>NW_027671724.1:0-505939 GCF_964165515.1 Mesoplodon bidens | reverse complement strand
CCTTCTCCTCCTTCTCCTTCTCCTTCTCCTTCTTCTTCTTCTTCTTCTTCTTCTTCTTCTTCTTCTTCTTCTTCTTCTTCTTCTTCTTCTTCTTCTTCTTCTTCTTCTTTCTTCTCCTTCTTCTTCTCCTTCTCCTTCTCCTCCTTCTCCTTCTCCTTCTCCTTCTTCTTCTTCTTCTTCTTCTTCTTTCTTCTTCTTCTTCTTCTTCTTCTTCTTCTTCTTCTTCTTCTTCTTCTTCTTCTTCTTCTTTCTTCTTCTTCTTCTTCTTCTTTCTTCTTCTTCTTTCTTCTTCCTCTTCTTTCTCCTCCTTCTCCTTCTTCTTCTTCTTCTTGGTTCTTCTTGGGAAATGGTACCTTTCTAAGAATTTGTCCATTTCTTCCAGGTTGTTCATTTTATTAGCATATTGTTTCTGGTAGTAGTTTCTTTGGATACTTTGTATTTCCATGATGTTGGTTGTAACTTCTTTTTCATTTTTGATTTTATTGCTTTGGGCCCTCTTCTTCTTCTCCTTCTTTTCTCCTCTTCCTCCTCCTCCTCCTCCTCCTCCTCCTCCTTCTTCTTCTTCTTCTCCTTCTTCTTCTTCTTCTTCTTCTTCTTCTTCTTCTTCTTCTTCTTCTTCTTCTTCTTCTTCTTCTTCTCCTTCTCCTTCTCCTTCTTCTTCTTCTTCTCCTTCTCCTTCTTCTTCTTCTTCTCCTTCTCCTTCTTCTTCTCCTTCTCCTTCTCCTTCTCCTTCTCCTTCTCCTTCTTCTTCTTCTTCTTCTTCTTCTTCTTCTTCTTCTTCTTCTTCTTTCTTCTTCTTCTTCTTCTTCTTCTTCTTCTTCTTCTTCTTTCTTCTTCTTCTTTCTCCTCCTTCTCCTTCCTCTGTGAATCTGGCTATAGGTTTATAAATTTTGTTTATTTTTCACAGAACTAGCTTTTAGTTTCATTGTTATTTTCATTGATATTGTGGGGGCAGTCTGTATTTCATTTATTTCTGCATCTTTATGATGCCTTTCCTTCTATGAACTTTGCATTTTGTTTGTTCTTTCTCTAGTTTCCTTTAGATGTAAAGTTACATTGTTTATTTGAGATATATTTTGTTTCCTGCAGTAAGCTTGTATCACTAAATATTTCTCTTTTATAACTGATTTTGCTGCATTCCGTAGGATTTGCATCATCATGTTTTCATTTTTGTTTGTCTGAAGGTATGTTTTAATTTCATGTTTGATTTCTTCAGTTATCTATTTGTAATTTAGTAACATATTTTTTAGCCTCCACGTGTTCAAGTCTTTTCTTTTTTCTTATATTTAATTTCTAATCTCATAGAATTGTGGTCAGAAAAGATGCTTGGTATGATATCAATTTTCTTAAATTTACCGAGCCTTGTTCTGTGGCCAAGCATATGATTTATTCTGGAGTATATTCCATGGCCACTTGAAAATAAAGTGTATTCTGTTGCTTTCAGATGGAATGCTCTACAAATGTCAGTTAAATCCATCTCTAATGTATCATTTAAGGCCTCTGTTTCCTTATTGATTTTCTGTCTAGACAATCTGCCCATTGATGCAAGCAGGGTCTTAAAAGTCCCTCACCATTATTGTGTCACTGTCAGTTTCTCTTTTTATATCTGTTAACATTTACCTTATATATTGAGGTGCTCCTATGTTGTGTGCATATACATTTTTCTTGGATTGATCTCCTGATCATAATGTAATGTCTTTCTTTGTCCCTTGTAACAGTCTTTATTTTAAAGTCTATTTTGCCTGATATGAGTATTGCTTCTCCAGCTTTCCTTTGATTTCCATTTACATGACATATCTTTTTCAACTCCTCACTTTCAGTCCATATGTGTCTGAAGTGGGTCTCTTGTAAACAGCATATATATGGGTCTTGTTTTAGTATCAGTTCAGCCAGTCTATGTCTTTTGCTTGCAGCATTTAATCCTTTTAAATTTAAGGTAAGTATTAATATTTATATTCTTATGGCCATTTTGTTAATTGTTTTGGATGTGTTTTTGTTGGTATTTTTTTTTTCTTTCTTTTTTTCTTATGATATGATGACTTTTTAGTGTAGTGTTTGGAATCCTCTTTCTCTTTTGTGCATGTATCTATTATACATTTTTAGTTTGCAGTTACTGTGAGGTTTTGATATCACAGACTATATATGTATAGATGATTGTTTCAAGTTGCTGATCTCTTAATTTTAAATGCATTTCCAAAGTCCTACATTTTTACTCTCCTCCTCTCGTGATTAATGATTTAGGAATCATATGAGTATGGATGATTTTCTACCCTTTATGTATATTTGTGTTTACCAGTGAGCTTTCCCATTTTGTTATTTTGTTTGTTTGCTTGTTTTTTTCTAGTTGTGGCCTTTTTCTTTTCTGGCTAATGAACTTCCTTTAGCATGTATTAGAAATGGTATTGTAAGGGGTGTTGTAGTCTTTTAGCCTTTCTTCTCTGTAAAAGTTTTGATTTCTCCATTGAACCTGAATGAGAGCCCAGCTTGGTAGATATTCTTCATTGTAGCTTCTTCCCTCTCATCACTTTAAATATATCATGCCACTGTCTTCTTGCCTGCAGAGATTCTGTTGAAAACTCAGCTGATGACCTTATAGAAGTTCTGTTGTATGTTATTTGTTACTTTTCCCTTTGTGCCTTTAATATTTTCTGTTTAACTTTAATATTTTTCAGTTTGATTATTATGTGTCTCAGCATGTTCCTCCTTGGGTTAATCCTGTATAGGATTCTCTGCACTTCCTAGACTTGGATAACTGTTTGCTCTCCCATGTTAGGGAATTATTCATCTATTATCTCTTCAAATATTTTCTCTGGCCCTTTCTCTCTCTCTTCTCCCTCTGGGACCCCTACAATGTGAATGCAGTTTCATCTGACATTGTTCCAGAGGTCTCTTAAACTCTCCTTGTTTCTTTTTATTCTTTATTCTGCTCTGCAGTGGTGATTTCCACCAGTCTGTCTCACAGCTCACTTATCCATTGGCACATTCCAATCTTTTAAATTGGTGATTGTTTAGCAGCTAGTTGTGATTTTTGGTGTTCTCCTAGGAGTGAACTCGAGATCCTTCTACTCTGCCGCCTAGTCCAGGTTTTTCTGGAGGTGGTCCTTTTGCATTGAACCGAATGTGTAATCTTTCAAGTTTGTGAACTCCAATGTCCATGTTTATCCCCAGGTTTGGGATGTTTTCAGTCATTTTTTCATAAATTAACCTCTGACCCATTCTTCCTCTCTTCTTCTGGAACTTCGGTTTTTTTAATATTGTAAGTTTGATGATGTTCCATAGATTACCTTGGCTTCTTGTACTCCTTCTCATTCTTGTTTCTTTGCTCTACTCTGACTGCATGATTTATAGTTCCTATCCCTTAGTTCACTGATACTATCTTCTATATGGTCTATTCTGCTATGAATGTTCTCTACTGCATTTTTCATTTCATTCATTGATGGATGTTGATGTTTCTCTATACAGATGCCATGTTTTCTCTATTTTTTCTACATCATCTTCCAGTTAAACTATTTAGCAAAATATTTTTTCTGTCAAATTTAATGCTTGAGCAACTGAATGCATATTATTTACTTTTATTTTGTTGTAAAATTGCTTATGAAGATATTTTTAATTTTATTCTGTCAATAGTCAAGTTATTGATTCTAAATAGAAGTAAGATTGCAGGAACCATTATAGGGAGTACTAAAAGTAAAAGCAGTATAACACCTGGCATTGTGGAATAACCAGAACATGGAAGCAACCTAAGTGTCAATCAACAGATGAATGGATAAAAAAGATGTGACCCATATATACAATGAAATATTAGTCAGCCATAAAAAATTGAGTTATTTGTAGTGAGGTGGATTGACATAGAGTCTATCATACAGAGTGAAGTCATTCAGAAAGAGAAAAAAAATACCATATGTTAACACATATATATGGAGTCTAAAAAAATAGGTTCTGAAGAACATAGGGGCAAGAGGGTATAAAGGCATAGATGTAGAGAATGGAATTGAGGACACAGGGAAGGGGAAGTGTAAGCTAAGACGAAGTGTGAGAGTGGCCTGGATATATATAAACTAACAAATGTAAAAGAGAGAGCTAGTGGGAAGCAGCCACATAGCACAGGGTGATCAAGTCGGTGCTTTGTGACCACCTAGAGGGGTGGGATAGGGAGTATGTGAAGGAGATGTAAGAGGGAAGGGATATGGAGATATATGTAAACATATGTAGCTGATTTACTTTGTTATACAGCAGAAACTAACACACTGCTGTAAAACAATTATACTCCAGTAAAGATGTTAAAGAAACAAACAAACAAAAATGACATATTTCTTTTCTAGAAAACGTATTTTAATATGGTGTATCACATTGCTTGATTTGTGTATATTGAAGAATACTTACTTTCTTGGGATAAACCCCAGTTGATCATGGTGTATGATCTTTTATTGTGCTGTTGGCTTCTGTTTGTTAGTATTTTGTTGATGAATTTTGCATGTATATTCATCAGTGACGTTGGCCTGTAGTTTTTTTTTGTGTGTGTGTGTGTGTGTGTGTGTGTGTGACATTGTCTGATTTTGGTATCAGGGTGATGACGTCCTCACAGAATGAGTTTGGAAGTGTTCCTCTGCTATATGTTGGAAGAGTTTGAGAAGGATAGCTGTTACCTTTTCTCTAAATGTTTGATAGAATTCGCCTGTGAAGCCACCTGGTCCTAGGTGTTTTTTGTTGGAATATTTTTAATCACAGTTTCAATTTCAGTGCTTGTGATTGCTCTCTTTATATTTTCGATTTCTTCCTGGTTCAACCTCAGAAATGTGTACATTTCTAAGAATTTGTCAATTTCTTTCAGGTTGTCCATTTTCTTGGCATACATTTATTTGTAGTAATCTCTCATGATCCTTTGTATTTCTGCAGTTTCATTCGTTATTTCTCCGTTTTTCATTTCTAATTCTGTTGATTTTAGTCTTTTTTTCTCGATGAATGTGGCCAATGATTTATAAATTTGATTATCTTCTCAAAAAACCAACTTTTTTAAATTGATGTTTGCTATCATTTCCTTCATTTCATTTTCATTTAGATGGGCAAAGGCCTGTTTTCTGTAGTTGTTTCATGCTGACATAAGACGGTGTATTTTTAGAGTGATAGCTGTCAACATGGGTTTGTAGTCTCTATGTGCTGACAGTTTAGTTTCCTGTTTACATAAATGGGTGGAGCAAGCTACAGTTATCTTGATGCCCACAAAGATATGGACTATTTTGAACAATAGGGTTAATCCCATTGTCTTGAGACCAGTTCCTGGAATGGTGTTATCCATAGATACAGTACTGGTCAAAGTGAAGAAGTTTAGGTCATGGCTACAGTCTGGTTATCATGCAGGTAGCCATTTTCTCTGGTGGCAGTTATAGAGTCTAAAGCAACTCAGGAGTGGGCATCAGACACTGAAAGATTCTGTGACTCTATTGTCATAAATATTAACTGATTGACTCTTGTGTGACTCAAGAGACTGGAAGATTTCAGCTTTTCTAAATACAAGAGGCGGGGCACATGGAGGATCCTATGTGTTTGTGGGTGGAAAGTGCAGGGTTCTGTTTTGTTTCAATACCCCACTTTCTTTGATACTCCACAATCCTGAGAAGGAATAGGTGCAAGACACAAAAGGAGTAAATTTTGTACAGAGAGGTTAATTATAAACTTGACAGAGGAATCCATAGGACCCTGCTTGTTTTCAACAAAAGACACTGCTTTGAGAGCACCTGGTGTTGTCCTAAGTCTGATACAGCTCAAAAAATTCAAGTTCTCAACAAAACAAGAATGTATCTGAAATCACATCCACAGCGGCTATCTAATTTACTTTGTCTGTGTGAACCATAACTGCTCTATTTTGGCTTTTACATGCATTTCTCTCCTCATTGACCAAAGCAGATGTATATTTAATATCCAGAAGGCTGCAAAATAGGCCACTCTGGTCAATAAAGTATAAGTTAAACTATGTATAAGCCAGAATGACTTCCCCATACCTCAATATGAATAGGTTTCCCTATCATTTCTCTTTTGGTTACAAATCTTTCAATAGAAAGCTTTGATTATCAAAATATCTGTCCCTGAATGCTGGGTTGGTTCAGCTGCATGCCCCAGGTCCAGATCATGTCCTTGGGAGCAAGGCTTCCTTATTAGTGTCCTAGTTATCCACCTTGGGGAAAAACTATTCAGATAGTGTGAACAGGCTCAGAAGTATGTTAATGGGGAAACATCAGTGAGGTTAGAAGTAGAATGATAACTTTCAATATTGATAGGGAGACAAACATTTGGTAAACAGTTAAATTAGATTAATATATATCTTACAGGCATTGTCCAGGTCAGCTGCACATCACTGTTGTCTTTCTCTTCTTATTCTGGTGTTGATGTCATTTGGGGTCAGAAGTCCCCTCTAAAGCCCAGTGGAGGGAAGAGCCACTTCTCAAGCTGGAAATATAAATCCAAGAGTCAATTTCATTCAGTTTTTGCACATGAGATACTTAAGAGTACCCGATAAGAGTCCCTTTTTCTATGTTGGTGACCGCCCTTTATATATGGCTCCTTCTAGTAGTAAAATCCCATGGCTGCAGGTCTTGGGACATCTGATATTTATCCACAGGTAGAACACTGTGATAAACTTGAGAAACATAGTTAGAGTATCTAAAGTTTACAGTAATATAATAAAGCAACAAAGAGCCATCTGGGGAGTGAGTATTAAGCAGTAAATAGTGACCCAACAAAACTAGAATTTAATGTCCAATAAAACATAGCCATTTCCTCTCTAAAATGATCCTCATTTTTAGCAAAAACAGCCAAGTTAATATTAGTTCATAAAATTGAGTCTGGATAATTTATCAGACATTTACATTGGCTGGGCTGGAAATTTTCATAAGGAATCTCAGATGAAACTGTTAAAAGGCCTTTAGGAAAGCCACACCAAGACTTTGTCATAGATTTCACCTGAGAGATTTGGGTGAATTTCTCCCTTTCCAAAGTGCCCCCCAAATACCTTTAGATATTTGTACCTGTTAGGAGGTGGCCTTCTTTATTTACTCATAAAGCTTCTGGGAACCTAAAACTTTCCAGTTCCTGGAGGATCAGATAGAGAGACTAACATTTCATTTTCATTTACAAAGGTACAATTTACCAGCTTATTGTAACTCGTAATTAGCTCAAGTGGAAAGGTTTCCTCATACATGAAAAACACAGATTAAAAGCCAGTAATATTTCCAACAAAAATAAAACATTGTAACCTAATTCATCAGTTTACTCAGTACTAAGTAACTTTTTTTTCCTCTTTATTTGGTTGCACCGGGTCTTAGTAGCAGCAAGCAGGCACCTTACATGCGATTTTTAGGCCCCTTAGTTTTAGCTCACAGGTTCTTGCCAGTTGTGGCACATGGGCTCCCATATTGTGACATGGGAACACTTAGTTGCAGCTATATGTGGGATCTAATGCCCTGAGTAGGGATCGAAGCTGGGCCACCTGGATTGAGAGTGCATTGTCTTATCCACTGTGCCACCAGACCTGTAAGTAATTCTATTTACTAACAGTTTTATGAAATCAGGGTTTCCATTAGACTATTAAAATTTCTTAGCCAGTTCAGCAGTATGATTTAAAGTTATCAGAAACCTGTACCCGTCAAAAGTCCTTTCTATAAATCTTCTTGAGCATGAAGCAGTTTTGCAAAGCATCAACTTCACCATCTGTGAATTAAAAAATATTTTAAAAGGCAAGGTTAAAGATCTGATTACAATGCTTTTTGTCAAGGTATCTTAACAAAGTTGCTATGACACACATTTTAAAATAATAACTAGAATTATAACATATATAAGGACATATCCACATTTTAGAAACTGTATATGATATCTAGAATGTCTATATTAATAACATTTATCTATACTGTATAATTTGAAGAGGTTTCATAATGATTTGATAATGCTTTCCGTGTAATTTAATATATCAAACAATCCTAGTTAGTTTAAAATTTCTCTCTGATATGCCTCAGGGTCTTTCTAAAACATTTCAAAGTTAAGTGCCTGTCAAAAGGACTTTAATTAATACTTGATAAGAAGTTTGTCAAAAATATCAAAAAGCTTTAAAACACTTGGTTAAATAGGGTCATAGGTCACTGTGAGAAAATACTTATTCACTTAACCAAAGTGACAAAATATTTTTAAAGGTAATACAGATTACTTAAAGATACAGAGACTCAACTTCTTTTGTTCTCAAAAGCTACAGTGCAGGAAACCTTTGTTCTTTTTATTAAACCATTTTGAATTATAGTTAATTTACAATGTTGTGTTAGTTTCAGGTGCACAGCAAATTGATTCATTTATATGTATATACATTTGCAGGTTCTTTTCCATTATAGAGTATTAAAATAAATTGAATATAGTTCACTGTGCTATAAAATATATCCTTGCTTTTATCTGTTTGAGGTACAATAGTGTGTATATGTTAATCCCAAACTCCTACATTGCCCATCCCCACTGCCCATCCCTTCTCGCAACATGAGATTGAAGCACTTTAATCTCTTAAAACAGAGAGAACATAAAACTGTACCAGCTTACATTTTAACAAAAGAAATTCACTTAATTAAATTAAATTTAATTTTAGTCAATTCTGATCATGCACAAAATTCTTTTCTCAGAGTTCCTTTTCCATAAGCCTTTCATCACATTCTGTATCCATAATTTTTGTCCATTATTTCTTTCCCAACTAGCTCTGGGACAAAATCGCTTTCCTTTCCCTTAACAAAATGCAATTCCATCATTCATACATTCTTTGGTTCACAGCACATCTTATTTTTCTCTTTTATGTAAAAAAGCTCCGTTTATTTTTTCTACTTCCATTAATTAAATGTTTAAATTAGAATCCTCAACTCTTAAAAAACTTAATTTCTAGGGAAAACTAGGAGTAGGCAATTAAGAACTGTCTTCTATATAAATTATTCAGTAGACTAGCAAATATAAATAGCAATAATATATATATATATATATTTTTTTTCTTTTTGCGGTATGTGGGCCTCTCACTGCTGTGGCCTCTCCCGTTGCGGAGCACAGGCTCTGGACGCGCAGGCCCAGCGGCCATGGCTCACGGGCCCAGCCGCTCCGCGGCATGTGGGATCCTCCCAGACCGGGGCACGAACCCGTGTCCCCTGCATCGGCAGGCGGACTCTCAACCACTGCGCCACCAGGGAGGCCCACAATAATATATTTTAAAAACCTGTTCTTTTAAAAAATATTTCAGTGTGGCATCAAATATATTCATCAATAACCATAAATATCTTTAGTTTCTCTGTAAAGTGAAGCCAATGTTCAGTATTTACTGTTTCAATATCTTATTTTACTTGGGAATTACCTAGCTATTACATAAACTTCCATCATTAACTCAGTTTAGCACTGCTCCAATATTTAAAGTTACAAAATATGTGGACAGATTATTTTCAGGTAGGCATTCCTAAAGCAAAATCATTTCTAGAGTTCACCCCTAAAACTCGTATCAAACTTGCATTTAATTTACTTATAAAATGTTATCACAGCAATTTATTTTTCCAGCTGCCATATTTGCAGCAGATATAAAAAAATTTTTTTTGGTTTCTATTAAACCTAGGTACAATAAAAGTAATACTTAATGCTGATGAATGTAAAGACAAGTCTAGATTAATTAGATAAGAGATTTCAACTAACTTTAATACCAGGTACTAACATAATATCAATATTTCCCAGTTCATATGAACCTGAAATTCATGCAACCCGTGTATTTCTATTTTTCTTAGACTCTGTATGAGCACTTAATTTCTGCTAAGCGAATTAAGCAGAATTCACCCATAAATCAGTCTTGACAACATCATTTGGAGGCAGACACACATTTATTTACACAAACAGAAATCTCAGTTTTCCCACGTGAATTTAAAAATGCATTTTTTTCCTGTTGGGTTTCCTCAGTGATCACAGATTGATCAGATGAGTTCCCAAGAGCCCAAGAGGTAGATCAATTACATCTCAAAGACACAGGGAGGGGAAAAAAATTCTCCCAGAAAAACACATTCCCTGGGGGTCAGAATTTTAAAAAGATATTTTACAAAGGTAGCTTTTCTTTTCTTTTCTCTTTCTCTTTTTTTGACATTCTTTTTTTAAATGTTATTTTCCATTATGTTTTATCAGAGGATATTAAATATTGTTCTCTGTACTATACAGTAGGACATTGTTGTTTATCCATCTTATATAAAATATTTTACATCTGCGAACCCCAAACTCCCAGTCCTTCCCTCCCGCCCCCTTGCCCCACAATCCTCCTTTGGCAACCACAAGTCTCTATGTCTGTGAGTCTGTTTCTGTTTTATAGATAGGTTCATTTGTGCCCCAATTTTTGATTCCATATATATGTGATATCATATGACATATGCCTTTCTCTTTATGACTTACTTCACCTCGTATGATAATCTGTAGTTGAATACATGTTGCTGGAAGTGGCATCATTTCATTTTTTAATGGCTGAGTGATATTCCATTGTACACTTGTATCATATTTTCTTCGTTCATTCATCTGTCGATGAAAATGGACGTTGTTTCCATGTCTTGGCTATTATGAATAGTGCTGTTTTGAACATGGAAATGCATGTATCTTTTTGAATTATAGTTGTGTCCAGATAAACACCCCGGAGTGGGATTGCTGGATCATATGGTAATTGTATTTTTAGCTTTCTGCAAAAACTCAACACTGTTTTCCACAGTGGCTGCATCAACTTTCATTACCACAAACAGTGTGAGAAGGTTCCCTTTTCTCTGAACCATATCCAGCAGTTTTATTAGTACATTTTTTAATGATGGTCATTCTCCCTGGTGGAAGCTGGTACCTCATTGTAGTTTTGATTTACATGTCTCTAATACTTAGTGATGTTGAGCATCTCTTCATGTGTCTACTGGCCATCTGTATGTCTTCTTTGGAGAAATGTCTATTAAGGTTTTCAGCCCGTTTTTTAATTGGGTTGTGTGTTTTGTTGTTGTTGAGTTGTTTATATGTTTGGGATATTAAGCACTTGGCTGTCAGATTTTTGCAAATATTTTTCCCTTTCTTATGGTGTCTTTTCTTTTCTTTTCCATCCTTAAAATATTATTTTAAATATTTATATTTATACAGCAGGTTCTTATTAGTTATCTATTTTATACATATTAGTGTATATAGGTCAATCTCAAAAGCTAAATTCATCCAAAACCCATCCCCTCCAACACCTGTTTTCGCCTGGTAGCCAGAACATTTTATTATTTTATTTCTTTAACATCATTATTGGAGTATAATTATTTACAACATTGTGTTCATTTCTGCTGTATAAAAAAGTGAATCAGCTATATGTATTCATATATCTTCTTATTTCCTCCCTCTTGAATCTCCTTCCCAACCTCCCTATCCCACTTTTCTAGATGGTCACACAGCACCAATCTGATCTCCCTGTGCTATTCAGCTGCTTCCAACTAAAGATCTATTTTACATTTGGTAGTGTATATATGTCATTGCTACTCTCTCACTTCGTCCCTTCTTACCCTTTCCCCTCCACATGTCCTCAAGTCCATTCTCTATGTCTGTGTCTTTATTCCTGTCTTGCCCCTAGGTAGATCAGAACCATTTCTTTTTTTCTTTTCTTTTTCTTTTAGATTCCATATATATATGTGTTAGCATACACTATTTATTTTTCTGTTTCTGACTTGCTTCACTCTGTATGAAAGACGTTAGATCCATCCACCTGACTACAAATAACTCAATTTCATTTCTTTTTATGACGAATATTTCATTGTATATGTGCACAATATCTTCTTTATCCATTCATCTGTCGATGGACACTTAGGTTGCTTCCCTGTCCTGACTATTGTAAATAGTACTGCAATAAATATTGCGGTACATGATGCTTTTTGTATTATGGTTTTCTCAGGGTATATTCCCAGTACTGGGATTTGTGGGTCATATGGTAGTTCTATTTTTAGTTTTCTGAGACACCTCCATACTGTTCTGCAGGTGGCTGTGTCAATATATATTCCCACTAACAGTGCAAGAGTATTCCATTTTCTCCAGAGTCTCTCCAGCATTTACTGTTTGCTTAATTTTTTAAGTGTTTATTTATTTTTACTTGTTGACAGTTTGCTTTTTTTATTTACGGCTGTGTTGGCTCTTCGTTTCTGTGCAAGGGCTTTCTCTAGTTGTGGCAAGCGGGGGCCACTCTTCATTGTGGTGTGCGGGCCTCTCACTATCACAACCTCTCTTTTTGTGGAGCACAGGCTCCAGACGTGCAGGCTCAGTAGTTGTGGCTCACGGGCCCAGTTGCTCCGTGGCATGTGGGATCCTCCCAGACCAGGGCTCGAACCTGTGTCCCCTGCATTAGCAGGCAGACTCTCAACCACTGCACCACAAGGGAAGCCCCTGTTTGCTTAATTTTTGATGATGGCCATTCGATCTGGTGTGAGGAGACACCTCATTGAAGATTTATTTTTACCATTTTTATTGGAGTATAATTGCTTTACTGTGGTGTGGTAGTTTCTGCTTTATAACAAATTGAATCAGTTATGCATATACATATGTTCCCATATCTCTACCCTCTTGCGACTCCCTCCCTCCCACCCTCCTTATCCCACTCCTCTAGGTGGTCACATATCACCGATCTGATATCCCTGTGTTATGTGGCTGCTTCCCACTAGTTAACTCTTTTTCGTTAGGTAGTGTATATATGTCCATGTCACTCTCTCACTTTGTCACAGCTTACCATTCCCTCTCCCCATATCCTCATGTCATTCTCTAGTAGGTGTGTGCCTTTATTCTGGTCTTGCACCTAGACTTACCATGGCCTTTTTTTTTCTCTCCTAGATTCCATATATATGTGTTAGCATACGGTATTTGTTCTTCTGTTTTTGATTTACTTCACTCTGTATGACAGACTCTAGGTCCATCCACCTCCTTACAAATAACTGAATTTTGTTTATTTAATGGCTGAATAATATTCTATTGTATATATGTGTCACAACTTATTTATCCATTAATCTGTTGATGGACACTTAGGTTGCTTCCATGTCCTAGCTATTGTAAATACAGCTGCAATGAACATTGTGGTACATGACACTTTTTGAATTATGTTTTTCTCAGGGTATATGCCCAGTAGTGGGATTGCTGAGTCATATGGTAATTCTATTTTTAGTTTTTTAAGGAACCTCCATACTCTTATTCATAGTGGCTGTATCAATTTATATTTCCACCAACAGC
Organism: Mesoplodon bidens; assembly: GCF_964165515.1. Taxonomy (NCBI): domain Eukaryota; kingdom Metazoa; phylum Chordata; class Mammalia; order Artiodactyla; family Ziphiidae; genus Mesoplodon; species Mesoplodon bidens. The sequence goes on along the minus strand of NW_027671724.1, from coordinate 492,691 downwards.
ACAAGAGTGTTCCCTTTTCTCCACACCCTCTCCAGAATTTATTGTTTCTAGATTTTTTGATGATGACCATTCTGACCGGTGTGAGGTGATATATCATTGTAGTTTTGATTTGCATTTCTCTTATGATTAAAGATGTTGAGCATTCTTTCATCTGTTTGTTGGCAATCTGTATATCTCCTTTGGAGAAATAAATATTTAGGTCTTCTGCCCATTTTTGGATTGAGTTGCTTTTTTTTTTGATAATGAGCTTCATGGGCTGCATTTAAATTTTGGACATTAACCCTTTGTCAGTTGCTTCATTTGTAATTATTCTCTACCATTATAAGGATTGTCTTTTGGTCTTTTTTATGGTTTCCTTTGCTGTGCAAAATCTTTTAAGTTTCATCAGGTTCCACTTGTTTATTTTTGCTTTTATTTCCATTTCTCTAGGAGGTGGGTCAAAGAGGATCTTTCTGTGATTTATGTCATAGAGTGTTTGGCCTGTGTTTTCCTCAAAGAGTTTGAAATTGTCTGACCTTACATTTAGGTCTTTAATCCTTTTTGAGTTTATTTTTGTGTATTGTGTTAAGGAGTGTTCTAATTTCATACATTTACATGTACTTGTCCTGTTTACCCAGCACCACATATTGAAGATGGTGTCTTTTCTCACTGTATATTCCTGCCTCCTTTATCAAAGTTAAGGTGACCATATGTGCGTGAGTTTATCTCTGGGCTTTCTATCCTGTTCCAGTGATCTATATTTATGTTTTTGTGCCAGCACGATACTGTCTTGATTACTGTAGCTTTGTAGTATAGTCTGAAGACCGGGAGCCTGATTGCTCTAGCTCCATTTTTCACTTTCAAGATTGCTTTGGCTATTCAGGGTCTTTGTGTTTCCATACAAATTGTGAATTTTTTTTGTTCTGGCTCTGTGAAAAATGCCATTGATATTTTGTTAGGGATTCATTAAATCTGTAGATTGCTTTGTGTAGTAGAGTCATTTTCACAATAATCATTCTTCCAATCCAAGAACATGGTATATCTCTCCAACTATTTGTATCATCTTTAATTTCTTACAACATTTTCTTATAATTTTGTACATACAGGTCTTTCTCTGCTTAGGTAGGTATTTTCTTAGATATTTTATTCTTTTTGTTGCAGTGGTAAATGGGAATGTTTTCTTAATTTCACTTTCAGATTTTTCATCATTAGTGTGTAGGAATGCCAGAGATTTCAGTGCATTAATTTTGTATCCTGCTACTTTACCAAATTCATTGATTAGCTCTAGTAGTTTTCTGGTAACATCTTTAAGATTCTCTGTATATAGTATCACGTCATCTGCAGACAGTGACAGCTTTACCTCTTCTTTTCCAATTTGGATTCCTTTTATTTATTTTTCTTCTCTGATTGCTGTGGCAAAAACTTTCAAAACTGTGTTGAATAAGAGTGGTGAGAGTGGGAAACCTTGTCTTGTTCCTGATCTTAGAGGAAATGATTTCAGTTTTTCACCATTGAGGATGATGTTGGCTGTGGGTTTGTCATATATGGTCTTAACTATTTTTAGGAAAGTTCCTTTGATGCCTGCTTTCTTCAGGGTTTTTATCATAAATGAGCATTGAATTTTGTTGAAAGCTTTCTCTGCATCTATTTAGATGATCATATGGTTTTACTCCTTCTATTTGTTAATATGGTGTATCATGTTGATTGATTTGCATATATTGAAGAATCCTTGCATTTCTGGGATAAACCCAACTTGATCATGTTGTATGATCCTTCAATGTGCTGTTGGATTATGTTTGCTAGTTTTTTGTTGAGGATTTTTGCATCTATGTTCATCAGTGACATTGGCCTGTAATATTCTTTCTTTGTGACACCATTATCTGGTTTTGGTATCAGGTTGATGTTGGCCTCGTAGAATGAGTTTGGGTGTTTTCCTCTCTATGTTATATTTTGGAAGAGTTTGAGAAGGATAGGTGTTAGCTCTTCTCTAAATGTTTGATAGAATTGCCTGTGAAGCCCTCTGGTCGTGAGCTTTTGTTTGTTGGAAGATTTTTTATCACAGTTTCAATTTCAGTGTTTGTGATTGGTCTGTTCATATTTTCAACTTCTTCCTGGAACAGTCTTGGCAGGTTGTGCATTTCTAAGAATTTGTCAATTTCTTCTAGGTTGTCAATTTTATTGGCATAGAGTTTCTTATAGTAATCTCTCATGACCCTTTGTGTTCTGCAGTGTCACTTGTTACTTCTCCTTTTTCACTTGTAATTCTATTGGTTTGAGACTTCTCCCTTTTTTTCTTTTTTTTTTTTCTTTTTGCGGTATGCAGGCCTCTCACTGTTGTGGCCTCTCCCGTTGCGGAGCACAGGCTCCGGACGCGCAGGCCCAGTGGCCATGGCTCACGGGCCCAGCCGCTCCACGGCATATGGGATCCTCCCAGACCGGGGCACGAACCCGTATCCCCTGCATCGGCAGGCGGACTCTCAACCACTGCGCCACCAGGGAGGCCCCCTCCCTTTTTTTTCTTGATGAATCTTGCTGCTGGTTTATCAATTTTGTTTATCTTCTCAAAGAATCAGCTTTTAGTTTTATTGATGTTTCTTATCATTTCCTTTATTTATTTTTCACTTATTGACAACCTGGAAGAAATGGACAAATTATTAGAAATGCACAACGTGCCAAGACTAAAACAGGAAGAAATAGAAAATATGAACACACCAATCACAAGCACTGAAATTGAAACTGATTAAAAATCTTCCAACAAGCAAAATCCCAGGACCAGATGGCTTCATGGGAGAACTCTATCAAATATTTAGAGAAGAGATACAACCTATCCTTCTCAAAATCTTCCAAAATATAGCAGAGGGAGGAACACTCCCAAGCTCCCTGTACGAGGCCACCATCACCATGATACTAGAACCAGACAAAGATTTCTCAAAGAAAGAAAACTACAGGTCAATATCACTGATGAACATAGATGCAAATATCTTCAACAAAATACTAGCAAACAGAATCCAACAGCACATTAAAAGAATCATACAACAAGATCAAGTGGGGTTTATTCCAGGAATGCAAGGATTCTTCAATATATGCAAATCAAACAATGTGATACTACATATTAACAAATAGAAGGAGTAAAACCATATGATCATCTCAGTAGATGCAGAGAAAGTTTTCAACAACATTCAGCACCAATTTTTGATAAAAACCCTGCAGAAAGTAGGCATAGAGGGAACTTTCCTCAACATAATAAAGGCCATATATGACAAACCCACAGCCAACATCATCCTCAATGGTGAAAAACTGAAACCATTTCCACTAAAATCAGGAATAACACAAGGTGGCCCACTCTCACCACTATTATTCAACATAGTTTTGGAAAGTTTAGCCACTGCAATCAGAGAAGAAATAGAAATGAAAATAATCCAATTCAGAAAAGAATAGTAAAGCTGTCACTGTTTTCAAATTGCATGATACGATACATAGAGAATCCTGAAGATTCTACGAGAAAATAACTAGAGCTAAACAATGAATTTGGTAAAGTAACAGATACAAAGATAATGCAAAGAAATCTCTGGCATTCCTATACATTAATGATGAAAAATCTGAAAGTGAATTTAAGAAAACACTCCCAATTACCACTGCAACAAAAATAATAAAATATCTAAGATAAAACCTTCCTAAGGAGACAAAAGACCTGTATGTAGAAAACTATAAAACAATGATGTAAGAAATTAAAAATTATACAAATAGATGGAGAGATATACCATGTTCTTGGATTGGAAGAATCAACATGGTAAAAATGAGTCTACTTCCCAAAGCAATCTACATATACAATGAAATCCCTATCAAACTACCACTGGCATTTTCCACAAAACTAGAACAAAAAATTTCACAATTTATATGGAAACACAAAAGACCCCAAATAGCCAAATCAATCTTGAGAATGAAAAACGGAGCTGGAGTAATCAGGTTCCCTGGATTCACACTGTGCTTCAAAGCTACAGTAATGAAGACAATATGGTAATGGCACAAAAACAGAAATATAGATCAATGGAACAGGATAGAAAGCCCAGAGATAAACCTACGCATGTATGGTCACCTTATCTTTGATAAAGGAGGCAAGAAAATATAATGGAAAAAAGACAGCCTCTTCAATAAGTGGTTCTGGGAAAACTGGAGAGGTACATGTAAAAGTATGAAATTAGAACACTCCCTAACACCATACACAAAAAATAAACTCAAAATGGATTAGCGAACTGAATGTAAGGCCAGACACAATCAAACTCTTAGAGGAAAACATAGGTAGAATACTCTATGACATAAATTACAGCAAAATCCTTTTTGACCCACCTCCTACAGAAGTGTAAATAAAATAAAAAATAATCAAATGGGACTTAATGATACTTAAAAGCCTTTGCACAGCAAAGGAAGCCATAAAGAACACCAAAAGACAACACTCAGAATGGGAAAAAATATTTGTAAATGAAGCAACTACAAAGGATTAATATCCAAAATTTACAAGCAACACATGCAGCTCAATAACAAAAAATCAAACAACAAATCCAAAAATGGGCAGAAGATCTAAATAGACATTTCTCCAAAGAAGATATACAGTTTGTGAAAAAAACACATGAAAGAATGCTCAACATCATTAATCATTAAAGAAATGCAAATCAAAACTACAATGAGATATCATCTCACACCGGTCAGAATGGTTATCATCAAAAAATCTAGAAACAATAAATGCTGCAGAGGGTGTGGAGAAAAGGGAACACTCTTGCACTGTTAGTGGTAATGTAAATTGATACAGCCACTATGGAGGACAGTATGGAGGTTCCTTATAAAACTAAAAATAGAATTACCATATGACCCAGCAATCCCACTACTGGGCATATACCCTGAAAAAAACATAATTCAAAAAGAGTCATGTACCAAAATGATCATTGCAGCTCTATTTACAATAGCCAAGGCATAGAAGCAAACTAAGTGTCAATCAACAGATGAATGGATAAAGAAGATGTTGCACGTATATACAATCAAATATTACTCAGCCATAAAAAGAAACGAATTTGATTTATTTGTAATGAGTTGGATGGACTTAGAGTCTGTCATACAGAGTGAAGTAAGTCAGAAAGAGAAAAACAAATACTATATGCTAACAAGTATATATAGAATCTAAGAAAAAAAATACTCATGAAGAACTTAGGGGTAGGACGGGAATAAGGACACAGACCGACTACAGAATGGAGTTGAGGATTTGGGGAGGGGGAATGGTAAGCTTTGACAAAGTGAGAGAGTGTCGGGGACATGTATACACTACCAAACATAAAATAGATAGCTAGTGGGAAACAGCTGCATAACACAGAGAAATCAGCTCGGTGGTTTTTGACCACCTAGTGGGGTGGGATTGGGAGGGTGGTGGGCAGGGAGATGCAAGAGGGAAGAGATATGGGAACATATGTATATATATAACTGATTCACATTGTTATAAAACAGAAACTAACACACAATTGTAAAGCAATTATACTGCAATAAATATGTGAAAAATGTATATAAAACATTTTAAAAAATAAAGAAAAGTGTAGTTTTACTAAACTGTTTTCTACTTACTCTTTGATTATTTGCTAGAATGAGATATTTTATTAATGTAAAATGTGTTCAATAAGCGATTTTGAAATAAAAAAATAAATTATTTCTTGTTCCTTTTTTCATGTTTTCAGTTTTCATCTGCTCTTTTCCCTAACTCAGTTATCATTCTTATTACTCATGCTTTGAACTCTTTATTTGGCAAATGATATCTTTATTTCATTCATTGTTTTTCCTGGATTTGTTTTCTTTCATTTGAAATAAATACCTCTGTTTTCTCATTTTGCTTATCTTTCTCTATCTCTATGAAATTAGGTGAAAAAAAATTGCCTATCATGGTCCTAAATGGGGAGCTTACGTGGGAACATCCCTGTACAGTCTGCATGTTCCCAGTGACTTTTGTTGGAGAGCTGGACCTTACACGAGTATGGGTCATGTCACCCTCCACAGTGCACTGGTAACTCTCACCTTGGTAAGAGGTGGGGCTGGAGATAGAGGGCCTAAAGTCTGAGACACATTAGCTGGGTATTCTCTCATGCTCAGTGGCTAATACCACACTTTTGGGGGTGGGGTTTCATCCTAACTTGTTGTAACAGAACCCTTGAGGGTTGGGTGTGAGCTTATTCTGTTTCTTCTAAATGTATGCTCTCCCTTTTCTCAGTAATGGCACCTTTGCTCCAGAGAGGAGCAGCACTGCAGGAAGAGGGACTGGAATAGGTGCTCCATGTGGGTTGGGGCACATGCTGTTGTTATCCTGGGAAACTGGTAAGAGTTCTGGGCAGTTTCAGACTGATTCTTCTGCCTTGTTTTGAGAGTAAACAAATGTGTGTGTGTTCTTCACTAGTGGACTCTAGGGTCCTTACAGATCTCCTGCTCATTTCGCTGGTTTTCAAACCAGCTAAGGGACTCATCTTCCTGGTGTCATACTCCAGGGATGGATGCTCAATATACAGTTTGAATCACTCAGAGCCCAGGAAGTATCTCTGAGCCCATGATATCTCCCTCCTTTTCTGTGTCCCCGCCTTGGGTCCCAGGTCCTCAGTTGATTACATCTCCTCCCTTCCTACCTGACTCTGTGCATATCTTTCATACTGTTGTGGTTGTACCGGGTCCTGGCTGCCAGACTCCTTTTAATTTTCAGTGAGTTTCTCTACATGTACATGTATTTTTCATGTGGTGGTTGGGGTAATCTCCACCATCTTCTTCTCCTCTCCCAATAGTTTTATTAGGCAGCACTTCTAACAACTCTATGCAGGGAAAGAAGCCAGTGTGGATGTTGCTCCATACATTGAGTTCTCACCGTTTGTCAGGATTTCCAAAGAATGATCTTACATTAACTTTGGTGGGCTTTTGGCTAGTTGGGGGCATTCTGTAATGTGGTGATCATATTGGACTACCAGATCTTGATTAAGTCACCAGGTTAAAACAGATGGTGAGATGATTCAAAAATTATAGCACAAGGGGGATGTAGAGTCATAGGACAAAATAGAAAGATCATTGTCTTGCAGTATAAAAGGTTGAGGATTGTCAAAGAGGCCCAACATGGAATTTGGGGAGTATATAATAATTTCTATGTGTGGTGAAGGCTCATGGAGTGAGAGTTAAGCAAGATGAGGGCATGGCTGTAGATTTCTATCCATTTTGGGGACTCCTTGCCTGAAAGTAGTTTACTAAGTATCTCTTTAAGAAGATTGTTATGTCATTCAAGGAATCCAGCTGGCTTGAGGTTGAAAGTTCCAAAGAATATTGTGTTGGATAATTCACTACTGAGTCTTCTGAGAGTTAAAGTGGTTTCCCTGGTCACAGTCAATAATGTCTGTTGATCGCAAGAAAATGAATAAATTTAGTCAGGAAAGAGATTACCTGTTTTGAAGAGGAATTCCAGTGGGGTTGCCAGGAGGAATCCATTGTAAGTGTCAATGGTGGTGATGGCATAGGTGTACACCCCAGCAGAAGAGAATGGTGGGCAGGTGAAATCAATATACCATGGGAGTATTAGCAACAGCTTAGGAATCTGTGAAAGTACGGTCTTTGGAAGACCCCTTTTTGTGGCCTCGTTAATTTAAGAACTAGGTGAATAGTAACAAGTTCAGCCAATTGGGTTGAGCCTGGAGTCCTATCCTCAACTATAGTGATGGTGGAGGCCAGGTAGAATGCCACAAACCTTCAGTAAGCTGCACTGCTTATGATGGTTGTGCTGCCACTGGTAAGGAACATTGATTAACTCATTCTACAAGAGTTGTCCCAATGTGGCTGCACAAGTAGTCAGAAGAGGGGGGAGTGAGGGTACTGCTACCACTGACTCAAGGCTCTCATGCTAGGAGCTGATTGTAGAAGAAACCACATCCTCCTGTAACTTGGGTAGGCTTTTGACATCAGATTAGGCCTCTCCTAAAGATACCATTTCCATTTTACCAATAAGGCATTGTTGGCTCTTTTGACCTTCTCCTGGAATGTATCTCTAACATATGACATTACAGGAACTTGCATACAGAGTAGTGCTGGATGTGGACTTGGTTTCTAAAAGAGCCCAATAGAATGCCACACGCTGGAGCTCTAAGTAATATATTGTCCTTCTGCTGGAAGGAGCTTAGTCGAAAACTTCATAGAAGACAGGTAGACTCATGTTGGGTCTAGAGACTCTAGGAGGCATAATCAGGAGTAGCCAAGAACTGAACTCAGAAGTATGGAGCCAATGGGGAGTAAAGGTAAACCTTGTTCGTCTGCTTATTGGATACCTTCAAGAACACTTTTCCCAAAGGGGGGTAGAGACTTGAATGTGACCCTGTATATAGGACAAAGAATTAGTGAGAGCGGAGGGAAGGGTTACCTCTAGAACATGCAAAGACAAAGTATGTGTCGGCCTAAGTGTAGTGAGTGAATTAATGGTAATTGATGTTTAACTGTTGGGCAGATATAACAATATTCTCTAATATAATTTATATGAAATTCTCTTTGTCAGAATACCTTACTATACACATTTGTTGCCCTTTCCATCTCAACTAAGCACCTAGCATACATTGTGGTGGTGACTTTAGCACTTTTAAGTATGAGAGCAAAACAAACTCTATTTCCATCCAAACAAATTTATGGATAGAAGATTCATTCTTACTGTAGATCTTAGCAACCTAAGTATATGACTTTTTCTATTTTTTTTTGAATTTTTGAATTTTATTTTATTTATTATTTTTATACAGGTTTTTATTAGTTATCCATTTTATACATATTAGTATATATTTGTCAATCCCAGTCTCCCAGTTCATCACACCACCACCCACCCACCCCCACTGCTCTCCCCCCTTGGTGTCCATACATTTGTTCTCTACATCTGTGTCTCACTTTCTGCTCTGCAAACCGGTTTACCTGTACCTGTTTTCTAGGTTCCACATATATTCTTATAAATATATTATAATATATTAGATATTTTATATTCTTATTCCACATATTTTCTTGTTAAATGGAAAACTTTCATGTTTTCACTTGAAGGAAGCACTTTATGGCTTTCCTTTGGCATTTCTGAATTGTTGCCTCACTACTCTTGCACTTCAGGGTTATTATTATGTAATATCAGGGTCACTTGAATGCAAGGATCCTAATACTGTGACAATCAATCTGATTACTGAGAGGGCTACTAAATGACAAATGGGTGGGATACACTGGACAAAGAGATGATTACTGTCCTGGGCAGGATGAAGCAGGATGGTGCAAGATTTCATCACGTTACTCAGAATGTGCAAAATTTAAAACTTAGGAATTGTTTATTTCTGTAATTTTCCATTTAGTATTTTTACAGATGACTGTGCGTAACTGAAACCGTGGAAAACAAAACTATATTTAAAGACAGACACAGTAACTAGGTGTCTGGGTGGGAATCTCCTCCATATCCAGCAACGATGTCAATGCCCTCTGAGTTTCTTTTGGATGACTTTGGCAGTCCCAGTAAAGTGTAAGAGCACCACCCTGTCATTAGGATAAGCATGCTGTACAAATAATTCCCTGGTCTCAGGGTCAAATGCGGTCTCTTCATGGAAATAAACAGGGGGTCATTTAGGTCACTGTGGTCATATAAATGATTAACCCATTAGAGAATGTCAACTGTGCACATTAGGAAATAAACCTCACCGAGTATTTTCCATTTAGTATGATCCTTAACAGTGATCGCTGTGATGGAAAGATGGGCAATGCTCCAGGCAGTAAATATCCAAGTGATGAGAGGGAAAGCTCTGGTAAAAATATTATAGGCCTTTGCCTTCCCTTCCATCTCTTCCTCCTCACTAGAGGCCTCAGTAACCCTGTCAGGTTTTTCCACTATGGCAGGATGCCTCATGAAATGCATTTCGTGGTTCAGCCTGTTTAAAGGAAAGCCAAGCGGGCTCAAGATCTGTGATATCTCTCAGAGAATGTGGGTAATCCATATGAATCTTTGAGAATATTATGGATTTTAGGGTCTTTAGAGATATCAGCCAGTTGATGCTTTTCAGTTGCTGTGAGTAAAAATTCTGAGCCTGTTTCCAGACCCACAATAGCCAATCAGCTTTCTTCTCTTCTTCCTGCTGCTCAAAATCTTTAAAGATGGTTTGAATTTCAGTTCAGGTATGGTTTGTAATCTGAGTTTCTGATTTTCTCTACTTCCTGATTTTCTCCAGTTACCATAACCTTAGCTGTTGCTACAGGGAAAATTTATGGATGAAGTTGCTGTCAGTCCTCTTCGTAGACAACTGCTTCCCTTTCCAGAGATTTCCAAGCAGCCACTGCAATGATTAGTGTTTGCCTCCACTAGTGAAATATGCACAGTATCTTTGGGAAATCTCCTGAGGCATCTGGAGTATAATACCTGAGTCTTCTTATGTTTGTATGTCAAGGCACTGGACAATAACCAGGAAGCTTCCTTTTTTTTTTTTGTGGTACGTGGGCCTCTCACTGTTGCAGCCTCTCCCGTTGCGGAGCACAGGCTCCGGACACGCAGGCTCAGCAGCCATGGCTCATGGGCCTAGCCGCTCCACGGCATGTGAGATCATCCTGGACCAGAGCACGAACCCGTGTCCCCTGCATCAGCAGGCAGACTCTCAACCACCGCACCACAAGGGAAGACCTCCTTGGGTTTTTATTTATCAAGGAGTGTGTGTGCCTCCTCGGGGTGCTTAGGAGTTGCTGAAACCAAATATTCAGGACATTTCTATTTGTCTGTTAATTTTTTAGCAACATCATGGCAGGGATTGGGTCTACAATATCTCACTGGATCATAGTACAGAGTGACAGCAGTGAGGGAAGCAGATATGCCAGTACCATAGATCTCTGTTGCATTTCCCTTTTCATGGTGCCATTGAATACTTGTTGCAAGGCTATTTCACTTGTCCAGGTTAGGACAGATCATCTTGGCATGACACATGGACTCTGTGGTTGCAGGTAGAGGTCTCTGTCCTTGTTACCCATGGGAATATCTTTTCCTCACACTTTTAGCCTATAGCATTTCCTTACACTGTAACAGCAGCCTTGTGATCCAGTCCACCTCCTTAAGTCTCCTCAGCTTCAAAACGTGAAGGATCCTCACACACATTAATAGTCAGTTAAGACCTTTATAATTAGTAGTCTAATCATCTCATTAGACCACAAGGCCTTGATCTTGTTGCTTTCTGGAGATCATTGAATTTTTATGGCAACAGTGACATCTTAAGATGGATACTGTAGGCAACACATATAGCAGTGCCAACAGACATCCAGCAGCTGTGCTCCCTTCCTAGATCGTGTTACCCACCTGGGTTAGTGTAAGCCAGTTACACTTAAAAGGCTTTGCCCTTGGTTATTTTCAAGGGCAGCCATGAAGTTTGTTGACTATGTCAATGGTTTTGGGTCAGTCTCAACCCCTCAATAGTGGTGCTATTGGCTCAGAATGCCTGCGGCACTCACCTGGGCCTGCACTTCTGGTCATAAGTTTACACAGACATGTTCCCAACCAGAGACAATGGACAAGCCCTTGTAATTCTTATTATGCTTGCAGAACATACCTGGCAACAACCCTCAGAAAGCTTTGGAAAAACAAGCTTTCTTACTCACAGGTCCTGGAGAGCACCACAGTACACCCAGCACCACACAGAAAAGTTGAGAGTAGAGAGGGGAACAACATGGACCTACAGTTCTGCCTTTATTGTTGCCTGAGGGTGGGGTGCCTCAGGTTTTGAGGTTTGCTCTCTATCAGTGAATTAAAACATAAGAACAGGAATTAAAGTGCAGGAAGGGAAAACCAGGGTCACTCAAGAGGTCAGTTTTCTAAGTAAGCCAGGACTTTCTAAAAGGGAAATTTCATGGATGGGGTGGCTTGGCTTTTTACCAGGTTGCACAGTTTATTTGAGGTGGATGTCTTTGAAGTGAAAGCCTTGGCAATCAAAAGCTTAATTTCAAACACTGACAAGAAAACATCTAAATGTCAAGCACTTATACTACAACAATCATGGTAAGATAATTCAACAGATAGTTATAACTGGTTAAAGCTTTGGGGAAAATAATTTTTTGATGAATGAAGAATTAATATTAAAACATGAATTACTAAATGTGGCTTAAAAACACATAGATTAACATTCATGCATTAATGAGTTAATAAAAGACTGTGTGTGACAAATAAAAAAGACATTAAAGATGTAATTGAATAGAAATAACTTTGTAAAAATTGAAAATATTGGTATGAAAAAATACAAACATAACCTATGTCAACTAAAGTCAGCTGATTGATGGTGGTTCTGTTGACATCTCTCTTTTCATTTTTGACTGTTTTTTTAAATTTATTTTTTAACATCATTATTGGAGTATAATTGCTTTACAGTGTTGTGTTAGCTTATGCTGTATAAAAAATGAATCAACTATACATATACATATATACATATATCTCCATATCTCCTCCCTCTTGTGCCTCCCTCCCACCCTCCCTATTGCCATGTCTGTTAAAGTAATTTTCAGGATATCCTTTTGGAAAAACTTGCAATGTTTTGGGACACACACATTCACGTTTATTTTTATTCTTACTATTTTTTTTTTTTGTGGTACCCGGGCCTCTCACTCTTGTGGGCTCTCCAACTGTGGAGCACAGGCTCCGGACGCGTAGGCTCAGCGGCCATGGTTCATGGGCCTAGCTGCTCGGCAGCATGTGGGATCTTCCCGGACTGGGGCACGAACCCGTCTCCCATGCATTGGCAGGCAGACTCTCAACCACTGTGCCACCAGGGAAGCCCACTGCCCCACCAAGGAAGCCCCTATTTTCTTAGTGTGGGTTACACATTTGGAAATGATTTTCAGGGCTTTATATTGAATTTGTCTTTGGGTACACACAACTTAGAATTCTTTTGATTTCCTTGTTAACCAGTGGGTCACTAATAGATATATTGTTGGTATTGTTATTATTGTTAACTCTCAGGATGTAGATTTTTTGTTATTTTCTATTTTAATTACATGATAGCAGTGAAAACTATAGGATTTGAGATTTCCTTGGTGTGACTGTTCTCTGCAGTTCTGAAAAAAATGAATGTTTTCTTTTTCTGTATAAATGTTTATATCTATTAAATCAAGTTTGTTAATTTTCTTTTCAAATGCTGCAGAGTCCTTTATCTTGTTCTGCTTAATCTGTCAATTTCTCTAGAAGATATGTTAAGTTATGCATGCTGGCCATGTTATCCAGCTTCTTCAGCTCTTTCTTTCCCTCTCAAAAGGTTGTCTAAGTTCTCTGCCTCCACCTCTGCCCACACTGCTCTTTTGAAATAACTGCCGTCCCAAATGTTGTTAACACCATAGACATGCTTTAGTTATCATCTTTATCCATCTGTCTGAAGTATTAAAAACTAAGGGTCACTTGCTGCTTCCAGGAATACAGTCTTTGACACCACACTAATGTGTCTTGAACCTGTCTTGTCTCCTTGGCCCCTTTGTAGTCTCCTTAGTTGCTCAACAGTTTATGGGAAACTTTTGAATGTTTTATTTCATGAGACATAGCTCTAGATCTATTTTCTACTCTACACATTATCCCTAGATTATTTTATCCACACATACAGCTGTACCACCTAAACTGTGAGAACTCATAAATTTGTATCTTTAGGCTGTCTTGTGAGTTTATGACCCTGTTATATATCGTCTCTTAATTGTTCAAATGCACCTCCAACATCCTATATCCTAAACAGATTCAAGACCTCTCCCTGGAAAACTTAGTTACCTTTCAGTATTCTCTCTTACTGTGATTGGCACTACTAGTTTTCCTTGACTACTTCTTTTTTGTAGCCCATCCCAGCCTATCCATAACTCAGTTCTGTTAATATTCCTCCTTACAGTGTTTGAATCCAATCATGTCTCACAGTCTATATTGCCACACACTTGGCCCAAAGCTTTCCTTATAGTGCTTGAATCCAACCATGTCTCACTGTCTATATTGCCACACACTTGGCCCAAAGCTTATGTCAGTTCTAAACTGGACATGCATCAGTAGTATCCTAAGTGGTCTCCAGCATCCACATATGTTCCTCTGACACACCATTACTCTCTACCTTACTGTAGCCAGAGAAAATTTTCACTCATCAACTAAACCCTTTGATAGATTACTGATCCTCTTAGACAAAAAAAGCAATATCTTGAGAATAGCCTGTGAGGGCTCTGAATTCTACCTCTTTAGCCTCAATCCTCACACTGGTCACTTAACTCTCTTTTCTCCAGTCACACTGACCTTTCAGTCTATGCTCTGTTCCTTTCTGTCTCACAGTCTGTGTATATGCCATTCTTCTGCTTTCCCTGATTTTTCTTTTTCTTTGTTAATGCCTATGAGATCTTATTTTTAATTCCTCAGGCAAGGCTTTTCTGATTTTATAGATAATTATTTCATTACTATTTTAGATTGAGCTGGATAATGTGCTCTGACAGATTGTATTCTCCAAGATGGAATTAACTATCACATCTCACATGCTATTTTCACTTTTACTTACATCTCTTGAGGTGTAGAAGTCTGTATTTGAAAAATATAACCTTTAGAATAGCCTGTGAGGACTCTGAATTCTACCTCTTTAGAGGAACCAATGGAAAATGGAACCAAAAAGAAAGAAATAATTTTTTTAAACTATTAAGCTTAAAAAAGGCTGGACTCAAAGAGATGCTATAAGACCCCACCCCTTCCAAATAAAAAAAACTGTATTATTTGCAAGTTGAAACTACCAACTTTGGATATCTATCCCAAGGTCAGCTGAAAAAGATCATCAGCTTCTAAGAACAGCATATTCTTCAATGATTTATGTGTCCAAGGAACATAAAAAAGGAAAAATCTCAAGAGTCACTGTCAGGGATAGTAAATAGCTATACTTACTATTTACTATTTAGTACTGTATTTACTACGTAGTAAATAGTGGACAGTGGCATTTCTCCCTAAGAGGAAAGTGAGACTGGGGTATGAATATCCTTCACACTCATTCCTTTGTTGAATGGTAGTTACTATTCTGTGGTGGGAATGCTTTAGGTCAGGATACCTAGAAGCAGAGTCCATGATTGTTGGTCAAGTGACTTAATAGTGAGAGCTTTCAGGAGAAATGGAATCAGGGACGCAAGATAGGGCAGAGGGAAAATCTAGTCTCAAATGGAGCCCAAATTGCGCCACAGTTTATCCTACTGTGAATTAAGTCATTTTGCTTCCATCTCAGTCACTGTCAAAAGTTCACCCATGGAAGCAAGATCTTAACTTCTCATGTAAGGAGGCTTCGATGTAGCCAAAGGCAATTTTGCAGAATAGGAGACTGTTGAGAGGCATTAGTAGACAGGACTTGTAGAATTTGAAGGATACCTAATAGAAGGGGTCTAAGTGGTGCACTATAAAAGAGTGCATCAGGTATAGTCTGGTACAGTCTCCTCAGCAGGCCACACTTGATCTCTTGTTTCTTCCTTGATCTTCCTTAAAATTTTCCAAGAAGCAGCCCATACCTTCATATCACCAGAGTAGAAATAAGATGACAAGGATATGAGGATACCATGTACTCAACTGACTCAGCACCATATCCAAAGTCCAAGGTCCTGGATTTGAGTGTCCTATTGAATGATTCCTTTAATTGCCCCTATTACTAATACAGGCTGTGAAGTCAACCTTCTCTAAAATGCATGTCGTATGTTAAAGGAGGCAGCACAGAATTACTAATGAACAGGAAGGGCTCTAAAATGCAAAATAGCTAAGTGGTTAGTATTGAAAATACCTAGTAATGAGCTTAAAAGTTCTAGGGAGATGTCTTGGGGTCCACCATTATGAAGTTTGCAGGAAAAAAAAATAGAAGATAGAGCTTTGCAGCCCCTCATTAATTCCATAATTCAACTAGAATGACATAAATTTAATTTACTTCTTGTGTACAATGTCATCTGAGGGAAAAAGGTTAAAGTTTAATGTTTGGCAACTGCTGATCTGATCCAATCTCTTAAGCATATAGATGAAGTAATAGCTATAAAAGGGAAGTTGTCTGTTCAAGTCCAGCAAGTTAATTGTATGAGGTTTTCTCAGCCATTGCCCACCAGTCCAAATTCTCAAGCTACTGTTAGGCTTACATCCTTTAAGGCTGAACAAGCACTACTCTAAATTACCTGATAATTTGTATAAGCTATCATCATCATCATCATCATCATCATCATCATCATCATCATCATCAACATCATCATCTATATTACTTTTGTATTATCCTCAACAGCAGCAGCAGAGGCAGTAGCATCACTGTTATTCATATTATTCAAATATGGTGGAGGGTTTTTAATCTTATTCCCGGGCTCTAAAAATCTAGTGGTAGATCCTTTTTATGAATATGTTAAAGAAGAACAGTATTAAGGTTACTGATTAAGTTGTTGGTAAAATCTGTGACTGTTCATCAAAAAGAGAGAATCTATGTTTATATTTGTCAGGAATTCATAAGTACTATTAATA
Source organism: Mesoplodon bidens (assembly GCF_964165515.1). Lineage (NCBI taxonomy): Eukaryota > Metazoa > Chordata > Mammalia > Artiodactyla > Ziphiidae > Mesoplodon > Mesoplodon bidens. The sequence continues at coordinate 476,214 of NW_027671724.1, read as the reverse complement.
GATACACGAAAGTGCAGTTCACACTATTTTCATTCTTAGACTAAGTAGTAGAGACAAAGAAAAATGATTACATTGTAATGAATATGTGTAATGCATATGAATGCATAAACACCAGACACACTGTAGATCACCAAATATTTTTTAAACTTCTAGGTGTTGCTGACAGTTTTTGGAGATGAAATTTCATCTGAGTTGGGCCTTTAAATAATGATTAGGATTTGGTAGGCAAGATGGGGAAAGATGGGAAAGGCACTCAGGCAAAAGGAAGAACACTGACAAGGCACAGAATAGGGAGAGAATGCAGTATGGAATTTAACTGTAACTGAAGGACAGGTTATCTCTGGAAATGTGCAGAGGGTGGGAGTGAAAAAAAAAGAATAAAAACATGTCATATAGGCAGTTAAACACATCAGAAAATTTTAAATAGAGGGGTGATAAGTTCTGATGCCTCCTCTGTGGAGTAAATGTGTTGGTAAACAGACAAGTGAGGACCCTACCTGCTTTAAGTTTGGAATGCTATATTTTCAACTTACCTGGAATTAGTAGGGCTAGTGGAAAGGATTGAAGCTTGGCTTATTTGCTGCTCCTGCACAGGTAATTTGTGGTGTTTTCTATTCCCTGAACATTTCTTTTAGGGATAAGATAAAGGATGGAGTAGGTGGTAGGACCTACTGACAGACTATGCTGCAGCCATACTTGAAATACAGTAAGAGCAGCTATAGTTCCCCAATTAGCCGGATTCTGTGTAACATATTTGTTTTCTTAAGCTGTACATAACTTGAATTCAACACCAACAAGCCCCTGCATAATTCTCTCATGGGCACTGATGCTTCTAGATACCTGGCCAGCCTCTCTTCAATCCAGCACCAACCTGTACTTCACATTTTAACTGTAGATACAAACTTTACCACTGTGCCTAGTATTTATTGATCTTGTTGCAAACCATGTCCAGGAAGGTTAGGTAGTAAAAAGTTCTTCATCTGCAGTTAGTTCTACATACATATTGGTTCTCTCTCCATTTGGTAATTGAGTCTAGACCCAGTACCTGATCTCAAGGATCTCTTATAAAGTACATAAACTCTAGACCTTTTGACTTGTTCCTGGGACCCAGAGGGAAACTCAGTAGCACTAGCCCATGAGCCTGTTTACTGTTAACATCAGGACTCCATATACAAGATCTGCAGCATCTTTACTCTTGCTAAGAATTCCTGAGAGTTGAGGACTAGGAAGAGATGAGGAAAAAGGTAGAAAATTGACTGGCTCAGACACAGGGATTTGGGTTCCTCTTCTCTACACTCCATTCCGTCTATCTACCTATTTCCCTTACCCTTAGTATTGGAGGCAATAAAGAGTGGCTTTTTCATTTTTATCAGGTTTAGAAAAAAAAATGGCCTCACTGGATTGTGAGGTAGGTCAGATTTCTAGAGATTAACCATTTTGTTTAAATTCTCTTTTATATTCTTTGACTCATCCCAGTCTCCAATATTAGAAACCTGACTCATTCACAAGTGCAACTTTGGAATTTCAGGAATCCTCTCTGGCAAGCTTATGTAGTTTGCCTTGTCTTAAAGGAGTTGCAAAAAATATATATGGATAATATTTTCCGCAGCTCTACACATCTAATTTACAGTAAAATACAAAAATTTTCTCTTTCTTTTTTAATACTAGCTACTGTGGTTCATATCGAAGGGTTAAGCCTCTTTATTAATTATCTTTGTTCCTTTCTACAAACTGCCAGCTCTTTCTTTCCATACGTGGAGAGAGATGTGTTTGCTTTTCTTCATTCATATTTTGGAACTTCTTTCCTGTTATCTGAAATAGGGATCTCTATCTTGTCTTGTCTTTAGGGACTGTGGTCCAATGGGAATTTTCTTTTTCTTTTTGGGGGTAATTAATCCTAACTTAAGTTTTCCCTTTCCTAGAGCAGCGAGGCGTGAAATGGAAGCTTCTAGAGCTGAGAGGAAAATTAAACCTTGAGACCCATCTCATACATACATATGAGTTCTCTTCCTTATCTCTTCCTTATTTAGGAAAAGGCGACTTTGAACAGGTCTGTCATAGAAGTAAAGAACCAAGGGCTTTTCTCCCAAGAGTGTGTGGCTCTGCTTCCTGTCTTTGACATACCGCTATGACTATTTTATATCCATAAGTGAAAGGACTTTTAGATTCCATTATATAGCACAATTATTTCTACAGCAAGAATATACCCTCATATCCATTCCCACCAAGTTATTGGACTTTGCCCAAGTAGGTATAAGGAAGGCAGAGAGTCCATTTTTCTGAGGGAATTCTTGGGTATTAGTGAAGTTTTTCCAGCCTTCCAGCATATTTACATATTTCACACTTTGGTATTGCTGATAAACAGGTCATGAGGGTGGTCACAATTTTCTCCATTAGAAACTTGTAAGAAGTACTGATGAAGATAGTTGGATGCTTAGGGGAAGATGGAGAAGATGTCGGGAAGATGAAAGGGTGACCCCCACAGTGACATATTTGACGATGTCAGAAACAATGAGCTAGGAGGTTGATTTCTGTGGTAAAAGATATGGGAATGGCCAATGAGGTCATAAGTAATCCTGTCATGAGACTAGGGAATAAGGTGGAATATGCAGTTTGATTTGAGATTAAGTAGGATCATCAAGTGTAGGCAATGCATGTGATGAGGGGAGAGGCTTAATGAGAACCAGCTGAGTAAAACAGGGACTTGATAATATCTGTGACAAATAGAACTCTCATAGGGGTTGCTGATTCCTCATCAGAGCTTCCGCACAATACTAGGTCAATCAGCCAATTCATGGCCTACTTTCCCATAGCCTATTTATTTCCAACACTCCTCAGAAGCTTGGCTTGTCTAAACATTTGCATTTTATCTGCCTTTAGGTTTCCTTGAGAGTCTACGGTTATAGTAGGAGGAGTTACTATAAAATAGGCTATATTTAGTGACACAAAGTCATTCAGCATAATTGGTACAAGAGAAAAAAGGAGAGAAAAGTCAAAATACAAAAAAGTGACTCCCGACCCCGGAGGAAGATGGCGGAAGAGTAAGACGCGGAGATCACCTTCCTCCCCACAGATACATCAGAAATTCATCTACACGTGGAACAACTCCTACAGAACACCTACTGAACGCTGACAGAAGACCTCAGACCCCCCAAAAGGCAAGAAGCTCCCCACATACCTGGGTAGGGCAAAAGAAAAAAAGAATAAACAGAGACAATAGGATAGGGACGGGACCTGCACCAGTGGGAGGGAGCCGTGAAGGGGGGAAGGTTTCTACACACTACAAGCCCCTTCGCGGGCGGAGACTGCAGGTGGCGGAGGGGGAAAGCTTCGGAGTAGCGGAGGAGAGCACAGCAACAGGGGTGCGGAGGGCAAAGCGGAGAGATTCTGGCACAGAGGAGCGGTGCCCTCAGGCACACACCAGCCCGAGAGGCTTGTCTGCTCGGCCGCCGTGGCGGGCGGGGCTGGGAGCTGAGGCTCGGGTATCGGCTTTCAGTCGGAGCGCAGGGAGAGGACTGGGGCTGGCGGCAGGAAGAGAGCCTGAAGGAGTTAGTGCACCACGGCTAGCCCGGAGGGAGTCCGGGGAAAGGGTCTGGAGCTGCTGAAGAGGCAAGAGACTTTTTTCCCTTTTGTTTCCTGGTGCGCGAGGAGAGGGCATTAAGAGGGCTGCTTGGGGAAGCGCCGGTGACAGGCACGAGCCGCGGGTAAGGCACGGACCTCGGAGACGGGCGTGGGCCGCCGCCGCCGCCCGCCCGCCGCGGCCCGCCGCCGCCGCCGCCGCCGCCGCCGCCGCGGGGCCTGTGTGCGAGCGCGGGTCACTGTCCGCCCCGCCTTCCGGGGGGCCTGTGCACCCCGCCACTGCTGGGGTCCCCGAGACCCGGGGACGGCTTTCCCGGGAAAGCGCACGGAGCGCCACGGGCTGCTGCAACGTCACGCCGGCCTCTGCCGCCGCAGGCCCGCCCCACACTGCGCGCCCCTCCCTCCCCTCTGCCTGAGTGAGCCAGAGCCCCCGAATCAGCGGCTCCTTTAAACCCGTCCTGTCTGAGCGAAGAACGGACGCCCTCCGGCGACCTACGCGCAGAGGCGGGGCCAGGTCCAAGGCTGAGACCCGGGAGCTGTGAGAGCAGAGGCAGGGAAATCTCTCTGTGCAGCCTCGGAGGCAGCGGATTAAAGCTCCACGGTCCATTTGATGTGCCCTGCGTCTGTGGAGTGCATGAATGGACAGCGAATCATCCCAAATTGAGGAAGTGGACTTTGAGGACAAGATTTAAGACTTTCCCCCCTTTTCCTCTTTTTACAACGAATTATTCCAAATTAAGGAGGTGGACTTAGAGAGCAAGATTTCAGACTTCTCGCCCTTTTCCTCTTTTTACAACGAATTATCCCAAATTGAGGAGGTGGACTTGGAGAGCAAGATTTTTGATTTTTCCCCCTGCTCTCTTTTTGTGAATGTGTATGTGTAATCTTCTGTGAAAGATTCTCTCTGTATAGCTTTGCTTCCACCATATGTCTCAGGGTTCTATCGGTCCGGTTTTTTTTTTTTTTTTTTCAATAATTACTTTCTAATTTTAATAACGCTACTATATTTCATACTTTATTCTATTTTACTTTACCTGCTCTTTCTTTTTTTCCTACTCTCCCTTCCTCCCTCCCTCCCTCCGCTCCTCCTTTCCTTCTTTCTTTTTCTTTCCTCCCTCCCACCCTTCTTCTTTCCACTTTCTTTTTCTTTCCTTCCTCCCTCCCTCCTGTCTTTCTTCCTTTCCTTTCTCCCTCCCTCCCTCCTTTCTTTCCATCCTTCCTCCCTCCCTCCCTCCCTCCTTTCTTTCTTCCTTCCTTCCTTCCTTCCTTTCTTCCCTTCTTCCTTTCTTTCCCTCTCTCTTTCTTTCTTCTACTAATTCTTTCTTTCTACTTTTTCTCCCTGTTACTCTGAGCCGGGTGGATGAAAGGCTCTTGGTGCTGCAGCCAGGAGCCAGTGCTGTGCCTCTGAAGTGGGAGAGCCAACTTCAGGACACGGGTCCACAACAGACCTCCCAGCTCCACATAATATCAAGCAGCGAAAATCTCCCAGAGATCTCCATCCCAACACCAGCACCCAGCTTCAGTCAACGACCAGCAAGCTACAGTGCAGGTCACCCTATGCCAAGCAACTAGCAAGGCAGGAACACAACCCCACCCATTAGCAGAGAGGCTACCTAAAAACATAATAAGGCCATAGGCACCCCAAAACACACCACCAGACGTGGACCTGTCCACCAGAAAGACAAGATCGAGCCTCAACCACCAGAGCACAGGAATTAGTCCCCCCCACCAGGAAGCCTACCCAACCTACTGAAACAACCTTAGCCACTGGGGTCAGACACCAAAAACAACGGGAACTACGAATCTGCAGCCGGCAAAAAGGAGACCCCAAACACAGTAACATAAGCAAAATGAGAAGGCAGAAAAACACACAGCAGGTGAAGGAGCAAGATAAACACCTACCAGACCTAACAAATGAAGAGGTAATAGGCAGTCTACCTGAAAAAGAATTCAGAATAATGATAGTAAAGCTGATCCAAGATTCTATTTCCATGATCCATAATCTTGGAAATAGAATAGATAACATGCAAGAAACAGTTAACAAGGACCTAGAAGAACTAAAGATGAATCAAGCATCGATTAAAAACACAATAAATGAAATGAAAAATACTCTAGATGGGATCAATAGCAGAATAACTGAGGCAGAAGAACGGATAAGTGAGGTGGAAGATAAAATAGTGGAAATAACTGATGCAGAGCAAAATAAAGAAAAAAGAATGAAAAGAACAGAGGAGAGTCTCAGAGATCTCTGGGACAACATTAAACGCACCAACATTCGAATTATAGGGGTTCCAGAAGAAGAAGAGAAAAAGAAAGGGACTGAGAAAATATTTGAAGAGATTATAGTTGAAAACTTCCCTAATTTGGGAAAGGAAATAGTTAATCAAGTCCAGGAGGCACAGAGAGTCCCATACAGAATAAATCCAAGGAGAAATACACCAAGACACATATTAATCAAACTGTCAAAAATTAAACACAAAGAAATCATATTAAAAGCAGCAAGGCAAAAACAACAAATAACACACAAGGGAATCCCCATCAGGTTAACAGCTGATCTCTCAGCAGAAACCCTACAAGCCAGAAGGGAGTGGCAGGACATAATTAAAGTGATGAAGGAGAGAAACCTGCAACCTAGATTACTCTACCCAGCAAGGATCTCATTCAGATTTGATGGAGAAATTAAAACCTTTACAGACAAGCAAAAGCTGAGAGAGTTCAGCACCACCAAACCAGCTTTACAACAAATGCTAAAGGAACTTCTCTAGGCAAGAAACACAACAGAAGGAATATACCTACAATAACGAACCCAAAGCAATTAAGGAAATGGGAATAGGAACATACATATCAATAATTACCTTAAATGTAAATGGACTAAATGCTCCCACCAAAAGACACAGAGTGGCTGAATGGATACAAAAACAAGACCCATATATATGCTGTCTACAAGAGACCCACTTCAGACCTAGAGACACATACAGATTGAAAGTAAAGGGATGGAAAAAGATATTCCATGCAAATGGAAATCAAAAGAAAGCTGGAGTAGCAATTCTTATATCAGACAAAATAGACTTTAAAATAAAGACTATTAGAAGAGACAAGGAAGGACACTACATAACGATAAAGGGATCGATCCAAGAAGAAGATATAACAATTGTAAATATTTATGCACCCAACATAGGAGCACCTCAATACATAAGGCAAATACTAACAGCCATAAAAGGGGAAATCGACAGTAACACACTCATAGTAGGGGACTTTAACACCCCACTTTCACCAATGGACAGATCATCCAAAATGAAAATAAATAAGGAAACACAAGCTTTAAATGATACATTAAACGAGATGGACTTAGTTGATATTTATAGGACATTCCATCCAAAAACAACAGAATACACATTTTTCTCAAGTGCTCATGGAACATTCTCCAGGATAGATCATATCTTGGGTCACAAATCAAGCCTCGGTAATTTTAAGAAAATTGAAATTGTATCAAGTATCTTCTCCGACCACAATGCTATGAGACTAGACATCAATTACAGGAAAAGATGTGTAAAAAATACAAACACATGGAGGCTAAACAATACACTACTCAATAACGAAGTGATCACTGAAGAAATCAAAGAGGAAATTAAAAAATACCTAGAAACAAATGACAATGGAGACACGACGACCCAAAACCTATGGGACGCAGCAAAAGCAGTTCTAAGGGGGAAGTTTATAGCAATACAATCCCACCTTAAGAAACAGGAAGCATTTCGAGTAAACAACCTGACCCTGCACCTAAAGCAATTAGAGAAAGAAGAACAAAAATACCCCAAAGCTAGCAGAAGGAAAGAAATCATAAAGATCAGATCAGAAATAAATGAAAAAGAAATGAAGGAAACGATAGCAAAGATCAACCAAACTAAAAGCTGGTTCTTTGAGAAGATAAACAAAATTGACAAACCATTAGCCAGACTCATCAAGAAAAAAAGGGAGAAGACTCAAATCAATAGAATTAGAAATGAAAAAGGAGAAGTAACAACTGACACTGCAGAAATACAAAAGATTATGAGAGATTACTATAAGCAACTCTATTCCAATAAAATGGACAACCTGGAAGAAATGGACACATTCTTAGAAATGCACAACCTGCCAAGACTGACTCAGGAAGAAATAGAAAATATGAATAGACCAATCACAAGCACTGAAATTGAAACTGTGATTAAAAATCTTCCATCAAACAAAAGCCCAGGACCAGATGGCTTCACAGGTGAATTCTATCAAACATTTAGAGAAGAGCTAACACCTATCCTTCTCAAACTCTTCCAAAATATAGCAGAGGGAGGAACACTCCCAAACTCATTCTACGAGGCCGACATCACCTTGATACCAAAACCAGGCAAGGATGTCACAAAGAAAGAAAACTACAGGCCAATATCACTGATGAACATAGATGCAAAAATCCTCAACAAAATACTAGCAAACAGAATCCAAGAGCACATTAAAAGGATCATACACCATGATCAAGTGGGGTTTATCCCAGGAATGCAAGGATTCTTCAATATACGCAAATCAATCAATGTAATACACCATATTAACAAGTTGAAGGAGAAAAACCATATGATCATCTCAATAGATGCAGAGAAAGCTTTCGACAAAATTCAACACCCATTTATGATAAAAACCCTGCAGAAAGTAGGTATAGAGGGATCTTTCCTCAACATAATAAAGGCCATATATGACAAACCCACAGCCAACATTGTCCTCAATGGTGAAAAACTGAAACCATTTCCACTAAGATCAGGAACAAGACAAGGCTGCCCACTCTCACCACTCTTATTCAACATAGTTTTGGAAGTTTTAGCCACAGCAATCAGAGAAGAAAAGGAAATAAAAGGAATCCAAATTGGAAAAGAAGAAGTAAAGCTGTCACTGTTTGCAGATGACATGATACTATACATAGAGAATCCTAAAGATGCTACCGAAAAACTACTAGAGCTAATCAATGAATTTGGTAAAGTAGCAGGATATAAAATTAATGTACAGAAATCTCTGGCATTCCTATACACTAATGATGAAAAATCTGAAAATGAAATCAAGAAAACACTCCCATTTACCATCGCAACAAAAAGAATAAAATATCTAGGAATAAACCTACCTAAGGAGACAAAAGACCTGTATGCAGAAAACTATAAGACACTGATGAAAGAAATTAAAGATGATACAAATAGATGGAGAGATATACCATGCTCCTGGATTGGAAGAATCAATATTGTGAAAATGACTCTACTACCGAAAGCAATCTACAGATTCAATGCAATCCCTATCAAACTACCAATGGCATTTTTCACAGAACTAGAACAAAAAATTTCAAAATTTGTTTGGAAAAACAAAAGGCCCCGAATAGCTAAAGCAATCTTGAGAACGAAAAACGGAGCTGGAGGAATCAGGCTCCCTGACTTCAGACTATAGTACAAAGCTACAGTAATTAAGACAGTCTGGTACTGGCATAAAAACAGAAAGATAGATCAGTGGATCAGGATAGAAAGCCCAGAGATAAACCCACGCACATATGGCCAACTTATCTTTGATAAAGGAGGCAGGAATGTACAGTGGAGAAAGGACAGCCTCTTCAATAAGTGGTGCTGGGAAAACTGGACAGGGACATGTAAAAGTTTGAGATTAGATCATTCCCTAGCACCATACACAAAAATAAGCTCAAAATGGATTAAAGACTTAAATGTAAGGCCAGAAACTATCAAACTCTTAGAGGAAAACATAGGTAGAACACTCTATGACATAAATCACAGCAAGATCCTTTTGGACCCACCTCCTAGAGAAATGGAAATAAAAACAAAGATAAACAAATGGGACCTAATGAAACTTCAAAGCTTTTGCACAGCAAAGGAAACCATAAAGAAGACCAAAAGACAACCCTCAGAATGGGAGAAAATATTTGCAAATGAAGCAACTGACAAAGGATTAATCTCCAAAATTTATAAACAGCTCATGCAGCTCAATAGCAAAAAAACAGACAACCCAATCCAAAAATGGGCAGAAGACTTAAATAGGCATTTCTCCAAAGAAGATATACAGACTGCCAACAAACACATGAAAGAATGCTCAACATCATTAATCATTAGAGAAATGCAAATCAAAACTACAATGAGATATCATCTCACACCAGTCAGAATGGCCATCATCAAGGAATCTAGAAACAATAAATGCTGGAGAGGGTGTGGAGAAAAGGGAACACTCTTGCACTGCTGGTGGGAATGTGAATTGGTACAGCCACTATGGAGAACGGTATGGAGGTTCCTTAAAAAACTACAAATAGAACTACCATATGACCCAGCAATCCCACTACTGGGCATATACCCTGAGAAAACCATAATTCCAAAAGAGACATGTACCAAAATGTTCATTGCAGCTCTATTCACAATAGCCCGGAGCTGGAAACAACCTAAGTGTCCATCATCGGATGAATGGATAAAGAAGATGTGGCACATATATACAATGGAATATTACTCAGCCATAAAAAGAAACGAAACTGAGCTATTTGTAATGAGGTGGATAGACCTAGAGTCTGTCATACAGAGTGAAGTTAGTCAGAAAGAGAAAGACAAATACCGTATGCTAACACATATATACGGAATTTAAAAAAAAAATGTCATGAAGAACCTAGGGGCAAAACGAGAATAAAGACACAGACCTACTTGAGAATGGACTTGAGGATATGGGGAGGGGGAAGGGTAAGCTGTGACAAAGCGAAAGAGAGGCATGGACATATATACACTACCAAACGTAAGGTAGATAGATAGTGGGAAGCAGCCGCAGAGCACAGGGAGATCAGCTCGGTGCTTTGTGACCGCCTGGAGGGGTGGGATGGGAAGGGTGGGAGGGAGGGAGATGCATGAGGGAAGGGATGTGGGAACAGATGTATATGTATGACTGATTCACTTTGTTATAAAGCAGAAACTAATTAAAAAAAAAAAAAAAAAAAAAAAAAGAGAAATCTAGAAAAAAAAAAAAAAAAAAAAAAAAAAAGTGACTCCCAAGTTAGTGCTGTCTTCCTTTTTTATAACTTGTGAAGTACTCAAAATGAAAAAAAAAAAAGTCATGTAATTCTGGATATGTGGTTATATCAGGCGTCCCCAACCCCTGGGCAGTGGACAGTAGCAGTCTGCGGCCTGTTAGGTACTGGGTCGCACATGAGGAGGTGAGTGGCAGGCAAGTGAGCGAAGCTTAATCTGTCACTCTCCATCACTCCCCATCGCTTTCATTACCGCCTGAACCATCCCTCACATACCACGCCCTTCCCCCCAGTCCCCCCCTTTCTGTGGAAAAATTGTCTTCTACGAAACCAGTCCCTGGTTCCAAAAAGGCTGGGGGCCTCTGGGTTATGTGATCATATAATTGAAATATGCTTAAGAAAACAGTCTGTTTATAGCTGAGTCCTGGCTCCAACTCTATTAAGTAGTCTGAGTGTTGGAATAAGTCTGATAGAGAAAGTCCCCCAACCCCCTCAAATAGTATCTCCTGAATTTGTGAGCAGTGGCACCGCAATTTGTGTAGTCTAGAATGCTGGGGCATTAAGACTATAAAAGCTAGTTGAGGCCAGAGAACACATTAGTTTAATAAGTTTTGAAATATGTTCCCATGGCCTGCAGCCAGGTCCGCATCAGCTCCCACCACCCCATAAAGCTAGATCCTGGCTCTGAATTCTCCCCTTAATCCTCCTCTTCATCTTCCTTCATCTCATCACCAACCTGTAGCATTCTCTGTCCCTTGCCCTGGAAATGTTCTTTTTTCTGTAATCTTCATTCTCTTCCTGCTCCATTAGAGCCCGCCCATCAGCCATACTTTGAACTGTCTGTTTTTTGAATGAAAACATTTGGGGAGTGGAAATTAGAGGCTTCAGACAGGCCTGCACTGCAACTTCTTGATTAAGTTCCATAGAGGGAACCTGAACTGCTTTGTGGCTATGTTCTGTGTTATTTGAAATTTGAATCCTCTCCGTAGGGGCATTTGTGTGATGTACATTTTCTCTCTGTAACTAACACAAAATTATTTTAAATGGTTTCACTTTGGATGTCCGTCTTCTCCATGATACCCTGCACCTCGTACTGTTGGCTCCAAATGTTCTTAGATGAGCCTGCCTTTGGCCTGATGTGGTACTGTACAGAGTCCATCCTTTTCGCTTGGCTAAGTTGTAAGACCAGGAAGGCTTGCTGGCACAATTTCTTGACTTGGCAGAAGACTTAAACTATACACTCTTGATCAAAACTTGGGACATGTCCCTGGGCTGGCTGCGGGTGTTAATTCTGAACTTGCCTTGGGCTGTGGCTTTGATGGTCATAACAGCTATGGTCATAACTCCTTCATATTGGACTGGATTTTATTACTGTTTTTCTTCAGGCATGTCATTTGTAAGCTGGAATTGTGGTCTCTTTGGTTTCTCAGGAACACAGAGGGCTGGTGATAAGAATGGTAGCCATGGACTACAAATTCTACCATGGAGAAAATGATGCCAACACACCTGGCAAACTGTCTCTGTTAAATGCCTAGAAGGCTCCAATGGTTTGGGGGCACTTATGGTCCTCTAGGTTGCCCAATGGCTACTTCAGCTTAGTGTCTGGTTAGGGGAGGTTGATGGAGGTGTGGTTGCCATGAAGTCACAACTTTGTGACTTCACTAAAGCAATAAGCATAATCATTGGTTACTGCCCATTTCCTCCTAGGGATTTAGGAAGAGATATGTGATAAAGATTAGAAGAGAGGACTGTAGCATTTTTTATGAGGTCAAGTTGTCTTCTTGATGTGTTTATTTTCCTCCACCACTTTCTGTATAAACATACAAAATTATGCACACTATACTATAATACTTCTTTAGGCAACATTATCCCTGAAATAGGAAGAAATTCTAAGGCAGCTAAAGCTCTAAAGAAACAGTGAAATCTCTTAGGGAGCAACAGAGATCTGTGAGGATGTGTGATTACAGCTCATATGTAACAGAGTCCAATATTAGTTTCCTTTTCCTAAGGGATCTATGTAAGAAGTAGAGATTGAAAGTCTCTTTTAAAGAGGAAGTGGAGGTTTTGGTTTGCTAGGGGTGCCAAAACAAAGTACCACATATGGTAGCTTAAATAAATGTGTTGTCTGGGTCCTAATCTATTTTTATGATGCACCAGTCATATTAGATTATGGCTAACTCTAATAAACTCATTTTAATCTAAATACCTCTTTAAAGGCCCTATTTCCAAATAAGGCCAGGAAGAAATTATAATTTACTCACATTTAAGACTAAATACAAGGTACTGAGAGTTAGGACTTCAACATATGAATTTTGAGAGAATACAATTTATTGCACAGAATAGATTTTCTTCTTTCTGCCTGGTACTGTTGTATCTGTGTCTGTCTCCGAGAGTTCACTGCATTAGCCCCATGTCCCCAACCCAGAAAACAACTGGTTAAGAAAATGTGTGTTTGGGAGTAATATAGTTGAAAGACATTTTTTTTGCCAATCTAGAAATCCTCTCCATAAATCCAGACAGACATAAGAGAAAGAAAACCTGTCTATTATTGAGTAAGTATTAAGCCATAGGTGATACATATAATAAGCAAACTACTAAAAGATCACAAAGACAAAAGATAAATTTTATGTACATGCTAGTAAACACAATCCATTACAAATATTCTCAAAATAATAAGTAGTCCTCAAGTAAGACCTGACAACAACATTTTTCACAGTTCCTTTGTCCTAAATTCACCTGGTAATTGGAATGGCCATCAGTGTTTGCTAATTTGTTTTATACACAGGAATAATAAACTTCTCATACATTGTGACAGAAGGTAGTTTTGGAGTGAGGCATTCTCTGAGACAGCCTCTTACCCTCCATAGAATTGGGAGATAAGGTGCTACTGTTACCAATCACATGTTTGGATGCCCAACGCACAGTGAGGCCAAATAATACCAGAATGTTGGAGTTCGGAGGAGCGAAAGGATTATTGTAGGCTCATACAAGGAGATGGGTGGCTCATGCCTTAAAAACCCCAAACTTCCTGAAAGCATTCAACAAAGCCCTTTTATAGGAAAGGTGAGGGAGGGGCATTGTTAGTTGTTGCAGACTTCTTGATGTCAGATCCTTTGCTCTTGAGGTCAGGTCATGATGTTCCTATAAATCTCCCCCAAAACAAATGCTATAATTTTATGTTAAGATAAGAAAGGGCAAGGTCTCAATGTACAAATTTCACCCTCTGAGGTTCAGGCCCTGGCTAGGAGAAAGGAGTCCCTGGTCACGCCAGTCACCCTTCCCTGGAACGTTCGTCCAGCACCCAATCTTTTTCCTCACACCAGTGCCCAGGCCCAGCTAGCAGGCAGATCTCAGCTGGTGGCTCCCTCAGGGCCAGGTCCCCTGACCCTGCCCAGCCATCATCACTGAGGGAGCAAGGCACCCAGGACCCAGCTGGCCCTCAGGCTCCTCATACCACCCAAATGGCAGGGGCCAGGTCCTGTGGACTGCAACCCATGCAGATTGCCACCAACATTGTCCATTTCCACCACCACTAACCCCTGATAACCACCATTCTACTCTGTTTCTATAATTCAGGTATTTTCACTAACAATGTAAGTGTGATTATAAACTATTTGTCTTCTTCTGTCTGAAATATTTTACTTACCATAATGCTCTCAGGGATCATACATACTGCAAGTGGGAGATTTATGTGTGCATGTATTTATATATTGCTGAGGTATAGTTGATTTACAATATGTTAGTGTAACAACATAATGATTCAAAACTTCTGTGGATTATACTCCGTTTAAAGTTATAATAGTGTACATGTGTCGATCCCAATCTCCCAGTTACTCCCACTCCACCCTTTTCTCCCTTGATATCAATATGTTTGTTCTCTATGTCTGTGTCTATTTCTGCTTCCAAATAAGCTCATCTGTACCATTTTTCTAGATATTATGTATAAAATAGACAACTGATGTGAACCTACTGTATAGCAGACAGAACCTACTTAGTGCTCTGTGGTGACCTAAATGGCAGGAAAATCTTAAAAAAGTGGGGATATATGTTTACATGTAACTGATTCACTTTACTGTACAGTAGAAACTAACACAACATTGTAAAACAACTATACCCCAATAAAAATTAATTTTAAAATGTTATAATAAAATATTGACTATATTTCCTATGCTGTACAATATATCCTTGTAAGCTTATTACGTATACATAGTAGTTTGTACCTCTTAAACAGCTACCCCATCTTGCCCCTCCCCCAGTCCCTCTCTGCACTTGGAACCACAAGTTGGTTCTCTATATCTGTGACTCTCTTTCTGTTTTGCTATATTCATTCATTTTTATTTTTATATTCCATTTGTAAGTAATAATATACAGTATTTGTCTTTCTCTGACTCATTTCACTAATTTTAATACCTTCCAAGTCCATCCATGTTGTTGTAAAAGCCAAAATTTCATATTTTTTATGCCTCAGTCATATTCCATTGTGTATATATACACTACATCTTTATCCATTCATCTGTTGATGGACACAGATTGCCTCCATGTCTTGTCTATTGTAAATAATGCTGAAATGAACACAGGGTTGCATATATCTTTTTGAACTGTGTTTTCTTTTTTTCTTCACTTATATTCATATATGTTATACCCAGGAGTGAAATTGCTGGATCTTATGGTAGTTCTATTTTTAGCATTTTCAGGAATATCTATAATGCTTTCCACAGTGACTCTACCAATTTACATTTCCACCAACAGTGTAACAGGGTTCCCTTTTCTCCACATCCTCACAACACTTGTTAATTGCAGTCTTTTTGATGATAGTTATTCTGACAGGTGTAATGGGATATTATCATGGTTTTGATTTGCATTTCTGTGATGATTAGTAATGTTGAGCATCTTTTCAGGTGCCTGTATATCTTAACTGTCTATTCATGTCTTCTGCCCATATTTTAATTATGTTGTTTTTCATATTTAGGGGTATTAGCTGTTTATATATTTTGCATGTTAACTCCTTATCAGGCCTATCATTTGCAGATATTTTTCCCCATTCAGTGGGGTGTGTTTTACTCATATTGAAGGTTTCCTTTGCTGTGCAAAAGCTCTTAAGTTTAATCCAGTCCATTTGTTTATTTTTTGCTTTTATTTTGCCTTAGAAGAGATATGGGAACATATGTATATGTATAACTGATTCGCTTTTTTATAAAACAGAAACTAACACACAATTGTAAAGCAATTATACTCCAATAAAGATTAAAAAAAGAAAAGGAGACAGATCTAAAATAATATTTCTACTCTTTATGTTGGACAGTGTTCTGCCTATGTTTTCTTCTAGGAGTTTTATTGTTTCTGGTCTTACACTTAGGTCTTTAATCCATTTTGAAAGTATTTTTCTATATAGTGTGAGAAAGTGTTCTAATTTCATTCTTTTATATGTAGCTGTCCAGTTTTTCCACACTGCTTACAGAAAAGTGGTAATATATCCCTTGTATATTCTTGCCTCAATTGTCATAGATTAATTGACCATAAATTCATGGTTTATTTCTGATATCTCTATTCTATTCCATTGATATGTGTGTTTTTCTGCCAGTACCATATTGTTTTCATGACTGTTGCTTTGTAGTATAGTCTGAAGTGAGGGAGTATGATACTTCCAGCTCTGTTCTTTCTCAAGATTGTTTTAACTATTTCGGGCCTTTTGTGGTTCCATTTGAATTTTAGGATTATTTGTTCAGGTTCTGTGAAAAACGTCATAGGTATTTAGATAGAGATTGAACACAATCTGTAGATTACTTTGTGTAGTATGGTCATTTTAACAATATAAATTCTTCAAATACATGAAAACTGTATATCTTTCCATCTTTTGTTGTCATATTCAATGTTCTTTATCAGCGTCTTATTGTTATCCAAGTACAGATATTTTACTTACATAGATTTATTTGTAGGTATTTTATTCCTTTTGATATGTTTTTAAATGGGGATATTTCCTTAATTTATCCTTCTTATACTTTGTTGTTTGTGTATAGAGATGAAATAAATTAATTTTGTATCCTGCAACTTCACTGAATTCATCATAGAGGTCTTCAGGATTCCAGTGGTATTTTTTTTTTTTGGATTTTCCGTATATAACATCCTGTTATCTGCAAACAGAGACAGTTTTACTCCTTCCTTTCCATTTCAGATTTGTTTTATTTCTTTTTCTTGTCTGATAGTGAGGTTAGGACTTCCAATACTATGTTAAATAGGATCAGTGTAAGTGGGCATTCTTGTCTTATTCCTGAATTTAGCAAGAACGCTTTCAAATTTTCATCACTGAGTATGGTGTTAACCATGAGCTTATTTTATATGACTTTAAATATGATGAAGAATATTCCCTCTGTATGCACATTGTGGAGACATAATCATAAATGGATGTTAAATTTTGGAAAAAGCTTTTTTCTTTTCTTTTTTTGCATCTATTAAGATGTTAAAATAGTTATTATTCTGCTTTTTGTGAATATCGTATATATTGATATATGGATATTGAACCATACATGGAACCCTGTGATAAATTCCACTTGATCATAGTTAGTAATCCTTTCAATGTATTGTTGAATTTGGTTTGCTAATATATTGTTGAGTATTTTTGCATCTATGTTTGTCAGTGTTATTGCCTGCAGTTTTATTTTTGTGTGTGGGGGGCATCTTCATCTAGTTTTGCTATCAGGGTGATAGTGGTCTTGTCAAATGAGTTGGGAAGCCCTCCTTACTCTGTAAATTTTGGGGATAGTTTCAGAAGGATGGGTGTTAACTCTTCTCTAAATGTTTGGTAGAATTTACTTGTGAAGCCATCTAGTCTTTTTTGTTTTGTTTTGTTCAGAAATTTTTGTAGTTGTCCAATTTCTTTACTGGTATTTGATCTTTTCATATTATGTATTTCTTCCCTTTCCATCTTGGGAGATTATAAATTTATGGAAATTTGTGCATTTCTTCTACATTGTCCATTTTATTGACATGTGGTTATTTATAGTCATCTTTTACAATCCTTTGTATAATATTTCTGTGGTTTTGATGGTAACTTCTTTTTTATTTCTGATTTTATTTAGGTTCCCTGTTTTTTTCTTCAGATGTCTGAGTGAAGGTATATCAATTTTATTTTTCTTTTCAACGAACTGTGTATATATACATAAAATCTTATTCATATATAAGTATATATTATATATTATGTTATATATGTTATATATTGTATACTATATTTACAATATATATTCTTATATGCATTATATATTATATACAATGTATATACTATGTAGACCATATATATGTATTTTATATATACAATATTTATTATTGTAATATTCTTAATTTATCTTCTTTATTCATTCTTACAATGATGGGTACTTAGGTTGTTTTCATATCCATGGTATTGTAAATAATGCTGCAATCAACATAGGATACATATATTTTTTAATCAGTGTTTCTGTATTCTTTAGATAAACACCCAGAAATGGAATTGATGGATCATATGGTAGTTCTATTTTTAGTTTTAGAGAAGCCTCCCTACTCTTTTACTCAGTAGCTGTACCCATTTACATTCCCACCAACAGTTCACAAGGGTTTCCTTTTCTTCACATGCTGTCCACTTGTGATTTCTTGTCTTTTAGATAATCACCATTCTGACAGGTGTGAGGTGATATCTCATTGTGGTGTTGATTATCATTTCTCTGATGATTAGTACTTCAAGGACAATTTCCTGTGCTGTTGGCCATCTCAATGGCTACTTTCGAAAAAAAATGTTTATTCAGATCATCTGACTACCAGCTTCTTTATTAGGTTGTTTGAGGTTTTGGTAGTGAGTTCTATGAGTTCTTTACATATTTTGGATATCAACCCATTACTGGGTAAAAATCATTTGCAAGTATCTTCTTCTATTCAGAAGGTTGCCTTTTATATTGGTTTATAGTTTCCTTTGCCATGAAAAAAGTTTTTAGTGCGATGTATTACCATTTGGTTATTTTTGCTTACTTGCCCTCACCAAGGAGACTTATACAAAGAAAATATCACCAAGGCTGATATCAAAGAACATACTCTGATTATTTTATTTCTCCACCCACCCCTCTTCCTCCTTTTCTTCCTTCGCCTCCTCCAGTTGGTATAACAGAGCAGAAACTATTCATTGATCAAAGAATGGAGAAGGGTGAGCTCCTGCTCTAAAACCACATTCTCAGGGGACCTTCAAGATGGCAGAGGAGTAGGGCGTGGAGATCAACTTCCTCTCCACAAATACATCAACATTTGGAACAAATCTTACAGAACATGTATTGAGCCCTAGCAAAAGACCTCAGACTTCCCCAAAAGCAAGAAAATACCCATGCACCTGGGTATGGCAAAAGATAATAGAAAAAAAAAGAGAGAGACAAAAGACTAGCGATGGAACCTGAACCTCTGGGAGGGAGTTGTGAAGAGGAAAAGGTTCCACACCTTAGGAAGCCCCTTCACTGGTGGAGATGCGGGTGGGCAGTGGGGAAGCTTCAGAGCCATGGAGGAGAGTGCAGCAACATCGGTGCAGAGGACAAAGTGGAGAGATTCCTGCACAGAGGATCAGTGTTGACCAACATACCCCACCCTGAGAGGTTCGTCTGCTCACATGCTGGGGGGTGGGGTGGAGGATGGGAGCTTAGACTAGGACTTTGGAGGTAAGATCCCAGGGAGAAGACTGGGGTTGGCTCTATGAACACAGCCTGCAGGGGGCTAGTGTGCCACAGCTAGCCAGGAGGGAGTCCAGGAAAAAGTCTGGATCTGCCTAAGAGACAAGAGACCATTGTTTTGGGGTGTGTGAGGAGAGGGGGTTCCTTCCCTGTATGCCCACAGAAGGCAAAACAACATTTAAAGGAGCTCCAGAGATGGGTGCAAGCCATGGCTATCAGTTCAAACAGCACAGACAGGCATGAAACGCTAAAGCTACTGTTTCAGCCATGAAGAATGCTGTGTGCAAGCACAGGCCATTAACCACACTACACCCCCCTGGGAGCCTGTGCAGCCCACCACTGCCAGGGTCCCATGATCCAGACACCACTTCCCTGGGAGAACACATGATGCACCTCAGGCTTTTGCAATGTCATGCTGGTCTCCACTTCTACAGGCTTGCCCCACATTTCAATTATAACTTCTGTACTCCTCACTCCCCCACAGCATGAGTCAGCAAGAGCCCCCTAAACAAACGCTGCCTTAATTCCCTCCTGTCTGGACAGGGAATAGGTGCATGAGGGGGACCTACATGTGGGGGTGTTGTGCAAAACCAAAGGTGAACATCCAGAGCTGTGCAAGAAAATAAGGGAAAGGGAAATTTCTCTCTGCAGCCTCAGGAGCAGTGGATTAAATCTCAGCAATCAACTTGATGTTCATTGCATCTGTGGAATATCTGAAAAGACAATGATCCATCCCAAAATTGAGGAGGTCGACTTAGGGAGCCACTGTAGACTTGCAGTTTGCTGTCTGCGACTGACTTCTTTCTGATTTTTATGTTTATCTTAGTATAGTTTTACTGCTTGTTACACTGATGGATTTGTTTATTGGTTTTGTTGCTCTCTTCTATTTTTTATATTATTACTTTTTTATTTTAATGATTACTTTTTTAATATTATTTTTTTATTATTTACTTATTTATATATATTTTTTCTCACTCTTCTTCTGACCCATGTGGCTGAAAGGGTCTTGGTGCTCTAGGCTGGTGATAGGCCTGAGCCTCTGTTGTGGCAGAGCCAAGTTCAGGACATTGGTCAACCAGAGAGCTCCTGACCACACATAACATCAATTGGTAAGAGGTCTCCAAGAGATGTCCATTTCAATGGTAATACACAGCTCCACCTAATGGCCAGCAAGCTCCAGTGCTGGATGACTCATGCCAAACAACTTGCAAGACAGGAAAACAAGGCCAGCCATTAGGAAAGAGGCTGCCTAAAATCATAATAAGTTCACAGACACCCCAAAACACACCACATGATGTGGTCCTGCCCACCAGAAAGACAAGATCTAGCCTCACTCACCAGAACACAGGCACCAGTCCCCTCCAAAAGGAAACCCACACAAACAACTGAACCAACCTTATCCACTGGGGACAGATGTCAAAAACAACGGGGACTACTAACCTGCAGTCTGTGAAAAGGAGAACCCAAGCACAGTAAGTTAAGGAAAATGAGAAAACAGAGAAATATACAGCAGATGAAGCAGCAAGGTAAAAACCCACCACACCAAACAAAGGAACAGGAAATAGGTAGTCTACATGAAAAAGAATTCAGAGTAACGATAGTAAACATGATGCAAAATCTTGGAAATAGAATGGTGAAAATAAATAAATGTTTAAAAAGGACCTAGAAGAACTAAAGAGCAAACAAACAATTATGAACAACACAATAAATAAAATAAAAATTCTCTAGAAGGAATCAATAGCTGAAAAACTGAGGCAGAAAAATGGTTAAGTGACCTGGAAGATAAAATGGTGGAAATAATTACTGTAAAGCAGAATAAAGAATAAAGAATGAAAAGAATAGAGGACAGTCATAGAGAAGTGTGGGACAACGTTAAAAACACAAAGATTCAAATTACAGGGGTACAAGAAGAAGAAGAGAGAAAAAAAAAAGGGTCTGAGAAAATATTTGAATAGCTTATAGTTGAAAACTTCCCTAACATGGGAAAGAAAATCAAGTCAAGGAAACTCAGGGTCCTATACAGGATAAATCCAAGGAGAAACATGCTAAGACACATATTAATCAAACTATCAAAATTAAAATACAAAGAAAAAATATTAAAATACAGCAAGGGAAAAACAACAAATAACATACAAGGGAACCCCCATAAGGTTAACAGCTGATCTTTCAGCAGAAAATCTGCAAGCCAGAAGGGAGTGGAAAGACATATTAAAAGTGATGAAAGGGAAAAACCTACAACCAAGATTACTCTCCTTAACAAGGATCTCATTCAGATTTCACAGACAAATTAAAAACTTTACAGACAAGCAACAGTTAGGAGAATTCAGCACCACCAAACCAGCTTTACAAAAAAGGCTAAAGGAACTTCTCTAGGCAGGAAACACAGGAGAAGGAAAAGCCCTACAATAACAAACCCAAAACAGTGAAGAAAATGGTAATAGGAACATGCATATCAATAATTACCTTCAATGTAAATGGATTAAATGCTCCAACCAAAAGACATAGACTGGCTGAATGGATACAAAAACATGACCCATATATATACTGTCTACAAGAGATCCAATTCAGACCTAGGCACACATACAGACTGAAATTGAGGGGATTGGAAAAGATATCACATGCAAATGGAAATCAAAAGAAACCTGGAGTAGAAGTTCTCATGTCAGATAAAATAGACTTTAAATTAAAGACTGTTACAAGAGACAAAAAGGACACTACATAAAGATCAAGGGATTTATCAAAGGAAAGATGTAAAAATAATAAATATTTATGCACCCAATATAGAAACACCTCAATACATGAGGCATATGCTAACAACCATAAAAGGGTAAATTGAGAGTAACACAATAATAGTAGGTGACTTTAACACCCCACTTTCACCAATGGACAGAGGAACAAAAATGATAATAAATAAGGAAACAAAAGCTTTAAAGGACACATTAAATAGGATGGACTTAGTTGATATTTGTAGGACATTTCATGCAAAGCCAATAGAATACACTTTCTTCTCAAGTACTCATGGAACATTCTCCAGGATAGATCATATCTTGGGTCACAAATCAAGCCTTGGTAAATTTAAGAAAATTGGAATCATATCAAGTATCTTTTCCGACCACAACACTATGAGACTAGATATCAATTACAGGAAAAGAAAAAACTCGTAAAAAATACAAACACACAAAGGCTAAACAATATGCTAATAAATAAACAAGAAATTACTGAAGAAATCACAGAAAAAGTCAAAGAAATACCTAGAAAAAAATGACTATGAAAAAATGATGATCCCAAACCGCTGGGGTACAGCAAAACTCTTCTAAGAGGGAAGTTTATAGAAATATAATCCTATCTCAACAAGCAAGAAAAATCTCAAATAAACTACCTAACTTTACACCTAAAGCAATTAGAGAAAGGAGAAGAAGAAGAAACAAACAAAAAAACCCCCACAAAGTTAGCAGAAGGAAAGTAATCATACAGATCAGATCAGAAATAAATGAAAAACAAATGAAGGAAACAATAGCAAAGATCAATAAAACTAAAAGATGGTTCTTTGAGAAGATATACAAAATTGATAAATCATTAGCCAGATTCATCAAGAAAAAAAGGGAGAAGATTCAAATCAATAGAATTAGAAATGAAAAAGGAGAAGTAACAACTGACACTGCAGAAATACAAAGGAATATGCGAGTACTACACGCAACTATATGTCAGTAAAATGGACAACTGGGAAGGAAAGGACAAATTCTTAGAAAAGCAAAAACTTCTGAGACAGAATCAGGAAGAAATAGAAAATATAAGCAGACCAATCACAAGCACTGAAATGGAAACTGTGGTTACAAATCTTCCAACAAACAAAAACCCAGGACCAGATGGCTTCACAGGCGAATTCTATCAAACATTTAGAGAAGAGTTAACAACTATCCTTCTCAAACTCTTACAAAATATAGCAGAAGGAGGAACACTCCCAAACTCATTCTATGAGGACATCATCACCGTGATACTAAAACCAAAGATGTCACAAAACAAGAAAACTACACGCCAAAATCACTGATGAACATAGATGCAAAAATCCTCTACAAAATACTAGCAAACACAAACGAAGAGTACAATAAAAGGCTCATTTACTATGATCAAATGGGGCTTGTTCCAGGAAAGCAAGGATTCTTCAATATACAAATAGCATTCAATGTGATAAACTATTTTAACAAATTGAAGGATAAAAGCAATATGATCAGCTCAATAGATGCAGGAAAATATTTCAACAACATTCAGCACCCATTTATGATAAAAACTCTCCAGACAGTGGGCATAGAGGAAACCTACCTCAAAATAATTAAGGCCATATATGAAAATCCCACAGCCAGGTAATTCTCAATGGTGAAAACTGACACTATTTCTGCTAAGATCCGGAAAAAGACAAGGTTGCCCACTCTCACCACTGTCATTCAAAATACTTTTGGAAGTTATAGTCACAGCAATCAGAGAAGGAAAAGAAACAAGATGAATCCAAATCGGAAAAGAAGTAAAACTGTTACTGTTTGCAGATGACATGGTACTATACAGAGAATCCTAAAGATGCTGCCAGAAAACTTCTAGAGGTAATCAATGAATTTGGTAGAGTAGTAGGATACAAAATTAGTGTACAGAAATCTCTTGTATTCATATACACTAATGATGAAAAATCTGAAAGAAAAATGAAGGAAACACTCCCATTTTCCATTGCAACAAAAGAATAAAATACCTAGGAATAAACTCGCCTAAGGAGAAAAAAGATCTGTATGCAGAAAACTATGACACTGATGAAAGAAATAAAAGATGATACAGACAGAACATATACCATGTTCTTCAATTGGAAGAATCAACATTGTGAAAATGACTATACTACCACAAGCAATCTGCCAGTTCAGTGCAATCCCTATTCAACTACCAATGACATTTTTCACAGAACTAGAAAAAAGAATTTTGCGATTTGTACAGAAACACAAAAGACCCAGAAGAGCCAATGCAATCTTGAGGAAGAAAAACGGAGCTAGATGAACAAGGCTTCCTGACTTCAGACTATACTACAAATCTACAGTAATCAAGACAGTATGGTACTGCCACAAAAACTGAAATATAGATCAATGGAACAGGATAGAAAGCTAAGGGATAAACCCATGCACATATGGTCACCTTATCTTTGATAAAGGAGGCAGGAATGTACAGTGGAGAAAGGACAGCCTCTTCAATAAGTGGTGCTGGGAAAATTGGACAGGGACATGTAAAAGTATGAGATTAGATCACTCCTTAACACCATACACAAAAATAAGCTCACAATGGATTAAAGACCTAAATGTAAGGCCAGAAACTATCAAACTCTTAGAGGAAAACATAGGCAGAACTCTCTATGACATAAATCACAGCAAGATCCTTTTGGACCCACCTCCTAGAGAAATGGAAATAAAAACAAAGATAAACAAATGGGACCTAATGAAACTCCAAAGCTTTTGCACAGCAAAGGAAACCATAAACAAGACAAAAAGACAGCCCCCAAAATGGGAGAAAATATTTGCAAATGAAACAACAGGCAAACGATTAATCTCCAAAATATACAAGCAGCTCATGCAGCTCAATATCCAAAAAGCAAAATCCCAATACAAAAATTGGCAGAAGACCTAAACAGACATTTCTCCAAAGAAGATATACAGATTGCCAACAAATACATGAAAGGATGTTCATCTTTACTAATCATTAGTGAAATGCAAATCAAAGCCACAATGAGATATCACCTCACACTGGTCAGAATGGCCATAATCAAAAAATCTATAAACAATAAATGCTGGAAGGGGTGTGGAGAATAGGGAACCCTCTTGCACTGTTGCTAGGAATTTAAATTGATACAGCCACTATGGAAAACAGTATGCAGGTTCTTATAAAACTAAAAATAGAACTATCATGTGACCCAGCAATCCCACTACTGACCATATACCTTGAGAAAACCATAATTCAAAAAGAGTCATGTACCACAATGTTCATTGCAACACTCTTTACAATAGCCTGGACATGGAAGCAGCCTAAGTGCCCATCAACAGATGAATGGATAAAGAAGATGTGGCATATATATGCAATGGCGTATTACTCAACCAGAAGAAGAAACAAACTCCAGTCATTTGTAGAGATGTGGGTGGACTTAGAACCTATCATACAGAGTGAAGTAAGACAGAAACAGAAAAACAAATACTGTATGCAAGTACACATATATGGAATCCAAAAAAAAAATTTAAAAAAAGCGGTTTGAAGGGGCTGGAATGGGCAGGAGGGGGACAGGAAGGGGCAGGAAAGGAATAAAGATACAGATGTAGACAATGGGCTTGGACACAGGAGGGGGCATTGTAAGCTGGGACAAAGGGAAAGAGTAGCACTGATATATATACACTACCAAATGTAAAACAGATAGCTAGTGGGAAGCAGCTTCATAGCACTGGGAGATCTGCTCAGTGCTTTGTGACCACCTAAAGAGGTGAGATATGGAAGGTGGGAGGAAGACACAAAAGGGAGGGGATAAGGGGATATATGAATACATATAGCTGATTCATTCTGTTATACAGCAGAAACTAACACAACATTGTAAAGCAATTATACTCAAATAAAGTGTTATAAACAAACAAACAAACAAATAAATAAATAAAACCTTCTCCTGTGATTTTAATTTTATAGTTCAAATCTTTCCTCCTTTTTGAGGGTTTTTTTATTATATAAGAAATTGTTTTACTTTCATTCTTCTGCATGAATTTGTACAGTTTCTCCAACACCAAGTATAGAAGAGTCTGTCTTTCCCATTGTATATTATTGCCTTCTTTGTCATAGATTAACTGACCACATAACTGGATTCATTTCCGGACCCTGTATTTTGTTCCATTGATAAATGCGTTTGTTTTTCTGTGATTCCCATGTTATTATTTTTTTCTTTTACTATGGATATGTAGTGTTGCTTCAAGTCTAGGAGCATGATATGTTCAGCATTTTTCTTCCCTTCCTAGATTGCTTTGACTGTTTGGGGTCTTTTGTGGTTCCATAAGAATACTAGAGTAATATTTTCTAGTTCCATGAAAAATTCCAATGTTGTTTTCATAAAACATCTTTATTGATATGTAAATCGCTTTGGGTAGTATGCATATTTTCATGATATTCTTTCCTCCAATCTATGAACATGGCTTGGCTTTTCATTTATTTGTATAATATTTTCCTCAGTGTCTTATAGTTTGCAGAGTACAGGTCTATCATCTGCTTGATTAAATTTAGTCCTAGGTATTTTATTTTTTTGATAATTACAAATGGGATTGCTTACATTATTTTGTTTTCCAGATAGTTTGTTATTAGGGTGTAGAAATGTAATAGATATCAGTATATAAATTTAGCATTTGGAAACATCAGTGAGTTTATTTATTATCTATAATTCTTTTCTTTCCTCTTAAAACCACTTTTAAAATAAATTTTTTTACATCTTTATTGGAGTACAATTGCTTTACAATGGTGTGTTAGTTTCTGCTTTATAACAGAGTGAATCAGTTATACATATATATATGTTCCCATATCTCTTTCCTCTTCTGTCTCCCTCCCTCCCACCATCCTATCCCCTCTAGGTGGTCACAAAGCACTGAGCTGATCTCCCTGTGCTATGTGGCTGCTTCCCACTAGCTATCTATTTTATGTTTGGTAGAGTATACATGTCCATGCCACTCTCTCACTTTGTCACAGCTTACCCTTCCTCCTCCCCATATCCTCAAATCCATTCTCTAGTAGGTATGTGTCTTTTTTCCTGTCTTACTCCTAGGTTCTTCATGACCATTTTTTTTCTCTCTTAGATTCCATATATATGTGTTAGCATATGGTATTTGTCTTTCTCTTTCTGATTTCACTCTGTATGACAGACTCTAGGTCCGTCCACCTCACTACAAATAACTCAATTTCATTTCTTTATATGGCTGAGTAATATTCTATTGTATATGTGTGCCACATCTTCGTTTTCTATTTTTTTATTTTTTATTATTTTTACATCTTTATTGGAGTATAATTGCTTTACAATGGTGTGTTAGTTTCTGCTTTATAACAAAGTGAATCAGTTATACATATACATATGTTCCCATATCTCTTCCCTCTTGCGTCTCCCTCCCTCCAACCCTCCTTATCCCACCCCTCTAGGTGGTCACAAAGCATGGGGCTGATCTCCCTGAGCTATGCAGCTGCTTCCCACTAGTTATTTATTTTACGTTTGGTAGTGTATATATGTCCATGCCACTCTCTCACTTTGTCACAGCTTACCCTTCCCCCTCCCCATATCCTCAAGTCCATTCTCTAGTACGTCTATGTCTTTATTCCTGTCTTACCCATATGTTCTTCATGACTTTGTCTTTATCTTTCTGACTTATTTCACTCTGTATGACAGAGTCTAGGTCCATCCACCTCATTACAAATAGCTCAATTTCATTTCTTTTATGGCTGAGTAATATTCCATTGTATATATGTGCCATATCTTCTTTATCCATTCATTGGATGATGGACACTTAGGGTGCTTCCGTCTCATGGCTATTGTAAGTAGAGCAGCAATGAACATTTTGGTACATGACTCTTTTTGAATTATGGTTTTCTCAGGGTATATGCCCAGTAGTATGATTGTTGCATCATATGGTATTTCTATTTGTAGTTTTTTAAGGAACCTCCATAGTATTCTCCAAAGTGGCTGTACCAAGTCTCATTCCCACCAGCAGTGCAAGAGTGTTCCCTTTTCTCCACATCCTCTTACTGTTTCTAGATTTTATGATGATGGCCATTCTGACCGGTATGAGATGATATCTCATTGTAGTTTTTGTTTGTTTGTTTGTTTGTTTATTTTATGGTACATGGGCCTCTCAGAGTTGTGGCCTCTCCCATTGCGGAGCACAGGCTCTGTATGCTCAGGCTCAGCAGCCATGTCTCAAGGGCCCGGATGCTACATTGCATGTAGGATTTTCCCGGACAGGGGCATGAACCTGTGTCCCCAGCATTGGCAGGCAGACTCTCAACCACTGCGCCACAAGGGAAGCCCCTCATTGTAGTTTTGATTTGCATTTCTCTAATGATTAATGACGTTGAGCATTCTTTCATGTGTTTGTTGGCAGTCTGTATACCGTCTTTGGAGAAATGTCTATTTAGGTCTTCTGCCCATTTTTGGATTTGGTTGTTTGTTTTTTGTTGTTGCTGTTATTGAGCTGCATGAGCTGCTTATAAATTTTGGAGATTAATCCTTTCTCAGTTGCTTCATTTGCAAATATTTTCTCCCATTCTGTGTTGTCTTTTCATCTTGTTTATGGTTTCCTTTGCTGTGCAGGAGCTTTGAAGTTTCACTAGATCCCATTTGTTTGTTTTTGTTTTTATTTCCATATCTCTAGGAGGTGGGTAAAAAAGGATCTTGCTGTGATTTATGTCATACAGTGTTCTGCTTATGTTTTCATCTAAGAGTTTGATAATTTCTGGCCTTACATTTAGGTCTTTAATCCATTTTGAGCTTATTTTTCTGTATGGTGCTATGGAGTGTTGTAATCTCATACTTTTACATGTGCCTGTCCAGTTTTCTGAGCGCCACTTATTGAAGAGGCTGTACTTTCTCCACTGTACATTTCTGCCTCCTTTATAAAAGATAAGTTGGCCATATGTGCGTGGGTTTATCTCTGGGCTTTCTCTCCTGTTCCATTGATCTATATTTCGGTTTTTGTGCCAGGACCATACTCTCTAGGTTAGTGTAGCTTTGTAGTATAGTCTGAAGTCAGGGAGCCTGATTCCTCCAGCTCCACTTTTCGTTCTCAAGATTTCTTTGGCTATTTGGGATCCTTTGTGTTTCCATACAAATTGTGAAATTTTTTTTTCTAGTTCTGTGAAAAATAGCAGTGGTAGTTTGATAGGGATTGCATTAAATCTGTACATGACTTTGGGTAGTAGAGTCATTTTCACAATGTTGATCTTCCATTGCAAGAACATTTTATATCTCCTCCTCTATTAGTATCATCTTTAGTTTCTTTCATCAGTGTCTTACATATTTCTGGATACAGGTCTTTTGTCTCCTTAGGTAGGTTTATTCCTAGATATTTTATTTTTTTTGTTACAATGGTAAATGTGAGTGTTTTCTTAATTACACTTTCAGATCTTTCTTCATTATTACATATGAATGCCAGAGATTTCTGTGCATTAATTTTGTATCCTGCTACTTTACCAAATTCATTGATTAGCTCTAGTAGTTTTCTGGTAGCACCTTTAGGATTTTCTATGTATAGTATCATGTCATCTGCAAACAGTGACAGATTTACTTCTTCTTTTCCAATTTGGATTCCTTTATTTCCTTTTCTTCTCTTATTGCTAAAACTTCCAAAACTATGTTGAATAAGAGTGGTGAGAGTGGGCAACCTTGTGTTGTCCCTGATCTTAGTGGAAATGATTTCAGTTTTTCACCATTGAGGATGATGTTGGCTGTGGGTTGTCATATATGGCCTTTATTATGTTGAGGAAAGCGCCCTCTATACCTACTTTCTGCAACGTTTTTATCATAAGTGGGTCGTGAGTTTTGTTGAATGCTTTCTCTGCATCTATTGAGATGATCATATGGTTTTTCTCCTTTAGTTTGTTAATATGGTGTATCAAGTTGATTGATTTGCATGTATTGAAGAATCCTTGCATTTCTGGAATGAACCCTACTTGATCATGGTGTATTATCCTTTTAATGTGCTGTTGCATTCTGCTTGCTAGTATTTTGTTGAGGATTTCTGCATCTATGTTCATCAGTGATATTGGCCTGTAGTTTTCTTTCTTTGTGACATCCTTATCTGGTTTTGGTATCAGGGTGATGGTGGCCTCATAAAATGAGTTTGGGAGTGTTCCTCCCTTTGCTATATTTGGGAGGAATTTGAGAAGCATAGGTGTTAGGTCTTCTCTAAATGTTTGATAGAATTTGCCTGTGAAGCCATCTGGTCCTGGGCTGTTGTTTATTGGAAGTTTTTAATCATAGTTTCTATTTCAGTGCTTGTAATTGGTCTGTTGATATTTTCTATTTCTTCCTGATTCAGTCTTGGCAGGTTGTTTAGTTTTAAGAATTTTTCCATTTCTTCGAGGTTGTCCATTTTATTGGCATAGAGTTGCTTGCAGTAATCTCTCATGATCTTTTGTATTTCTGCAGTGTCAGTTGTTACTTCTCCTTTTTTATTTCTAATTCTATTGATTTGAGTCTTCTCTCTTTCTTTCTTGATGAGGCTGGCTAATGTTTTTTTTAAATTTTGTTTATCTTCTCAAAGAACCCCTTTTAACTTTATTGATCTCTGTTATCATTTCCTGCATTCATTTTCATTTATTTCTAATTTTTATTTATGATTTCTTTCCTTCTGCTAACTTTAGGGGTTTTTGTTCTTCTTTCACTGTTTGCTTTAGGTGCAAGATTAGGTTGTTTATTCGAGATGTTTCCTGTTTCTAAAGGTAGGATTGTATTGTTATAAACTTCTTTATTAGAACTGCTTTTGCTACATCCCATAGGTTTTGGGTCATCGTGTCTCCATTGTCATTTGTTTCTAGGTATTTTTTTAAATTTCCTCTTTTATTTCTTCATTGATCACTTAGTTATTAAGTTGTGTATTGTTTAGCCACCATATGTTTTATTTTTTACATATCTTTTCCTGTAATTGATATCTAGTCTCATAGCGTTGTTGTCAGAAAAGATACTCGATACAATTTCAATTTTCTTAAATTTACCAAGACTTCATTTGTGACCCAAGATATGATCTATCCTGGAGACTGTTCCATGAGTACTTGAGAAAAATGTGTATTCTGGTCTTTTGGATGGTATGTCCTATAAATATCAATTAAGTCCATATTGTTTAATGTATCATTTAAAGCTTGTGTTTCCTTATTTATTTTCATTTTGGAAGATTTGTCCATTGGTGAAAGTGGAGTGTTTATGTCCCCTAATATGAATATGTTACTGTCAATTTCCCCTTTTATAGCTGTTAATATTTGCCTTATGTATTGAGGTGCTCCTATGTCGGGTACATAAATAGTTACAATTCTTATATCTTCTTCTTGGATCGATCCCTTGATCATTATGCAGAGTCCTTCTTTGTCTCTTGTAGTAGTCTTTATTTTAAAGGCTATTTTGTCTGATATGAGAATTGCTACACCAGCTTTCTTTTGGTTGCCATTTGCATGGAATATCTTTTTCCATCCCTTCACTTTCAGTCTGTATGTGTCCCTAGGTCTGAAGTGGGTCTCTTGTAGAAAGCATATATATGGGTCTTGTTTTCGTATCCATTCAGCCAATCTGTGTCTTTTGGTGGGATAATTTAGTCCATTTACATTTAAGGTAATTATCGATATGTATGCTCCTATTCCCATTTTCTTAAGTGTTTTGGGTTCGTTATTGTAGGTCTTTTCCTTCTCTTGTGTTTCTTGCCTAGAGAAGTTCCTTTAGCATTTATTGTAAAGCTGGTCTGGTGGTGCTGAACTCTCTCAGCTTTTGCTTGTCTGTAAACGTTTTAATTTCTCCATCTAATCTGAATGAGATCCTTGCTGGGTAGAGTAATCTTGGTTTTAGGTTTTTCTCCTTCATCACTTTAAATATGTCCTGAAAGTCCCTTCTGACTTGCAGAGTTTCTGCTGAAAGATCAGCTGTTAACCGTATGGAGATTCCCTTGTGTGTTATTTGTTTTTTTTTTTCCTTGCTGCTTTTAATATGTTTTCTTTGTATTTAATTTTTGACAATTTGATTAATATTTGTCTTGGCGTGTTTCTCCTTGGATTTATCCTCTGTGGGACTCTCTGTTCTTCCTGGGCTTGGTTAACTTTTTTCTTTCCCATGTTAGGGAAGTTCTCAACTATAATCTCTTCAAATATTTTCTCAGACCCTTTCTTTTTCTCTTCTTCTTCTGGGACCCCTATAATTCAAATGTTGGTGTGTTTAATGTTGTCCCAGAGGTCTCTGAAACTGTCCTCAGTTCTTTTCATTCTTTTTTCTTTATTCTGCTCTGCAGTAGTTATTTCCATTATTTTATTTTCCAGGTCACTTATCCGTACTTCTGCCTCAGTTATTCTACTATTGATCCCATAGAGTATTTATTATTTTATTTATTGTGTTGTTTACCTTGCTTGTTTCCTCCTTAATTCTTCTATGTCCTTGTTAAATGTTTCTTGCATTTTCTCTATGCTGTTTTCAAGGTTTTGGATCATCTTTACTATCATTATTTTGAACTCTTTTTCAGGTAGACTGCCTATTTCCACTTCATTTGTTAGGTCTGGTGGGTTTTTATCTTGCTCCTTCATCTGCTGTGTCTTTTTCTGTGTTCTCATTTTGCTTATCTTACTGTGTTTGTGGTCTTCTTTTTGCAGGCTGCAGTTTCATAGTTCCCATTGTTTTTGGTGTCTGTCCTCAATGGCTAAGGTTGGTTCAGTGGGTTGTGTAGGCTTCCTGTTGGAGGGGACTGGTGCCTGTGTTCTGCTGGATGAGGCTGGATGTTGTCTTTCTGGTGAACAGTTCCACATCTTGTGGTGTGTTTGAGGGTGTCTGTGGCCTTATTATGATTTTAGGCAGCCTCTCTGCTAATGGGTGGGATTGTGTTTCTGTCTTGCTAGTTTTTTGACATAGGGTGTCCAGCACTGTAACTTGCTGGTCGTTTAGTGAAGCTGAGTGTTGTTGTTGAGATCGAGATCTGTGGGAGATTTTTCACGTTTGATATTACATGGAGTGGGGAGGTCTCTTGTGGACCACTGTCCTGAAGTTGGCTCTACCACCTCAGAGGCAGAGCACTGAGTCCTGGTTGCAGCACCAAGAGCCTTTCAACCACACAGCTCAGAATAAAAGGGAGAAAAAGTCGAAAGAAAGAAAGAAATAGGATAAAATAAAATAAAGTAAGATAAAATAACATAACTAAAATAAAAATTAATTATTAAGAAAAAAGAAAATTTTTAAGTAAAAAAGAAACAAAAAAATAACACACAGACAGAGCCTTAGGACAACGGTGAAAGCAAAGCTATACAGACAATCTCTCACACAGATGCATACATATACACACTCACAAAAGGAGGAAAAGGGGAAAAAATAATAAATCTTGCTCTCCAAATCCACCTCCTCAATTTGGGATGATTCGTTGTCTATTCAGGTATTCCAGAGATGCAGGTACATCATGTTGATTGTGGAGATTTAATCCGCTTCTTCTGAGGCTGCCAGGAGATATTTCCCTTTCTCTTCTTTGTTTGCACAGGTTCGGGGTTCAGCTTTGGATTTGGCCACGTCTCTGTGTGTAGGCCGCCTGAAGGTGTCTGTTCTTCGCTCAGACAGGAAGGGGGTTAAAGGAGCCGCTGATTCAGGGGCTCTGGCTCACTCAGGCTGTAGGGAGGGAGGGACATGGAGTGTGGGGCGAGCCTTCAGCTACAGAGACCGGGAGGAGGTTGCACCAGCCTGAGGTGTGCCGTGCGTTCTCCCAGGGAAGTTGTCCCTGGATCCCGGGACCCCGGCAGTGTTGGGCTGCACAGGCTCTGGTCTCAGGAAGACTTTAGGCAGCCTGTCTGCTGATGTATGTGGCTGTGTTCCCAGCCAGTTTGTTGTTTGGACTGAGGCATCTCAACTTTGGAGACTATAATCTGTTGGGTCGGGCCCACTCTTGTTGTTAGGGACCCAAGCAAAAGTCAGCTTTCAGAGGAGTATTCCCAGATATGTTTGCCACCAGGTTTTATGTCCCCAGAGAGCCACAGCCACTCCCCCACCTCCCCAGGCGACCCTCTAAGACCAAAGGTAAATCTGGCCCAAGCTCTATGAATTCACTGCTTTTGCCCTACGTCCCAGTGTACACAGTCCTTGTGCACATCCTCCAAGAGTGAATTCGCTGTTTCCCCCAGCCCTGCAATCAAACCCCACTGGCTTTCAAAATCAAATGCTCTGGGGGCTCCTTCTCCCAATGCCAGACACCCAGATTTGAGAACCTTATGTGGGCCCCAGAACCATGGGAAAATTTCTGTGATTTTCCAGTTTGTAGGTCACCCACCAGTGAGTATGGGATTTCATTATATCATGAGTGTGCCATTCTTACTGTCTCGTGATTTCATCTTGTCTTTTGATGTAGAATTTTCTTTTTTTTGGCACATTCCAGTCTTTTTTATTGATGGTTGTTTAGCAGCTAGTTGTGATTTTTGGTGTTCTCCTAGGAGGAAGTGAGCTCAATATCCTTCTACTCTGCCACCTTGTCCAGCTTTTTCTGGAGGTGGTCCTTTTGCATTGAAATGATAGTGTATTGTTTCAAGTTTGTGAACTTTGATGTCCATGTTTATCCCCAGGTTTGGGATGTTTTAAGTCATTATTTCATAAATTAACCTTTGACCCATTCTTCCTCTCTTCTTCTGGAACTTCAGTTTTTCTAATATCTTATGTGTGATGATGTTCCATAGATTACCTAGGCTTCCTGTACTCACTCTTTTTTGTTTGCTCTGCTCTGACTGTGTGATTTATAGTGCCTATCCCTTAGTTCACTGATACGATCATCTTTATTGTCTAGTCTGCTATGAATGTTCTCTACTGCATTTTTCATGTCATTCACGGACAAATGTTGATGTTTACTTGTTTAAAAGGGTAAAATGAAAAGTAAGATATCTTCTGACATAATGATACTGACTTAATGGCTTAGTTTTTGTTTGTTTGTTTTTTGCACTGGGTCTACATTAATAGTTGTATTATTCAGACAATCAACTAAATCTCCATGAATAATAGGCATCTACATTTGTTTATCATCTCTATTGAGGCTTGTATTGGTTTACTCAGGGTATATAACACAATATCATAAATTAACAAGCTTAAGCAATGGAATTTTCATTTTGTCACGCTTTTGATGCCTGGAAGTCTGAGGTCACAGTACTAGCATCTCTGTGTTTCTGCTGAGAGCTCTTCTGACTTTCATACAGCCACCTTGTTATTCTGTCCTCACAATGTAAAGAAAGAGAACAAGCTCTGTCATGTTTCTTCTTAGAAGGACCATAATCATATCAGATCAGTGTCCCACCCTTAGGACATCACTTAACCTTATTTGTTTCTGAAAATCTCTTTTCAAAATATAGTGACACTGGAGGTTAAGGCTTCTAATTATAAATTTTGGAAAGAATACAAATATGCAGTTTAAATCAGGACTACAGAACTTGCATCCCAAAGATAATTGAGTGATAATTGACCTGCCTTCCACAGTTTTGATGTACAGATGCAGGCTTTCTCTATTTTTGCTACATCATCTTCCAGTTAAACTATTTAACAAAACACATTTTCTGTCAAATTTAATGCTTGAGAACCTGAATGCATATTATTTACTTTTACTTTGTTATAAAATTGCTTATGAAGATATTTTTAATTTTATTCTGTCAATAATCAAGTTATTGATTCGAAACAGAAATAAGATTACAGGAACCATTATAGGGAGTACCAAAAGAAAAAGCAATATAACAACTGACATTGTGGAATAGCCAGGACATGGAAGCAACCTAAGTGTCCATTAGCAGATGAATGGATAAAGAAGATGTGACACATATATATATAATGAAATATGACTCATCCATAAAAAAGAAACAAAATTAAGTTATCTGTAGTGAGGTGGATTGACATAGAGTCTATCATACAGAGTGAAGTCATTCAGAAAGAGGAAAACAAATACCATATGCTAACACATGTATATGGAATCTAAAAAAAAAAATGTTCTGACGAACATAGGGGCAAGAGAAGAATAAAGGCATAGACGTAGAGAGTGGACTTGAGGGCATGGGGAAGGGGAAGGGTAAGCTGTGACAAAATGAGAGAGTGGTATGGATGTATATACACTACCAAATGTAAAATAGACAGCTAGTGGGAAGCAGCTGCATAGCACAGGGAGATCAGCTCGGTGCTTTGTGACCGTCTAGAGACGATGGATAGGGAAGGTGGGAGGGAAGGAGACACAAGTTGGAAGAGATATGGGAACATATGTATATGTATAACTGATTCACTTTGTTATAAAGCAGAAACTAACACACCATTGTAAAGCAATTATACTCCAATAAAGATGTAAAAAACCCAACATTATATAAAGAATGTGAAAATTCAATGATAACGCACCTTAAAGGCAGACAGGGAAAATTAAATGAAGTAAACTATGAAGAGCCTCCATTAGGCTATCAGCATATTTATCAGCACAAACTGTATGAGACAGGATGTAGAAACATAATATATTCAATATTGAAAGATAAACGTTTCAGCCAATAATGCATTAACCAGAAAATTTATCCTTCAGACATTAAGAAGAAATTAAGGTTTTCCCAGACAAACAAAATCTCATGGAATTAATTAGCAGTCGATGTGTTTTGGAAGAAATGCTAAAATGAGCCTTCAAGCTGAAATATAAAGATGCACATCAGTGACATGAAAATATATGAAATTGCTCAACACACTGGTAATGATGAAAAATAGAATTGCAAAACTGTAAGTATATTAGGATTGTTGGCTAATTACTTATCATTAGTAAAAAGGTTAAAGGAAAAGAGTATTCAAATTACTATAAATTTAATAAATACATAGCATAAGGTAAATTGTGACATCTAAAATATAAAAGAAGATTAGCAAAAAGGATGGAAATTCTTAGGGAATAAAAGATATGATGCTATCATAATAAAATGAACTGTTGTATTTCTGTATGTTATGTAAGCCACATGGTAATAACACAGGAAAATCTACAGTAGATTCTCAAAAGAATAAATGGTACTAATAGATTATACCACCATGAAAATACAACAACAGAAAAAGGCAGGCAGAATCAGAGGGACAAATGCAAAATAAAAATACAAAACAATCAGAAAGCAATCAATAAGATAATAGTGAAAATAGTCAATAATTGCACTAAATATAAAAATATTGAATAGGCCAAAAAACACAGTTGAATCAGAATGTAGTAAGTAAAATGGTCTTTATTTGTGATTCACATGATTTTATATGTGAAGATCACACACTCATCCAAGAGACAGTTGGAATTAATCAACAAATCCGGTAAAATTTTAGGGTATAAAACCAACACACAGAAATTAGTTGCACTTATAAACACTAATAATGAATATCTGAAAATGAAATAAAGAAAACCATCTCATTCACAATAGCATCCAAGAAATATGAAATACATAGGAATAAATTTAACCAAGGAAGTACAATATGTGTACAATATAAACAACAAAATTTTCTTGAAAGAAATCAAAGACAACACAAACATAAAGACATTTCATGTTGATGATTTGGAGAAGTAATATTGTTATAATGTTGATATAACCCATCGCCATCTATAGATTCCACATTTCAACACATTCTTCACATAAAATATATCCGAAGTTTCATGAAACCATAAGGAATAATGAAAATAATCCTGAGAAATGAAAAGAAATCTGAACATGCCACACTTTCTGATTTCACATGAAACTACAAACCTCTAGTACTCAAAATAACCTGGCACCATCATAAAATACAATAGACAAATAGAACTGAATAGATAGGCAAGAATTAAACCCAGGCATGAAGAACCATCTAATATTTGATGAAGTGGCCAAGAACAAAGGATAGTTTATTAAAGAAATTATGTTGAGAATTGAAAATAAACACAGGAAAAACAATAAAATTGGACTTTACCTTACACTACTCACAAAAATTTATCCAAAATTAATCAAAGATTTAAACATAAGACCAATTATGATAATACTCCTAGAAGTAAACTTAGGGAAGAAGCCCCTTCACATTAGTCTTTGTGATATGACACCAAAAGTACAAACAACAAAAGCATAAATCAACACATGGGGTTACATCAATCTTAAAAAACTTCTACAATAGAAACAGTCAAGAAAATTAAAAGACAGCATACATGACAGCAGAAAAATATTTTCAAGGCATGTATTGAATAAGAAGTTAATATCCAAATATAGAAAAAAAAACACAACTCAATAACAAAAAATTTGATTTAATAATGGACAAAAGAACTAAATAAGCAGTCTTCCAAAGAAGATAGCTAAACAGTCAACAGGTACATTCAAAGATGCTCATCATAACTAATTAAAAGGGAATTATAAAATAAAACCACAAAAAATATTACTTTATACCTGTTAAAATGTCTATCATCAAGAAGAGAAGAGGGGAGACCTTCAAGATGGCAGAAGAGTAAGACGTGGAGATCAACTTCCTCCCCACAATTACATTAGAAATACATGTACCTGTGGGACAACTCCTACAGAACACCTACTGAATGCTGACAGAAGACCTCAGACTTCCCAAAAGGCAAGAAACTCCCATGTACCTGGGTAAAGGGACAGGACCCACACCTCTGGGAAGGAGCCGTGAAGGAAGAAAAGTTTCCACACACTAGGAAGCCCCTTCACTGGTGGAGACGGAAGGTGGCAGGGGTGGGGGGGAAGCTTCAGAGACACAGAGGAGAGCACAGCAACAGGGATGCAGAGGGCAGAGTGGAGAGATTCCCACACAGAGGATCAGTACCAACCGGCACTCACCAGCCTGAGAGGCTTGTTTGCTCACCCACTGGGAGGGGTGGGGGATGGGAGCTGAGGCTCAGGATTTGAAGATCAGATCCCAGGGAGAGGACTGGGGTTGGCTGCGTGAACACAGACGGAAGGGGTCTTGTGTGCCACAGCTAGCCAGGAGGGAGTCCAGCAAAAAGTCCACACCTGCCTAAGAGGCAAGAGACCATTGTTTCCTGGTGCGCACCGCCTAAATGAGCTTCAGAGACAGGTGTGAGATGCGGCTACAAGTGAGGACACCAAAGAAGGGCAAGAAACCCTAAGGCTGCTGCTTCAGCTACCAAGAATCCAGTGTGCAAGCACAGGTCACTATCCACAGCTCCTTTCCCGAGATCCTGTGCAACCCGGCACTGCCAGGGTCCCGTGATATAGAGACAACTTCTCCAGGAGAACACACGATGCGCCTCAGACTGTTTCAACGTCATGCCGGCCTCTGCTACCGCAGACTTACCCGGCATTCCATACCACTCCTTCCCCCAGGCCTGAGTGAGCCAGAGCCCCCTAATCTGGTGCTCCTTTAACCTCGACCTGTCTGAGTAAAGAACAGACGTCCTCAGGCAACTTTCACACAGAGGCAGGGCCAATCCGAAGCTGAACCCCAGGAGCTGTGTGAACAAAGAAGAGAAAAGGAAATGTCCCCCAGCAGAATCAGGAGTGGAGGATTAAATCTCCACAATCAACCTGATGTACCCCGCATATCTGGAATAACTGAATAGACAAGAAATCATCGCAAAGTTGAAGTGGTGGATTTGGGGAGCAACTGTAGACTTGGGGTTTGCTTTCTGCATCTAATTTGTTTCTGGTCTTAAGTTTACCTTAGTTTAGTATTTTCAGTTTATTATCATTGATATAATATACCAATGATAATAAATTGTTTTGGAAGCGTGTATGTATATGCCTTTTATGTGATTTTGTCTGTATAGCCTTGCTCTTACCACTTGTCCAGGACTCTGTCTGTCCATTTTTTAAAAATACTTTCTAATTTTTTTAATTTTTAAGAGATATTTTTTTATTTTAATAACTTCATTTTTTAATTTATATGTTTATTTATTTTTAAATTTTTTCTCCCTTTTCTCCTAAACTGTGTGGCTGACAGGATCTTGGTGCTCCAGCCTGGTGTCAGGCCAGTGTCTCTGAGGTGGAAGAGGCAAGTTCAGGACATAGGTCCACCAGAGACCTCCCAGCTCCACATAATACAAAGCAGTGAAATCTCTCCCAGAAAACTCCATTGCAATGCTAAGACCCAGCTCCACTCAAAGACCAGCAAGCTACAGTGCTGGACAACCTATGCCAAACAACTGGCAAGACAAGAACACAACACCACCCATTAGCAGTGAGGCTGTTTAAAATCATAATAAGGTCAAAGATACCCCAAAACACACCATGGGACATGCCCCTGTACACCACAAAGACATGATCCAGCCTCATTGACTAGAACAGAGACACTAGTCCCCATCCAGCAGGAAGCCTACACAACTCACTGAAAGAACCATACCCACTGGGGGCAGACACAAAAAACAATGGGAACTACAAACCTGCAGCCTGAGAAAAGGAGACCCCAAACACAGTAAGTTAAGCAAACTGAGGATACAGAGAAACACACAGCAGAAGAAGGAGCAAGGTAAAAATCCACCAGACCAAACAAATGAAGAGGAAATAGGCAGTCTACCTGAAAAAGCATTCAGAGTAATGATAGTAAAGATGATCCAAAATCTTGGAAATAGAATGGAGAAATATAAGAAACGTTTCATAAAGGAGGTGGAAGAACTAAAGATCAAACAAACAATGATGAACAACACAAAAAGTGAAATTTAAAATTCTCTAGAATAAATCAGTAGCAGAATAACTGAGGTAGAAGAACGGATAAGTGACTTGGAAGAAAAAATAGTGGAAATAACTACACAGAGCAGTATAAAGCAAAAAGAATGAAAAGAATTGAAGACAGTCTCAGAGACCTCTGGGACAACATTAAACGCACCAACATTAGAATTATAGAGGTCCCAGAAGAAGAAGAGAAAGAGAAAGGGACTGAGAAAATATTTAAAGAGATTTTCAATGAAAATTTCCCTAACATGGGAAAGGAAATAGTTAATCAAGTCCAGGAAGTGCAGAGTCCCATATAGGATAAATCCAAGAAGAAACATGACAAGACACATATTAATCAAACTAACAAATATTAAATACAAAGAAAAATGTTAAAAGCAGCAAGGAAAAACAACAAATAACATACAAGGGAATCCACATAAGGTTAACAGCTGATCATTCAGCAGAAATTCTGCAGCCAGAAAGAAGGGGAAGGACATATTTAAAGTGAAGAAAGGGAAAAACATTCAACCAAGATTACCCTAATGAGCAAGGATCTCATTCAGATTTGAAGGAGAAATTAAAACTTTTACATACAAGAAAAAGTTTAGAGAATTCAGCACCACCAAACCAGCTTTACAAGAAATGTTAAAGGAACTTCTCTAGGCAGGAAGCACAAGAGAAGGAAAAGACCTACAATAACACACCCAAAACAACAAAATGGTAATAGAAACACACATATCAATAACAACCTTAAAGATAAGTGGATTAAAGCCTCCACCAAAACACATAGACTTGTGGAATGGATTCAAAAACAAGAATGGTATATGTGCTATCTACAAGAGACCCATTTCAGACCTAGGGACACATATAGACTGAAAGGAGATGGAAAAAGATATTCCATGCAAGTGGAAATCAAAAGAAAATTGGAGTAGCAATTCTCATATTAGACAAAATAGACTTTAAATAAACAGTATTACAAAAGACAAAAAAGGACAGTACATAATGGTCAAGGGATCAATTCAAGAAGAAGATATAAAAATTGTAAATATTTATGCACCCAACATAGGAGCACCACAGTACATAAGGCAAATGTTTAACAGCCATAAAGGGGGATATCAACAGTAATATAATCATAGTATTGGACTTTAACACCCCACTTTCACCAGAGGACAGATCATCCAAAATGAACATAAATAAGGAAACACAAGCTTTATATGATACATTAAACAAGATGGACTTAATTGATATTTATAGGACAGTCCATCCAAAAACAACAGAATAAACAGTCTTCTCAAGTGCTCATGGAACATTCTCCAGGATCGATCATATGTTGGGTCACAAATCAAATATTGTTAAATGCTAAAAAATTGAAATCTTGGGCTTCCCTGGTGACGCAGTGTTTGAGAGTCTGCCTGCCGATGCAGGGGACATGGGTTCGTGCCCCGGTCTGGGAAGATCCTACATGCCATGGAGTGGCTGGGCCACTGAGCCATGGCCGCTGAGCCTGCATGTCTGGGGGCTGTGCTCCACAATGGGAAGGGCCACAACAGTGAGAGGCCCACGTACCGCAAAAAAAAAAAAAAAAAAAAAAAAAGAAAGAAAAAAATTGAAATCTTACCAAGTATCTTTTCTGACCAATATGCTATGAGACTATATATCAATTAGAGGAAAAAATGTGTAAAAAATACAAACACATGGAGGCTAAACAATACACTACTTAGTAACCAAGAGAGCACTGAAGAAATCATAGAGGAAATAAATCAATACTTGGATTTAAATGAGAGTGGGGGAAAAAAAGGAACCAATACTTATGGGATGTAGCAAGAGGAGTTCTAAGGAGGAAGTTTATAGTAATAGAATCCTAGCTCAAGAAACAAAAAACATCACAAATAAAGAACCTAACCTTACACTAAATTAAACTGAGAAAGAAGAAGAAGAAAAATAATAAACCCACAGTTAGCAGAAGGAAAGAAAGCAGAAAGTTCAGATCAGAAATAAATGAAAAAGAAATCAAGGAAACAATAGCGGAGATCAATAAAATGAAAAATTGGTTCTTTGAGAAGATAAACAAAATTGATAAACCATTAGCCAGACTCATCAAGAAAAAAAGGGAGAAGACTCAAATCAATAGAATTAGAAATGAAAAAGGAAAAGTAACAACGGACACTGCAGAAATACAAAGAATCATGAGAGACTAATAGAAGCAAGTATATGCCAAAAAAAAAAAAAAAAGGGCAACCTGGAAGAAATGGGAAAATTCTTAGAAAAGCACAACCTTCCGATACTGAACCAGGAAGAAATAGAAAATATGAACAGACCAATCACAAGCACTGAAATTGAAACTGTGATTAAAAACCTTCCAACAAACAAAAGCCCAGGACTAGATGGCATCACAGGCAAATTCTATGAAACATTTAGAGAATAGCTAACACCTATCCTTCTCAAACTCTTCCAAAATATATCAGACGGAGGAACACTCCCAGACTCATTCTACGAGGCCAACATCACCCTGATACCAAAATCAGATAATGATGTCACAAAGAAAGAAAACTACAGGCCAATATCACTGATGAACATAGATGCAAAACTCCTCAACAAAATACTAGCAAACAGAATCCAACAGCACATAAAAACGATCATACACCATGATCAAATGGGGTTTATCCCAGGAATGCAAGGATTCAATATATGCAAATCAATCAATGTGATACACCTAATTAACTAATTGAAGGAGAAAAACCTTACAATCATGCCAATAGATGCAGAAAAAGCTTTTGACAAAAATCAACACCCATTATGATAAAAACACTCTAGAAAGTAGGCAGAGAGGGATCTTACCTCAACATAATGAAGGCCATATATGAAAAACCCACAGCCAACCTCATCCTCAATGGTGAAAAACTGAAACCATTTCCACTAAGATCAGGAAGAAGACAAGGTTGGCCACTCTCACCACTATTATTCAACATAGTTTTGAAAGTTTTAGCCACAGCAATCAGAGAAGAAAAAGAAACAAAAGGAATCCAAATTGGAAAAGAAGAAGTAAAGCTGTCACTGTTTGCAGATGACATGATACTAAACATAGAGAATCCTAAAGAGGCTACCAGAAAACTACTGGAGCTAATCAATGAATTTGGTAAAGTAGCAGAATACAAAAGTGATGCACAGAAATCTCTGGAATTCCTATACACTAATGATGAAAAATCTGAAAGAGAAATTAAGGAAACACACCCATTTACCACTGTAAGATAAAGAATAAAACACCTATGAATAAAACTATGTAAGGAGACAAAAGACCTGTATGCAGAAAACTGTAAGACGCTGATGAATGTAATTAAGGATGATACAAACAGATGGACAGATATACCATGTTCTTGGATTGGAAGAATTAATATTGTGAAGATGACTATACTACTCAGGGCAAACTACAGATTCAATGCAATCCCTATCAAACTACCACTGGCATTTTTCACAGAACGAGAGGAAACTATTTAAGAATTTGTATGCAAATGAAATAGACTCAAAAAAGCCCAAGCAACCTTGAGAAATAAAAACGGAGCTGGAGTAAGCAGACTGCTGGACTTCAGACTATAGTACAAAGTTACAGCAATCGAGACTGTATGGTACTAACACAAAAACAGAAATATAGGTAAATGGAACCGGATAGAAGGCCTAGAGATAAAACCACACACATATGGTCGCCTTATCATGATAAAGGAGGCTAGAATATACAATGGAGAAAAGAGATCTTCTTCGATATTTAGTGCTGGGAAAAATGGACAGCTACACATAAAAGAATGAAATTAGAGCACTTCCTAACACCATACACAAAAATAAACCCAAAATGGCTTAAAGACCTAAATGCAAGGCCAGGCACAATAACACTCTTAGAGGAAAACATAGGTAGAACACCCTATGACATACATCACAGCAAGATCCTTTTGGACCCACCTCCTAGAGAAAGGGAAATAAAAATAAAAATAAACATATGAGACCTAATGAAACTTAAAAGCTTTTGCACAGCAAAGTTAACCATAAACAGCACAAAAAGGCAACCCTCAGAATGGGATAAAATATTAGCAAATGAAGCAACTGACAAAAGATTAATCTCCAAAATATACAAGCAGCTCATGCAGCTTAATATCAAAAAAACAAACAATCCAATCTAAAAATGGGCAAAATATCTAATTAGACATTTCTCCAAAGAAG
This sequence comes from Mesoplodon bidens, assembly GCF_964165515.1. Taxonomy (NCBI): domain Eukaryota; kingdom Metazoa; phylum Chordata; class Mammalia; order Artiodactyla; family Ziphiidae; genus Mesoplodon; species Mesoplodon bidens. Next base: position 431,370 of record NW_027671724.1, on the reverse strand, counting down.
ATATACAGATTGCCAACAAACACATGAAAGGATGTTCAACATCATTAATCATTAGAGAAATGCAAATCAAAACTACAATGAGGTATCGCCTCACAGCAGTCAGAATGCCCATCCTCAAAAAATGTACAAACAATAAATGCTGAAGATGGTGTTGAGAAAAGGGAACCCGCTTGAACTGTTGGTGGGAATGTAAGTTGATACAGTCACTTAGCAGTATGGAGATTCCTTAAAAAACTAAAGTAGAACTACCATACAACCCAGCCATTCCACTACTGGGCATATACCCTGAGAAAACCATAATTCAAAAAGAGTCATCTACCACAATGTTCATTGCAACTCTATTTACTGTAGCCAGGAAATGGAGGCAACCTAAGTGTCCATTGATGGAAGAGTGGATAAAGAAGTCGTGGCACATATATACAAAGGGATATTACTCAGGCAAAAAAGAAACGAAATTGAGTTATTTGTAGTGAGGTGAATGGACCTAGAGTCTGTCATACAGAGTGAGGTAAGTCAGAAAGAGAGAAACAAATATTATATGTTAACACATATATATGGAATCTAAAAAAAAAAGGCAATGAAGAAACTAGGGAGAGGATAGGAATAAAGACGCTGATGTGGAGAATGAACTGAGGACATGAGGAGGGGGAAGGGTAAGCTGGGACAAAGTAAGAGAGTAGCATGGACTTATATATACTACCAAATGTAAAATAGATAGCTATTTGGAAGCAGCCGCATAACACAGGGAGATCAGCTCGGTGCTTTTTGAGCGCCTAGAGGGAGGGAGGGAGAGAGATGCAAGAGGGCGGGGATATGGGTATATATGTATACATATAGCTGATTCTTTTTGTTATACTGCAGAAACTAACACAACATTGTAATGCAATTATACTCCAATAAAGATGTTTATAAAAAAAGAAAAAGAAGGGAGGAAATTAGAAATGTAGACAGAAAAGTGAAAAAAAGAGAATCCTTGTCCACTGTTGATGGGAATGCAAATTTATTAAGCCATCATAAAACACAACGTAAAATTTTCTTTAAAAATTACAGGTAGGGGCTTCCCTGGTGGCACAGTGGTTGAGAGTCCGCCTGCCGATGCAAGGGACACGTGTTCGTGCCCCGGTCTGGGAAGATCCCACAGGCCGTGGAGCAGCTAGTCCCATGTGCCATGGCCACTGACCCTGCACATCCGGAGCCTGTGCTCCACAACAGGACAGGCCACAACAGTGAGAGGCCCGCGTAACACAAAAAAAATTAAAAAAAAAAAAATTACAGATAGACCTACCATGTGTTCCCACATTTCCAGTTCTGGGGAGATTGGTCAGGAGAAATGAAAATGCAATACGAAAGATATAAATATGCATCCCATGTTTATTGCCAGATTATTCACAACAGCCAATATATTAAAACATCCTACCTGCCTATCAAAGAATTAATGGATAAGAAAACGTACCATATTAATATATGCCCTGGAATATTATTCAGCCATGAGAAAAACATTCTGTCATATGTGAAAACATGGATGAAACATGAGGGCACTATGCCAATTGAGACAGGTTAAAGAAAATACCATATCACCTCACATTTATTTGGATTAAAAATAAAAAACTCAGGCTTCCCTGGTGGCGCAGTGGTTGAGAGTCCGCCTGCCGATGCAGGGGACATGGGTCCGTGCCCCGGTGTGGGAGGATCCCACATACCGCGGAGCGGCTAGGCCCGTGAGCCATGGCCGCTGAGCCTGCACGTCCGGAGCCTGTGCTCCGCAACGGGAGAGGCCACAACAGTGAGAGGCCCGCGTATACACACACACACACACACACACACAGAAAACTTCAAAGAAACAGAAAACTTCAATGTTTTATTGGTCTGCAATGACCAAGACCTTCCTTGCTTCCTTCAAATTACTGCACAGACAGTTAGGCCGAAGAATAAGAATGTGGCTACAATGGGGACATCAGGGGATTTGGAGATCCCAGATTTTCTTCACCAGGTGAAAAGCTATAGAGATTCTGTGCCAGGGCACCAAGGCAGAATTTGAATGGAACCCTGGATTCATGTGCTCCCTCTTCAACTTTTGGCTCATGTGCAACTTCATATTCATGTTTCTCTGAATATGCAACATTATGCCCAGCCTCAATTTTAAGGCTTTAAGAGACTTGGGTCACCACAGAACCTTAAAACAGCAAAAGGTTTGCATGGCAATAGGGGGCTTCAACCCAAGTGTATTTCCTGAATCACTCTACATTCTGGACCAGCGTGGATGTGCCTACCTGTCTCTCATAACTGCCTGATACAGTGTGCTTCCAGCTGGGTACTTTTACATCTGAAATCCCTTCATTTCAGTAGTGCTTGTGTGAGGGGTCTTATAGAGTCAGGGCACTGAGGTCCATCAGTGGATTTTCTCTGTATGAGAGTTGTCATGATTATTTTCTAATAACTGGGTCAGAGCCAATCTGTTCCTGTCTTTTGGGGAAAAAAAGTATGGTCACTAGGGGTGGGATGGGGAGTATAGAAAAAGGTTGAAGGTGATCAAAGTGTATAAACCTCCAATTAAAATGTGAATGAGATCTGGGGATATAATGCGTACCACAAGGACATAAATATTAATAAAGAGCTACTTCATTTTTAAATGGAGTTTGTAAGTCAGAGGAGGTGCTCTCATTCCCTACCACACCATGTCAATTGCAGGACAAACAGGAAGAAACAAAACTTTACATCTTCAACAGGAAGAATTTTACTCCTATATTACCCAGAAAGAAGAAAAAAGAATTTCACATTGCCCACAGCTGTGCAGTCAACGAGAGACTGTCACACCTCAGCCAATAAAACCCTACTACAATTCAAGATCACAGTTCTTTCAATGGAATCTCTGGTATGGTATATACAGATTTTCCCAACTCCCCTTTTCCTCTGTAAAAGAATACTTCCCTCTTTTGTTTTCTGGACTTGCACAGTTCTTTCAATGGAATCTCTGGTATGGTATATACAGATTTTCCCAACTCCCCTTTTCCTCTGTAAAAGAATACTTCCCTCTTTTGTTTTCTGGACTTGCTTGTGTTTCACCATGGATTGCATGTCCTGAATTGCAATTCTTTGCTGTTCCCAAATAAACCAATTTGCTGGTAAAATAACTGGTTCTTACAAGTCAAAACAACTGTAGTTATCCATATCATATTCAATATTTGAAAGTTGCTAAGAGTGTAAAATTTTAAAGTTTTCACCACTATGGAATGAACAAGATGGCAGAGCAGGAAGACCATGAGCTCACCTTCTCTCGCAGGCACACCCAAATCACAACTATTTAGAGAGCAACTATGGATTAGAAATACTTGAAGACTAACAGAAAAGATCTCTACAACTACAGACAGAAAGAAGTATCCAAACCAAGAGAGGTAGGACGGGAGGAGTAGAGGTAAAAACCCATACCACCAGGGAGGTAACACACAAATGAGAAGATATTAACAATTGCAGGGAGTAAGAGTTACACATTGGGATCCCAAGCCTAGAGGTCCTCAGCCAGGAAGATGAGCCCACAGACTGTTTGGTTGTGAAGACAAGTGAGGCTTAATTTAGGAGAGATAGAGAGATGTAGGAAATAGAGACTGATCTTAAAGAGTGCACAGAAAATCTCATAAGCTCTGAGACCCATAACATAAGGAGTAGTTGCAAAATATCCTGGATCAGACCCACTGGTGACAGTGCAGAGCCTGTCAGAAAGACAAGAGGCAACTGGCACACACCCTGGGAAAACAGATGTTATAGGCTGCTATTTTGGGGACCTCGTTCTACCAAGAGGATGTTAGGGCTATCAAGTAGCATTTTGAAATTTTCCCTCTAGCTTATTATCACAGGGACCTGAACCCACCCACCAGCCTGTCAGCATAAATAAGTCTTATCTCAGGCCAAACAACTACCTGGATAGGAACAGGGCACAATTAACCATCAGTCCAGCTTCCTTAAGACCTCCTGAGGCCCGAGATGCCCTGAAAGTTGAACCCATCCACAGGGAACACAGGACATCATCCTGCCCACCAATGAACTAGCACTAGCTTCAGGATCTTCAAGGTCCCAAACCCAGCTGTCAGGATACAGCTCTGCACACCATTGGGTTGACCTTAACTTCAGGACACCCAGAGTCCTGCAGAGAGAGAGACAGAAGGAATAAGCTCTGCCTACAAGTGGGCTGGCATTATCACTGGGACTCCTGGGTATCAGTAGCATCCACAAGTAGGTAAAAATCGGCCCTGGCCACCCTCAAGGCACTGACATCCCCCACCAACATAACAACACCAGGTCTGAGAACGCATGGACGTACAACCAGCAGCACTTGTGGAAGAGGAAGAAAAAAATCACACTTAAGGGAACAGAGCCAACTCAAGTCCATCATCAGAATTTCTGCTACAGGGCCCGGAGGAAGATGGCGGAAGAGTAAGACGCGGAGATCACCTTCCTCCCCACAGATACATCAGAAATTCATCTACACGTGGAACAACTCCTACAGAACACCTACTGAACGCTGACAGAAGACCTCAGACCCCCCAAAAGGCAAGAAACTCCCCACATACCTGGGTAGGGCAAAAGAAAAAAAGAATAAACACAGACAATAGGATAGGGACGGGACCTGCACCAGTGGGAGGGAGCCGTGAAGGAGGGAAGGTTTCTACACACTACAAGCCCCTTCGCGGGCGGAGACTGCAGGTGGCGGAGGGGGAAAGCTTCGGAGTAGCGGAGGAGAGCACAGCAACAGGGGTGCGGAGGGCAAAGCGGAGAGATTCCGAAACAGAGGATCGGTGCCCTCAGGCACACACCAGCCCGAGAGACTTGTCTGCTCGACCGCCGGGGCGGGCGGGGCTGGGAGCTGAGGCTCGGGTATCGGGTTTCGGTCGGAGCGCAGGGAGAGGACTGGGGCTGGCGGCAGGAAGAGAGCCTGAAGGGGTTAGTGCACCACGGCTAGCCCAGAGGGAGTCCGGGGAAAGGGTCTGGAGCTGCCGAAGAGGCAAGAGACTTTTTACCCTTTTGTTTCCCGGTGCGCGAGGAGAGGGCATTAAGAGGGCTACTTGGGGAAGCGCCGGAGACAGGCGCGAGCCGCGGGTAAGGCGCGGACCTCGGAGACGGGCGTGGGACGCTGGGGCTGCTGCTGCCACCGCCGCCGCCGCCGCCGCCGCGGGGCCTGTGTGCGAGCGCGGGTCACTGTCCGCCCCGCCTTCCGGGGGGCCTGTGCACCCCGCCACTGCCGGGGTCCCGGGACCCGGGGACAGCTTTCCCGGGAAAGCGCACGGAGCGCCACGGGCTGCTGCAACGTCATGCCGGCCTCTGCCGCCGCAGGCACGCCCCACACTGCGCGCCCCTCCCTCCCCTCTGCCTGAGTGAGCCAGAGCCCCCGAATCAGCGGCTCCTTTAAGCCCGTCCTGTCTGAGCGAAGAATGGACGCCCTCCGGCGACCTACGCGCAGAGGCGGGGCCAGGTCCAAGGCTGAGACCCAGGAGCTGTGCAGCCTCGGAGGCAGCGGATTAAAGCTCCACGGTCCATTTGACGTGCCCTGCGTCTGTGGAGTGCATGAATGGACAGCGAATCATCCCAAATTGAGGAAGTGGACTTTGAGGACAAGATTTAAGACTTTCCTCCCTTTTCCTCTTTTTACAACGAATTATCCCAAATTAAGGAGGTGGACTTAGAGAGCAAGATTTCAGACTTCTCGCCCTTTTCCTCTTTTTACAACGAATTATCCCAAATTGAGGAAGTGGACTTGGAGAGCAAGATTTTTGATTTTTCCCCCTGCTCTCTTTTTGTGAATGTGTATGTGTAATCTTCTGTGTAAGATTCTCTCTGTATAGCTTCGCTTCCACCATATGTCCCAGGGTTCTATCTGTCCGTTTTTTTTCAATAATTACTTTTTAATTTTAATAACGCTACTATATTTCATACTTTATTCTATTTTACTTTACCTGCTCTTTCTTTTTTTCCTACCTTCACTCCCTCCCTCCCTCCCGCCGCTCCTCCTTTCCTTCTTTCTTTTTCGTTCCTCCATCCCTCCCTCCCACCCTTCTTCTTTCCATTTCCTTTTTCTTTCCTTCCTCCCTCCCTCCTGTCTTTCTTTCTTTCTTTCTTTCTTTCTTTCCTTCCTCCCTCCCTCCCTCCCTTCTTCTATTCACTCTTCCTTTTGCTTTCATTCCTCCCTCCCTCCCTCCTTTCTTTCCTTCTTTCTTTCCATCCTTCCTCCCTCCCTCCCTTTCTTTCTTTCTTCCTTCCTTCCTTCCTTTCTTCCCTTCTTCCTTTCTTTCCCTCTCTCGTTCTTTCTTCTACTAATTCTTTCTTTCTACTTTTTCTCCCTGTTATTCTGAGCCGGGTAGATGAAAGGCTCATGGTGCTACAGCCAGGAGTCAGTACTGTACCTCTGAAGTGGGAGAGCCAACTTCAGGACACGGGTCCACAAGAGACCTCCCAGCTCCACATAATATCAAGCAGCGAAAATCTCCCAGAGATCTCCATCTCAACACCAGCACGCAGCTTCAGTCAACGACCAGCAAGCTACAGTGCTGGTCACCCTATGCCAAGCAACTAGCAAGGCAGGAACACAACCCCACCCATTAGCAGAGAGGCTACCTAAAAACATAATAAGGCCATAGGCACCCCAAAACACACCACCAGATGTGGACCTGTCCACCAGAAACACAAGATCGAGCCTCAACCACCAGAACACAGGCATTAGTCCCCCCCACGAGGAAGCCTACACAACCTACTGAAACAACCTTAGCCACTGGGGACAGACACCAAAAACAATGGGAACTACGAATCTGCAGCCTGCAAAAAGGAGACCCCAAACACAGTAACATAAGCAAAATGAGAAGACAGAAAAACACACAGCAAGTGACGGAGCAAGATAAAAACCTACCAGACCTAACAAATGAAGAGGTAATAGGCAGTCTACCTGAAAAAGAATTCAGAATAATGATAGTAAAGCTGATCCAAGAGTCTATTTCCAAGATCCATAATCTTGGAACTAGAATAGACAAAATGCAAGAAACAGTTAACAAGGACTTAGAAGAACTAAAGATGAATCAAGCATCGATTAAAAACACAATAAATGAAATGAAAAATACTCTAGATGGGATCAATAGCAGAATAACTGAGGCAGAAGAACGGATAAGTGAGGTGGAAGATAAAATAGTGGAAATAACTGATGCAGAGCAAAATAAAGAAAAAAGAATGAAAAGAACAGAGGACAGTCTCAGAGACCTCTGGGACAACATTAAACGCACCAACATTCGAATTATAGGGGTTCCAGAAGAAGAAGAGAAAAAGAAAGGAGCCGAGAAAATATTTGAAGAGGTTATAGTTGAAAACTTCCCTAATATGGGAAAGGAAATAGTTCATCAAGTCCAGGAGGCACAGAGAGTCCCATACAGAATAAATCCAAGGAGAAATACGCCAAGACACATATTAATCAAACTGTCAAAAATTAAACACAAAGAAATCATATTAAAAGCAGCAAGGGAAAAACAACAAATAACACACAAGGGAATCCCCATCAGGTTAACAGCTGATCTCTCAGCAGAAACTCTACAAGCCAGAAGGGAGTGGCAGGACATAACTAAAGTGATGAAGGAGAGAAACCTGCAACCAAGATTACTCTACCCAGCAAGGATCTCATTCAGATTTAATGGAGAAATTAAAACCTTTACAGACAAGCAAAAGCTGAGAGAGTTCAGCACCACCAAACCAGCTTTAAAACAAATGCTAAAGGAACTTCTCTAGGCAAGAAACACAAGAGAAGGAAAATACCTACAATAACGAACCCAAAGCAATTAAGGAAATGGGAATAGGAACATACATATCAATAATTACTTTAAATGTAAATGGACTAAATGCTCCCACCAAAAGACACAGATTGGCTGAATGGATACAAAAACAATACCCATATATATGCTGTCTACAAGAGACCCACTTCAGACCTAGAGACACATACAGATTGAAAGTAAGGGGATGGAAAAAGATATTCCATGCAAATGGAAATCAAAAGAAAGCTGGAGTAGCAATTCTTATATCAGACAAAATGGACTTTAAAATAAAGACTATTAGAAGAGACAAAGAATGACACTACATAACGATAAAGGGATCGATCCAAGAGGAAGATATAACAATTGTAAATATTTATGCACCCAACATAGGAGCACCTCAATACATAAGGCAAATACTAACAGCCATAAAAGGAGAAATCGACAGTAACACAATCATAGTAGGGGACTCTAACACCCCACTTTCACCAATGGACAGATCATCCAAAATGAAAATAAATAAGGAAACAAGCTTTAAATGATACATTAAACAAGATGGACTTAGTTGATAATTATAGGACATCCCATCCAAAAACAACAGAATACACATTTTTCTCAAGTGCTCATGGAACATTCTCCAGGATAGATCATATCTTGGGTCACAAATCAAGCCTTGGTAAATTTAAGAAAATTGAAATTGTATCAAGTATCTTTTATGACCACAATGCTATGAGACTAGACATCAATTACAGGAAAAGATCTGTAAAAAATACAAACACATGGAGGCTAAACAATACACTACTCAATAACGAAGTGATCACTGCAGAAATCAAAGAGGAAATTTTAAAAATACCTAGAAACAAATGACAATGGAGACACGACGACCCAAAACCTATGGGACGCAGCAAAAGCAGTTCTAAGGGGGAAGTTTATAGCAATACAATCCCACCTTAAGAAACAGGAAACATCTTGAGTAAACAACCTGACCCTGCACCTAAAGCAATTAGAGAAAGAAGAACAAAAAGCCCCCAAAGCTAGCAGAAGGAAAGAAATCATAAAGATCAGATCAGAAATAAATGAAAAAGAAATGAAGGAAACAGTACCAAAGATCAACCAAACTAAAAGCTGGTTCTTTGAGAAGATAAACAAAATTGACAAACCATTAGCCAGACTCATCAAGAAAAGAAGGGAGAAGACTCAAATCAATAGAATTAGAAATGAAAAAGGAGAAGTAACAACTGACACGCAGAAATACAAAAGATCATGAGAGATTACTATAAGCAACTCTATGCCAATAACATGGACAACCTGGAAGAAATGGACAAATTCTTAGAAATGCACAACCTGCCAAGACTGACTCAGGAAGAAATAGAAAATATGAATAGACCAATCACAAGCACTGAAATTGAAGCTGTGATTAAAAATCCTCCATCAAACAAAAGCCCAGGACCAAATGGCTTCACAGGCGAATTCTATCCAACATTTAGAGAAGAGCTAACACCCATCCTTCTCAAACTCTTCCAAACAATATCAGAGGAAGGAACACTCCCAAACTCATTCTACGAGGCCACCATCACCTTGATACCAAAACCAGGCAAGGAAGTCACAAAGAAAGAAAACTACAGGCCAATATCACTGATGAACATAGATGCAAAAATCCTCAACAAAATACTAGCAAACAGAATCCAACAGCACATTAAAAGGATCATACACCATGATCAAGTGGGGTTTATTCCAGGAATGCAAGGATTCTTCAATATACGCAAATCAATCAATGTGATACACCATATTATCAAGTTGAAGGAGAAAAACCATATGATCATCTCAATAGATGCAGAGAAAGCTTTCGACAAAATTCAACACCCATTTATGATAAAAACCCTGCAGAAAGTAGGCATAGAGGGAACTTTCCTCAACATAATAAAGGCCATATATGACAAACCCACAGCCAACATTGTCCTCAATGGTGAAAAACTGAAACCATTTCCACTAAGATCAGGAACAAGACAAGGCTGCCCACTCTCACCACTCTTATTCAACATAGTTTTGGAAGTTTTAGCCACAGCAATCAGAGAAGAAAAGGAAATAAAAGGAATCCAAATTGGAAAAGAAGAAGTAAAGCTGTCACTGTTTGCAGATGACATGATACTATACATAAGGAATCCTAAAGATGTTACAGAAAAACTACTAGAGCTAATCAATGAATTTGGTAAAGTAGAAGGATACAAAATTAATGTACAGAAATCTCTGGCATTCCTGTACACTAATGATGAAAAATCTGAAAATGAAATCAAGAAAACACTCCCATTTACCACTGCAACAAAAAGAATAAAATATCTAGGAATAAACCTACCTAAGGAGACAAAAGACCTGTATGCAGAAAATTATAAGACACTGATGAAAGAAATTAAAGATGATACAAATAGATGGAGAGATATACCATACTCCTGGATTGGAAGAATTAATATTGTGAAAATGACTCTACTACCCAAAGCAATCTACAGATTCAATGCAATCCCTATCAAACTACCACTGGCATTTTTCACAGAACTAGAACAAAAAATTTCAAAATTTGTTTGGAAAAACAAAAGACCCCAAATAGCCAAAGCAATCTTGAGAACGAAAAACGGAGCTGGAGGAATCAGGCTCCCTGACTTCAGACTATGCTACAAAGCTACAGTAATTAAGACAGTGTGGTACTGGCATAAAAACAGAAAGATAGATCAGCGGATCAGGATAGAAAGCCCAGAGATAAACCCACGCACATATGGCCAACTTATCTTTGATAAAGGAGGCAGGAATGTACAGTGGAGAAAGGACAGCCTCTTCAATAAGTGGTGCTGGGAAAACTGGACAGGGACATGTAAAAGTTTGAGATTAGATCATTCCCTAACACCATACACAAAAATAAGCTCAAAATGGATTAAAGACTTAAATGTAAGGCCAGAAACTATCAAACTCCTAGAGGAAAACATAGGTAGAACACTCTAGGACATAAATCACAGCACGATCCTTTTGGACCCACCTCCTAGAGAAAGGGAAATAAAAACAAAGATAAACAAATGGGACCTAATGAAACTTCAAAGCTTTTGCACAGCAAAGGAAACCATAAACAAGACCAAAAGACAACCCTCAGAATGGGAGAAAATATTTGCAAATGAAGCAACTGACAAAGGATTAATCTCCAAAATTGATAAACAACTCAGGCAGCTCAATAGCAAAAAAAACAAACAACCCAATCCAAAAATGGGCAGAAGACTTAAATAGGCATTTCTCCAAAGAAGATATACAGACTGCCAACAAACACATGAAAGAATGCTCAACATCATTAATCATTAGAGAAATGCAAATCAAAACTACAATGAGATATCATCTCACACCAGTCAGAATGGCCATCATCAAGAACTCTAGGGGCTTCCCTGGTGGCGCAGTGGTTGAGAGTCCGCCTGCCGATGCAGGGGACACGGGTTCGTGCCCCGGTCTGGGAGGATCCCGCATGCCGCGGAGCGGCTGGGCCTGTGGGCCATGGCCGCTGGGCCTGCGCGTCCGGAGCCTGTGCTCCGCAACGGGAGAGGCCGCGGCGGTGAGAGGCCCGCGTACCACAAAAAAAAAAAAAAAAAAAAAAAAAAAGAACTCTAGAAACAATAAATGCTGGAGAAGGTGTGGATAAAAGGGAACACTCTTGCACTGCTGGTGGGAATGTGAATTGGTACAGCCACTATGGAGAACAGTATGGAGGTTCCTTAAAAAACTAAAAATAGAACTACCATATGACCCAGGAATCCCACTACTAGGCATATACCCTGAGAAAACCATAATTCAAAAAGAGACATGTACCAAAATGTTCATTACAGCTCTATTCACAATAGCCCGGAGCTGGAAACAACCTAAGTGTCTATCATCGGATGAATGGATAAAGAAGATATGGCACATATGTACAATGGAATATTACTCAGCCATTAAAAGAAACGAAACTGAGCTATTTGTAATGAGGTGGATAGACCTAGAGTCTGTCATACAGAGTGAAGTAAGTCAGAAAGAGAAAGACAAATACCGTATGCTAACACATATATACGGAATTTAAAAAAAAATGTCATGAAGAACCTAGGGGTAAAACGGGAATAAAGACACAGACCTACTTGAGAATGGACTTGAAGATATGGGGAGGGGGAAGGGTAAGCTGTGACAAAGTGAAAGAGAGGCATGGACATATATACACTACCAAACGTAAGGTAGATAGATAGTGGGAAGCAGCCGCAGAGCACAGGGAGATCAGCTCGGTGCTTTGTGACCGCCTGGAGGGGTGGGATGGGGAGGGTGGGAGGGAGGGAGATGCATGACGGAAGGGATGTGGGAACAGATGTGTATGTATGACTGATTCACTTTGTTATAAAGCAGAAACTAATTAAAAAAAAGAATTTCTGCTACAGAATCCTGGTATCAAATACAACCACTGACAGGGTAATGAGGACCACTAGAGAGGAAGTGTTGCATCATACTTGTGCAAGCTCCAGCTTCTCTGCTTACAGCACAACCCATGGCTGAAGTGATAGCAGTGAGCACACCCTTAGGAAACAGGTGACTGGGGACCACCTGAAATCTAAGTCTCCCATCAAAGCACACACAGTCTGTATAGAAACAGTGTCACATAAAAATACCATTTCAAGGCCACAATATCTAACTGTATAACCTAAATTCATAGAGGCAGAGAAAGTTAAGTAAAATGAAAAGGCAGAGGAACTACTCTCCACTGAAGAAGCAAGAGAAAACAGCTGAAAAAATGTAATAATGAAACAGAAAGAAAAAATTACTGGATAAAGAATTCAAAACATGGACAGTAAAATCAGTTTAACAAGAAACAAGAAAATATAAAGAAGACCAAACAAAAATAGATAATTCAGTAGCTGTAATTAAAAACACATAAGAAGGAATAAAGAGCAGACTGAGTGATACAGAGGAAAGCATAAATGATATGGAATATAGAACAAGGAAAATCACCCAATCAGAACAGTAGCAGAAAGAAAACTGAACAAAACTTGAAAGTAATCTAGGATATATCCGTGATAACTTTAAACATGCCAACATTTACATTATAGACATTCCAGAAGAAGAGAGAGAAGAGGGATCAAACATGTATTTGAGGAAATTATGGCTAAAGTCTCTCCAAACCTCAAGAAGGAAACATACCCAGGTAGAGAAAACACATAGAGACCCAAATAAGATGAACACAAAGAGGCCCACCCCATGATATATCACAATAAAATGACAAAATTTAAAGATAAACAGAGAATTCTAAAGGTAGTAGAAAAAAATAGTCATGTACAAGGTAATCCCCATAAGGCCATCAGCTAATTCCTCTGCAGAGATATTACAGGCCAGAAGAAAGTAGCATGATATATATCTAAATCCTGAAAGAAAAAGACCTGCAATATAGGTACATTACCCAGCAAGATTATCATTTAGTACTGAAGAAAAAGTAAAGAGTTTCTCAGATAAGCAAAAACTAAAAGAATTCACCAATACTAAACACACCTAACAGAAATGTTGACACCACATCAACAAAAGAAAAGAACAACATGATCATGCTTTTTGCAGAAAAAGCATTTGATAAAATTCAACACTCATTCATGATGAAAACTCACCAAAATGAGTATAGAGACAACATATCTCAACATAATAAAAGGCACTTATAACAAATCCACAGGCAATATAATACTCAACAGTGAAAAGTTAAAAGCCTTCCAACTAAATTCTGGAAAAAAACCAAGGATGCCCATTCTCTCCACTTCTATTCAATGTACAATTGGAAGTTCTAGCCACAGCAATCAGACAAGAAAAAAAAACATATCCAAACGGTAAGAGAATAGGTGAAATTGTCATTGTATGCAGATGACATGACACTCCTTATAGAAAGCCCTTAAAAAAAAACTCACAAAAACTATTATAACTAATAAATGAATTCAGCAAGCTAGCAGGATACAAGATCAATATATATAGAAATCTGTTGCATTTCTTTACACTAACAATAAAATATCATATAAAAAAGTAAAAAAAAAATTACCATTTAAAATTGACTCAAAAAAATACAATAGCCTAAGAAGAAGCCTAAGTGATGATGTAAAAGCCCTATAAACTGAGAAATATAAAACATTGATTTAAAAAACTTGAAGACGGTAAAAAGAGTCTGTCATACAGAGTGAAGTAAGTCAGAAAGAGAAAAACAAATACCATATGCTAACACATATATATGGAATCCTAAAAAAAAGTTTATGAAGAACCTAGGGAAAGGACAGGAATAAAGATGCAGATGTAGAGAATGGAGTTGAGGACACGGGGAGTGGGAAGGGTAAACTGGGACAAAGTGAAAGAGTGGCACAGACATATATACACTACCAAAGGTAAAACTGCTAGCTAGTGTGAAGCAGCCACATAGCACAGGGATATCAGCTCAGTGTTTTTTTACCACCTAGAGGGGTGGGATAGGGAAGGTGGGAGGGTGGGAGATGCAAGAGGGAAGAGATATGGGGATATATGTATATGTATAGCTGATTCACTTTGTTATAAAGCAGAAACTAACACACCATTATAAAGCAATTATACTCCATTAAGATGTTAAATGTTAAAAATAAAGCTGTGGAGAGCAGTAAGATGTAAAAAAAAATTGAAGATGATAAAAATTAATGGAAACATATTCCCTGCTATTAGACCGGAAACATTGATACTGATAAAGTGGCCATACCACCCAAAGCAATCAACAGATTTAATGCTATCCCTATCCAAATATTCAAGACATTTTTAACAGAGGTAGAACAAATAATCCTAAAATTTATATGAAATATACACACACACACACACTCACAAAGACAAAATCCACCATATTGTCAATTCTATACCAAGGAAAAAAGAACAAAGCTGGAGGCTTAAACCTCCCACACTTTAGACAATACTACAAACCTACAGTAATCAAAACAGCATGGTATTGTCACAAAACTAGACATACACATCAATGGAACAAAATAGAGAGCCCAGAAATAAACCCACTTACCTACAGTCAGTTAATATTTGACAAAGGAGGCCAGAATACACAATGGAGAAAGGAAGTCTCTTAAGTAAATGATGTTGGGAAAGCTGGACAACCTTATGTAAACCAATAAAATTAGAACACAGCCTCACACCATACACAACAATAAGCTCAAAATGACTGAAAGTCTTTAATATAAGACTTTATAATATATGTCATATAATATATGACATATGTCATATAATATACTCTATAATATATGTCATCATAAAACTCCTTGAAGAGAACATAGGCAAAACATTCTCTGACATAAACTGTAGTAATATCCTTAGTCTACCAAAGCAAAAGAAATGAAAGCAAAAATAAATAAATGGTACCTAGTCTAACTTAAAAGCTTGCTCTAAAAATGTAACAATCAACAAAACAAAAAGACAACTTGTGGACTGGAAAAAATACTTTCAATTAATGCGACCAACAAGAGCTTAAATTCTAAAATATACGAAAGCTCATACAACTTAATATAAATAACCAAACAAGGTAATAGCAAATGGGCAAAGATGTAAATAGACATTTCTCCAAAGCAGACATACAGGTGGGCAAGAGACACATGAATATATACTCCACATAGTTACTTATTAGAGAAATGCAAAGCAAAACTCCAAAGAGTTATCACCTTACAACAGTCAGAATGTCTATCATCAAAAAGTCTACAAATAGTGCTGGAGAGAGGGTGGAGAAAAGGGAATCCTTGTACACTGTTGGTGAGAATGTAAATTGATGCAGCCACTATGAAAATAGTGTGAAGTTTCCTCTAAAAACTAAAAATAGAGCAATGATATTATTCAATAATCCCACTCTTGGGAATATATCTAGAAAAGTGAAAACATTAATTTGAAAGATTGATGCACCCCAAAGTTCAGAGCAGAACTATTCACAGTACCCAAGACATGGAACAATCCAAGTGTGCACCAACAGATGAGTGGATAAAGATGATATGGTGTATATACACAATGGAATATTACTCAGCCATGAAAAGAATAAAATATTGCCCTTTGTAGCAACACTGATGAACCTAGAGATTATCATACTAAGTGAAGTAAGTTAAAGAAAGGCAAATATTACATATCATTTATATGTGGAGTCTAAATCAAATAATACAAATGAAACGTTTACAAAACAGAAACAGACTCATAGATATAGAAAACAGACTTATGGGTACCAAAGGGGAAACGGGCTGGGGATAATTAAGAGTATGGGATTAACAGATCACACCTCTATATATAAAACAGATAAGAAGCAAGGATTCACTGTAAAACACAGAAAACCATATTCAGTATCTTATAATAAACTATAGTGGAAAATAACCTGAAGCTGTACACCTGATACTAACACAATATTGTAAATTAACTATAGTTAAATAAAAAAGAAATATTGAAGGGTCTTCTTTAAATAGAAAAGAAGTAAGAATCTACAGGAAAAGGAAAATCCAAATAGGAAACCCAAATATATAGTGAGTATTGAAGTTCACATAAATAAGTCAGTATGTGGATTAAGAGACAGAAATATAGTAAAAGTGGGCTTCCCTGGTGGTGCAGTGGTTGGGAGCCCGCCTGCCGATGCAGGGGACACGGGTTCGTGCCACAGTCTGGGAAAATCCCACATGCCCCAGAGAGGCTGGATCCGTGAACCATGGCTGCTGGGCCTGCGCGTCCGGAGCCTGTTCTCTGCGATGGGAGGGGCCACGGCAGTGAGAGGCCCATGAACTGCAAAAAGGAAAAAAAATAAAATAAAAAAGAAATATAGTAAAAGCGACTATAACTAAAATAAACAGTAACTGAATAAACCTGAAGATGTAAAAAATGATATCATTGCCATAAATTTTAGGGGAAAGGAGTAAAAACCTTTTAGAATATGTTTGGACATTAATGACTATATAGTTAAAGCTAAAAGATATAATTATGGGGCAACATGGGATCCATACATGTATTTATAATTTAAAAACTTATAATTTATACAGCAAAAAAAAAAAAGAACCAACGCATACTACTAAAGAAAAACATCAAACCACAGCTGGGGACCCCAAAAGAAGAAATGAACAGAAAAGAACTACCAAAACACTGGAAAACAAGTAATAAAATAGAAAAAAGTAAAAACCTATCAATAATTACTTTAAGTGTCAGTAGAAGAAGTACTCCAATCAAAAGACATAGGGTGGTTGACTGGATAAAAATAAAAGTCCCTTCAATATCCTGCCAACAAGAGGCTAACTATCAGGCAAAATCACACATAGACTGAAACTCAGGGGATGAGAAAAAGTATTTCATGTAATTGACAAGAACACAGGGGTAACATTAATCATAAAAGACAAAAGAGTCTAAAATAAATCTTACAACTAATGACAAAGCAGGGACTTATATAATGATAAAGGGATTAATACAAAAATGATCTTACACTTGTCAACATATACACACCTAGTACAGGAGGACCTAAATTTACAAAGAAAATACTGAGACATAAAATGAGAAATTGACAACAATAAAATAATAGTCTGTAACACCTCACCAACTTCAATAAAGAAATCATCCAAACAGAAAAGTAATAATCTTAAGTGACACAATAGACAAGGTAACTTAATTGATATTTACAGAACATTATTTCCCCAAACAACAGAATACATTTTCTTTGTAAATACACCTGAAACATTCTCTCCAGGGCAGATCACATACTAGACGAGAAAAAAAAGCCTCAATAAATTAAGATAATATAAATTATATAATTGTTTTCAACCACAATGGAATGAAACTAGAAATCAACTGCAAAAAGAAAAACAGAAAAAAGCAAAGCATATGGAGACTAAACACCATCCTACTAAAACCAATGAGTCAATGATAAAATCAGACAATAAATTATAAAACACAAGACAAACAAAAATAAAAACACAAGTTCAAAATTTATCTTACACAGCAAAAGCAATTCTAAAAGAGAAGATTATACTGATACTGGGCATCTTCAAGAACAAGAAAAATCTCAAATAAAGAACTTAATGCACCACCTAAAAAAATTAGAAAAATAAAAGCCTAAAGTCAGCAGAAGGAAGGACATACTAAAGGTCAGAGGGGAAGTAAATAAAATAAAGATAAAAACAAAACTATTATAAAGACCAACATAAAAATGGGTTGGTTTTTTGATACAATAAACAAAATTGACAAACCCCTGCCACAATCATCAAAAAGAAAAGAGAGAAGTCTCAAGTACACAAAATACAACGTGAAAGAGAAGAAATAACAATCCACACCATAGAAATTTTTTAAAATCATAGGAGAATATTATGAAGAATTATATGAAAACAAATTGAATACCGTAGAAGTAGATGAATTCCTAGAAACCTATGGCCTGCTAAGCCTGCCAATACTGACTAAAAAATAAACATAGTGTTGAACAGTCAAACATGAACAGTGAAACAGAATCTGTAATTAAAAAAAAAAAAAGTCTAGAACCAGATGGCTTCATTGGGGAATTATACCAAACGTACAATGTAAAAAAGTATGCCAATCCATCTCAAACTATTGCAAAAAACTGAAGATTTGGGAATACTCCCAAATTCATTCTGTTAGGCCCCCATAACCCTGATATGAAGATCACATAAAAACACTACAAAAATAAAAATTACAGGCCAATATCTTTGATAAACCTACATACAGAAATCTTCAATTGAATATTAGCAAACAATCTAACAATATATGAAAAAAGATCATACACCATGATCAAGGTATAGTCATTCCATTGTCAAAAGGAAAAATTAGAGATATACAAATCAATCAGTGTGATACACCACATTAAAAAAAGTTAAGACAAGATCACATGAATATCTCAATAGACACAGAAAAAGCATTTGAGAAAAGTCAACAACTATTCCAGATAAAAATTCTCACCAAAGTGGGTTTGAAAGGAACAGAGTCAGCATAAAAAAGGCCAATTATGAAAATCCACAGCCAACATAATATTCACTAATGAAAAGCTAAAATCAGAAGCAATACTAAGGATACCCACAGTCACTAATTCTATTCAACATAGTATTGAGAGATTTAGCCTAAGCAGAGAAAGGGAGAAAAAGAAAGAAAGAAAAAAAGTATCCAAATGTAACAGAAGAGGTAGAAGTATCATTGAATGCAGATGATATGATACTATATACAGAAAACGCTAGACTCCACACAGAAGCTATTAGAACTAATAAATTCAGCAATGTAACAGATAGAAGATTAATACATACAAATCTGTTGTGTTGCTTTACACTAACAATGAAATATCAGAAATTGAAAGAAAAAAAATGCACTTGATTCGATTAAAAAAAAAGGAAAAAGAAAGCAAAACTTAGGAAAATAACTGAGGAGATGAAAGCTCTAAATGGTGAAAACAAAAGACACTGACAAAGAAAATTGAAGATGATAAAAAAGGATGTAAAGTATTCCATGTTCTTGGATTGGAAGAATTAATATTGTTAAAATGTCCATACTATCCGAAGAATATTACAGATTTAAAGTGATTTCTATCAAATTACCCATGATGCTTTGACAAAACTAGAACCAACAATTCTGAAATTTGAATGGAACAATAAAAGACCTAAAAGTATCAAAGCAATCGGGAAAAACAAATAGAAAAAAGCTGGAGGTATAAACTTCCAGACTTCTGGAGATTTAAAAAAAAGAAAAAAATCTCATGAATCGACATACAGTGAGAAACAGAGGGCTTCCCTGGTGGTGCAGTGGTTGAGAGTCTGCCTGCCAATGCAGGGGACATGGGTTCATGCCCCAGTCCAGGAAGATCCCACATGCCATGGAGCGGCTGGGCCCATGAGCCATGGCCACTGAGCCTGCACATCTGGAGCCTGTGCTCCACAATGGGAGAAGTCACAACAGTGAGAGGCCCATGTACCAAAAAAAAAAAAAAAAAGAGAGAGAGAGAGAGAAACAGAATCACAGACATAAAAAAAACACAAAAACTTATAGTTATCATAGGGGAAGGAGATGTGGGAGAAACATCTTAAGAGTGTGAAATTAAGAGATACAAACTACTATAAATAAAATAGATAAGCAAAGCAGGTTTACTATACACTTCAGGGAATTATATCCAATATCTGGTAATAATTTGTAATGGAATATATTCTAAAAAGAAAAAAAAAGACAAAAAATCATGAATCACTAAGCTGTACATCTGAAATTAACACAATATTGTAAATAATCTAAACTTCAACGTAAAATAGTTTTTTTTTTTTTTTTTTTTTCTTTTTGCGGTATGCGGGCCTCTCACTGTTGTGGCCTCTCCCGTTGCGGAGCACAGGCTTCGGACGCGCAGGCCCAGCGGCCATGGCTCACGGGCCCAGCCGCTCCGCGGCATATGGGATCCTCCCAGACCGGGGCACGAACCCGTATCCCCTGCATCGGCAGGCGGACTCTCAACCACTGCGCCACCAGGGAGGCCCGTAAAATAGTTTTAAAAACTAAGAAAGATCCATAAAAACATGATTTGGTTTTTGGAAAAGGAAAATAAATTTTAAAACTTTAGCCAGTCTCAACAAGAAGAAAGAAGAGAGGACTTAAATAAATGAAATATGAAATGAAACGGGAGAAATAAAAATTGATACTACAGAAATACGAAAAAAGTGTGCTATAAATAATTACATACAGACCAGATAAAGTATAAGAAATTACAAATTCTAGAAACATATCGTGAATAAACACACAGATCATTACAGGTGAAATTGACTTTGTAATAAAAATAACTTCCAATTAAAAAAAAAGTCAAGGATCAGATAGTGTCACAGAGAAGTAACAAACATATAAGAAAAATAACACCTAAACTTCTCAAATAATTACAAAATTTGAAGAGGAGCAAATACTCAAATTCATTCTGTGAGAACAACATTACTCTGATTCCAAAACCAGATGAAAACACTACAAAAAAAAAAGAAAGAAAAAAAAAAGAAAATTACAGCCCAATATTTTTGGTAAATATAGTTGTAAAAATTCTCAATAAAATGTTAAAAATTTGAATGTGACAATATATTAAAAAATATTTTACCCCATGATCAAGTTGCATTCATTCCACATTCACAAGGATGGCTCATTATCATTGAATTTTCACATTCTTTATATAATGTGATTTTTTTACATCTTTATTGGAGTATAATTGCTTTACAATGGTGTGTTAGTTTCTGCTTTATAACAAAGTGAATCAGTTATACATATACATATGTTCCCATATCTCTTCCCTCTTGCATCTCCCTCCCTCCAACCCTCCCTATCCCACCTCTCTAGATGGTCAAAAGCACCGAGCTGATTTCCCTGTGCTATGTGGCTGCTTCCAACTAGCTGTCTATTTTACATTTGGTACTGTATATACGTCCATACCACTCTCTCACTTTGTCACAGCTTACCCTTCCCCGTCCCCATATCCTCAAGTCCCTGCTCTAGTAGGTCTCTGTCTTTATTCCTGTCTTACCCCTAGGTTCTTGATGACATTTTTCCCCCTTAAATTCCATATATATGTGTTAGCATACGGTATTTCTCTTTCTCTTTCTGACTTACTTCACTCTGTATGACAGGCTCTATGTCCATCCACCTTATTACAAATAGCTCAATTTCATTTCTTTTTATGGCTGAGTAATATTCCATTGTATATATGTGTCATGTCTTCTTTATCCATTCATCCGATGATGGACACTTAGGTTCTTTCCAACTCATGTCTATTGTAAATAGAGCAGCAATGAACATTTTGGTACATGACTCTTTATGAATTATGGTTTCTCAGGGTATATGCCCAGTAGTGCGATTGCTATGTCATATGGTAGTTCTATTTGTAGTTTTTTAAGGAAACTCCATACTGCTCTCCATAGTGGCTGCACCAATTCACATTCCCACCAGCAGTGCAAGAGTGTTCCCTTTTCTCCACACCCTCTCCAACATTTATTGTTTCTAGATTTTTTAAAGATGGCCATTCTGACTGGGGTGTGATGATATCTCATTGTAGTTTTGATTTGCATTTCTCTAATGATTAGTGATGTTGAGCATTCTTTCATGTGTTTGTTGGCAGTCTGTATATCTTCTCTGGAGAAATGTCTATTTAGGTCTTCTGCCCATTTTTCGATTTGTTTGTTTTTTTGTTATTGAGCTGCATGTGCTGCTTGTAAATTTTGGAGATTAATCCTTTGTCAGTTGCTTCCTTTGAAAATATTTTCTCCCATTCTGAGGGTTGTCTTTTAGTATTGTTTATGGTTTCCATTCCTGTGCAAAAGCTTTGCAGTTTCATTAGCTCCTATTTGTTCATTTTTGTTTTTATTTCCATGTCTCTAGGAGGTAGGTCAAAAAGGATCTTGCTGTGATTTATGTCCTAGAGTGTTCTACTTATGTTTTCCTCTAAGAGTTTGCTAGTTTCTGGCCTTACATTTAGGTCTTTAATCCATTTTGAGCTTATTTTTTTGTATGATGTTAGGGAGTGATCTAATCTCATACTTTTACATGTTCCTGTCCAGTTTTCCCAACACCACTTATTGAAGAGGCTGTCCTTTCTCCACTACACATTCCTGCCTCCTTTATCAAAGGTAAGTTGGCCATGTGTGTGTGGTTTTATCTCTGGGCTTTCTATCCTGTTGCATTGATCTATATTCCTGTTGTTGTGCCAGTACCATACTA
This sequence comes from Mesoplodon bidens, assembly GCF_964165515.1. Lineage (NCBI taxonomy): Eukaryota > Metazoa > Chordata > Mammalia > Artiodactyla > Ziphiidae > Mesoplodon > Mesoplodon bidens. The sequence goes on along the minus strand of NW_027671724.1, from coordinate 408,886 downwards.
TCTTTTGGGGGGGGTGCGGTGGTTACACAGGCCTCTCACTGTTGTGGCCTCTCCCATTGAGGAGAACAGGCTCTGGACACTCAGGCTCAGCGGCCCAGCCGCTCTGCGGCACGTGGGATCCTCCCTGACTGGGGCACGAGCCCGCATCCCCATCATCAGCAGGCGGACTCTCAAACACTGCGCCACCACGGAATCCCCATACTATCTTGATTACTATAGCTTTGTAGTATAATCTGAAGTCAGGTCGCCAGATTCCCCAGCTCATATTTTCATTCTCAAGATTGCTTTTGCTATTCGGGGTCTTTTCTCTTTCCATACAAATTTTGAAATTTTTTGTTCTAGTTCTGTGAAAAATGCCACTGGTAATTTGGTAGTGATTGCATTGAATCTGTAGATTGCTTTGGGTAGTAGAGTCATTTTCACAGTGTCGATTCGTCCAATCCAAGAACATGGTATATCTCTCCATCTGTTTGTATCATCTTTAATTACTTTCTTCAGTGTCTTATGATTTACTGCATACAGGTCATTTGTCTCCTTAGGTAGGTTTATTCCTAGATATTTTATTCTTTTGTTGCAATGGTAAATGGGAGTGTTTTCTTGATTTCACTTTCAGATTTTTCATCATTAGTGTACAGGAATGTCAGACATTTCTGTGCATTAATTTTGCAGCCTGCTACTTTGCCAAATTCATTGATTAACTAGTAGTTTTCTGGTAGCATCTTTAGGATTCTCTATGTATAGTATCATGTCATCTACAAACAGTGACAGCCTTACTTCTTTTCAGACTTGGATTCCTTTTCTTTCCTTTACTTCTCTGCTTGCTGTGGCTAAAACTTTGAAAACTACATTGAATAAGAGTGCTGAGAGTGGACAAACTTGTCTTATTCCTGATCTTAGTGGAAATGCTTTCCATATTTCACCACTGAGGACAGTGTTGGCTGTGGGTTTCTCCTATATGGCCTTTATTATGTTGAGGAAAGTTCCCTCTATGTCTACTCTCTGGAGGGTTTTTTAAATCATAAATAGGAGTTGAATTTTGTCGAAAGCTTTCTCTGCATGTATTGCGATGATCATATGGTTTTTATTTTTCAATTTGTTCATACGGTGCATCACATTGATTGATTTGTGTATATTGAAGAATCCTTGCATTCCCGGAATAAACACCACTTGATCATGTTGTATGATCCTTTTATTGTGTTGATGGATTCTGTTTGCTAGTATTTTGTTGAGGATTTTTGCATCCATGTTCATCAGTGATATTGGCCTATAGTTTTCTTTCTTTGTGACATCCTTGTCTAGTTTTGGTATCATGGTGTTGTTGGCCTCGTAGAATTAGTTTAGGAGTGTTCCTCCCTCTGCTTTATTTTGGAAGTGTTTGAGAAGTACAGCTGTTAGCTCTTCTCTAAACGTTTGATAGAATTCTCCTGTGAAGCCATCTGGTCCTGGGCCTTTGTTTGTTGGATCATTTTTAATCAGAGTTCCAATTTCAGTGCTTGTGATTGGTCTATTCTTATTTTCTATTTCTTCCTGATTCAGTCTTGGCAGGTTGTGCATTTCTAAGAATTTGTCCATTTCTTCCAGGTTGTCCATTTTATTGGCTTAGAGTTGCTTGTAGTAATCTCCCATGATCTTTGTATTTCTGCATTATATTGCTACTTCTCCTTTTTCATTTCTAATTCTATTGATTTGAGTCTTCTCTCTTTTTTCCTTGATGAGTCTGGCTATGGTTTATCAATTTTGTTTATCTTTGCAAAGAACCAGCTTTTAGATTTTTTTATCTTTGTTATCCTTTCCTTCATTTCTTTTTCATTTATTTCTGATCTGATCTTTATGATTTCTTTCCTTTGGCTAACTTTCGGGGGTTTTTGTTCTTCTTTCTCTAATTGTTTTAGGTGCAAGATCAGGTTGCTTATTTGAGATGTTTCCTGTTTCTTAAGGTAGGATTGTATTGCTATAAACTTCCCTCTTAGAACTGCTTTTTCTGCATCCCATAGGTTTTGGGTCATCGTGTCTCCATTGTCATTTGTTTCTAGGTATTTTTTGATTTTCTCTTTGATTTCTTCAGTGATCACTTCGTTATTAAGTAGTGTATTGTTTAGCCTCCATGTGTTTGAATTTTTTACAGATGTTTTCCTGTAATTGATATCTAGTCTCTTAGCGTGTGGTCATAAAAGATACTTGATATGGGCTTCCCTGGTGGCGCAGTGGTTGAGAGTCCGCCTGCCGATGCAGGGGACACGGGTTCGTGCCCCTATCCCGGAAGATCCCACATGCCGCGGAGCGGCTGGGCCCGCGAGCCATGGCCGCGGAGCCTGTGTGTCCGGAGCCTGTGCTCCGCAACGGGAGAGGCCACAGCAGTGAGAGGCCCGCGTACAGCAAAAAAAAAAAAAAAAAAAAAAAAAAAAAAAAAAGATACTTGATAAAATTTCAAGTTTCTTAAATTTACCAAGGCTTGATTTGTGACCCAAGATACGATCTATCCTGGAGAATGTTCCATGAGCACTTGAGAAAAATGTGTATTGTGTTGTTTTTGGATGGAATGTCCTCTAAATATCAATTAAGTCCATCTTGTTTAATGTATCATTTAAAACTTGTGTTTCGTTATTCATTTTCTTTTTGTATGATCTGTCCATTGGTGAAAGTGGGTTGTTAAAGTCCCCTACTATGAATGTGTTACTGTCGATTTCCTCTTTTATGGCTGTTAGTATTTGCCTTATGTATTGAAGTGCTCCTATGTTGGGTGCATAAATATTTACAATTGTTACATCTTCTTCTTGGATTGATCCCTTGATCATTATGTAATGTCCTTCTTTGTCTCTTCTAATAGAAGAATTTTATCAGAATTGCTACTCCAGCTTTCTTTTGATTTCTATTTGCATGGAATATCTTTTTCCATCCCCTCACTTTCAGTCTGTATGTGTCTCTAGGCCTGAAAGGTGTCTATTGTAGACAGCATATATACATACATACATATATATATATATATATATATATATATATATATATATATATGTCTTGTTTTTGTATCCGTTCAGCCTGTCTGTGTCTTTTGGTGGGAGCATTGAATCCATTTACATTTAAGGTAATTATCAATATGTATGTTCCTATTCCCATTTTTTAAAACATCTTTGTTGGAGTATAATTGCTTTACAATTGTATGTTACTTTCTGCTGTATAACAAAGTGAATCTGTTATACATACACTTATGTTCCCATATCTCTTCCCTCTTGCATCTCCCTCCCTCCCACCCTCCCTATCCCACCCCTCTAGGTGGTCAAAAACCACCTAGTTGATCTCCCTGTGCTCTGCGGCTTCTTCCCACTAGCTATCTATTTTACATTTGGTAGTGTATATATGTCCATATCACTCTCTCACTTTGTCACAGCTTACTCTTCCCCTCCCCCTATCCTCTAGTCAGTGCTCTAGTAGGTTTCTGTCTTTATTCCCATCTTACTCCTAGGTACTTCATGTGCTTTTTTTTTTTTCTTAGATTCCATATATATATGTTAGCATATGGTATTTTTTTGTCTTTCTGACTTACTTCACTGTGTATGACAGACCCTAAGTCCATCCACCTCGCTACAAATATCTCAATTTTGTTTCTTTTTATGGCTGTGTCATATTCCATTGTATATATGTGCCACATCTTCTTTATCCATTCATCTGTTGATGGACATTTAGGTTGCTTCCATGTCCTAGCTATTGTAAATAGAGCTGAAATGAATATTTTGATACATGACTCTTTTGAATTATGGTTTTGTCAGGGTGGGAATTTAAACTGATACAGCCTCTATGGAGAACAGAATGGAGTTCTTTAAAAAACTACAAATAGGACTACCATATGACCCAGCAATCTCACTACTGGGCATATACCCTAAGAAAGCTGCTAGCTTTTAATCTCTGTTTTCCAGAAAGCCTTTCCTCTTATACTAACTATGAGCTACAACAAGTTGAGAAAATTTATCTTTGTAAACAAAGATGAAACATTTATATTTTTTTAACATTTTTAAAATTAGTTTCTGCTTTATAACAAAGTGAATCACTCATACATATACATCTCTTCCCACATGACTTCCCTCATGCGTCTCCCTCCCTCCCACCCTCGCCATCCCAACCCTCCAGGCGGTCACAAAGCACCGAGCTGATCGCCCTGTGCTCTGTGGCTGCTTCCCACTATCTATCTACCTTACGTTTGGTAGTGTATATATGTCCATGCCTCTCTTTCACTTTGTCACAGTTTACCCTTCCCCCTCCCCATATCCTCAAGTCCATTCTCAAGTAGGTCTGTGTCTTTATTCCCGTTTTACCCCTAGGTTCTTCATGACATTTTTTTAATTCCATATATATGTGTTAGCATACGGTATTTGTCTTTCTCCTTCTGACTTACTTCACTCTGTATGACAGACTCTAGGTCTATCCACCTCATTACAAATAGCTCAGTTTCGTTTCTTTTTATGGCTGAGTAATATTCCATTGTATATATGTGCCACATCTTCTTTATCCATTCATCCGATGATGGACATTTAGGTTGTTTCCAGCTCTGGGCTATTGTGTATAGAGCTGCAATGAACATTTTGGTACATGTCTCTTTTTGAATTATGGTTTTCTCAGGGTATATGCCTAGTAGTGGGATTGCTGGGTCATAGGGTAGTTCTATTTTTAGTTTTTTAAGGAACCTCCATACTGTTCTCCATAGTGGCTGTACCAATTCACATTCCCACCAGCAGTGCAAGAGTGTTCCCTTTTATCCACACCTTCTCCAGCATTTATTGTTTCTAGATTTCTTGATGATGGCCATTCTGACTGGTGTGAGATGATATCTCATTGTAGTTTTGATTTGCATTTCTCTAATGATTAATGATGTTGAGCATTCTTTCATGTGTTTGTTGGCAGTCTGTATATCTTCTTTGGAGAAATGTCTATTTAAGTCTTCTGCCCATTTTTGGATTAGGTTGTTTTGTTTTGTTTTTTTTTTTTTGCTATTGAGCTGCTTGAGCTGTTTATAAATTTTGGAGATTAATCCTTTGTCAGTTGCTTCATTTGCAAATATTTTCTCCCATTCTGAGGGTTGTCTTTTGGTCTTGTTTATGGTTTCCTTTGCTGTGCAAAAGCTTTGAAGTTTCATTAGGTCCCATTTGTTTATCTTTGTTTTTATTTCCCTTTCTCTAGGAGGTGGGTCCAAAAGGATCGTGCTGTGATTTATGTCATAGAGTGTTCTGCCTATGTTTTCCTCAAAGAGTTTGATAGTTTCTGGCCTTACATTTAGGTCTTTAATCCATTGTGAGCTTATTTTTGTGTATAGTGTTAGGGAATGATCTAATCTCATACTTTTACATGTCCCTGTCCAGTTTTCCCAGAACCACTTATTGAAGAGGCTGTCCTTTCTCCACTGTACATTCCTGCCTCCTTTATCAAAGATAACTTGACCATATGTGCATGGGTTTATCTCTGGGCTTTCTATCCTGTTCCATTGATCTATCTTTCTGTGTTTGTGCCAGTACCACACTGTCTTGATTACTGTAGCTTTGTAGTATAATCTGAAGTCAGGGAGCCTGATTCCTCCAGCTCCGTTTTTCGTTCTCAAGATTGCTTTGGCTATTTGGGGTCTTTTATTTTTCCAAACAAATTTTGAAATTTTTTGTTCTAGTTCTGTGAAAAATGCCAGTGGTAGTTTGATAGGGATTGCATTGAATCTGTAGATTGCTTTGGGTAGTAGAGTCATTTTCACAATATTGATTCTTCCAATCCAGGAGCATGGTATATCTCTCCATCTATTTGTATCATCTTTAATTTCTTTCATCAGTGTCTTATAATTTTCTGCATACAGGTCTTTTATCTCCTTAGGTAGGTTTATTCCTAGATATTTTATTCTTTTTGTTGCAGTGGTAAATGGGAGTGTTTTCTTGATTTCATTTTCAGATTTTTCATCATTAGTGTACAGGAATGCCAGAGATTTCTGTTCATTAATTTTGTATCCTGCTACTTTACCAAATTCATTGATTAGCTGTAGTAGTTTTCTGGTAGCATCTTTAGGATTCTCTATGTATAGTATCATGTCATCTGCAAACAGTGACAGCTTTACTTCTTCTTTTCCAATTTGGATTCCTTTTATTTCCTTTTCTTCTCTGATTGCTGTGGCTAAAACTTCCAAAACTAAGTTGAATAAGAGTGGTAAGAGTGGGCAGCCTTGTCTTGTTCCTGATCTTAGTGGAAATGGTTTCAGTTTTTCACCATTGAGGACAATGTTGGCTGTGGGTTTGTCATATATGGCCTTTATTATGTTGAGGAAAGTTCCCTCTATGCCTACTTTCTGCAGGGTTTTTATCATAAATGGGTGTTGAATTTTGTCGAAAGCTTTCTCTGCATCTATTGAGATGATTATATGGTTTTTCTCCTTCAACTTGTTAATATGGTGTATCACATTGATTGATTTGTGTATATTGAAGAATCCTTGCATTCCCGGAATAAACCCCACTTGATCATGGTGTATGATCCTTTTAATATGCTGTTGGATTCTGTTTGCTAGTATTTTGTTGAGGATTTTTGCATCTATGTTCATCAGTGATATTGGCCTGTAGTTTTCTTTCTTTGTGACTTCCTTGCCTGGTTTTGGTATCAAGGAGATGGTGGCCTCGTAGAATGAGTTTGGGAGTGCTCTTTCCTCTGAAAATGTTTGGAAGAGTTTGAGAAGGATAGGTGTTAGCTCTTCTCTAAATGTTTGATAGAATTCGCCTGTGAAGCCATCTGGTCCTGGGCTTTTGTTTGTTGGAGGATTTTTAATCACAGCTTCAATTTCAGTGCTTGTGATTGGTCTATTCATATTTTCTATTTCTTCCTGAGTCAGTCTTGGCAGGTTGTGCATTTCTAAGAATTTGTCCATTTCTTCCAGGTTGTCCATTTTATTGGAATAGAGTTTCTTGTAGTAATCTCTCATGATCTTTTGTATTTCTGCAGTGTCAGTTGTTACTTCTCCTTTTTCATTTCTAATTCTATTGATTTGAGTCTTCTCCCTTTTTTTCTTGATGAGTCTGGCTAATGGTTTGTCAATTTTGTTTATCTTCTCAAAGAACCAGCTTTTAGTTTGGTTGATCTTTGGTATTGTTTCCTTCATTTCTTTTTCATTTATTTCTGATCTGATCTTTATGATTTCTTTCCTTCTGCTAGCTTTGGGGGTTTTTTGTTCTTCTTTCTCTAATTTCTTTTGGTGCAGGGTAAGGTTGTTTACTCAAGATGTTTCCTGTTTCTTAAGGTGGGATTGTATTGCTATAACCTTCCCCCTTAGAACTGCTTTTGCTGCGTCCCATAGATTTTGGGTCATCGTGTCTCCATTGTCATTTGTTTCTAGGTATTTTTTAAATTTCCTCTTTGATTTCTGCAGTGATCACTTCGTTATTGAGTAGTGTATTGTTTAGCCTCCATGTGTTTGTATTTTTTACACATCTTTTCCTGTAATTGATGTCTAGTCTCATAGCATTGTGGTCGGAGAAGATACTTGATACAATTTCAATTTTCTTAAAATTACCGAGGCTTGATCTGTGACCCAAGATATGATCTATCCTGGAGAATGTTCCATGAGCACTTGAGAAAAATGTGTATTCTGTTGTTTTTGGATGGAATGTCCTATAAATATCAATTAAGTGCATCTTGTTTAATGTCCCATTTAAAGCTTGTGTTTCCTTATTTATTTTCATTTTGGATGATCTGTCCATTGGTGAAAGTGGGGTGTTAAAGTCCCCTACTATGAGTGTGTTACTGTTCATTTCCCCTTTTATGGCTGTTAGTATTTGCCTTATGTATTGAAGTGCTCCTATGTTGGGTGCATCAATATTTACAATTGTTATATCTTCTTCTTGGATCGATCCCTTGATCATTATGTAGTGTCCTCCTTTGTCTCTTCTAATAGTCTTTATTTATTTATTTTTTTTTTCTTTTTGTGGTATGCGGGCCTCTCACTGTTGTGGCCTCTCCCGTTGCGGAGCACAGGCTCCGGACGCTCAGGCCCAGCGGCCACGGCTCACAGGCCCAGCCGCTCCGCGGCATATGGGATCCTCCCAGACCGGGGCACGAACCCGTATCCCCTGCATCGGCAGGCGGACTCTCAACCACTGCGCCACCAGGGAGGCCCTAATAGTCTTTATTTTAAAGTTATTTTGACTGATATAAGAATTGCTACTCCAGCTTTCTTTTGATTTCCATTTGCATGGAATATCTTTTTCCATCCCCTTACTTTCAATCTGTATGTGTCTCTAGGTCTGAAGTGGGTCTCTTGTAGACAGCATATATATGGGTATTGTTTTTGTATCCATTCAGCCAATCTGTGTCTTTTGGTGGGAGCATTTAGTCCATTTACATTTAAAGTAATTATTGATATGTATGTTCCTATTCCCATTTCCTTAATTGCTTTGGGTTCGTTATTGTAGGTATATTCCTTCTCTTGTGTTTCTTGCCTAGAGAAGTTCCTTTAGCATTTGTTGTAAAGCTGGTTTGGTGGTGCTGAACTCTCTCAGCTTTTGCTTGTCTGTAAAGGTTTTAATTTCTCCATCAAATCTGAATGAGATCCTTGCTGGTAGAGTAATCTTGGTTGCAGGTTTCTCTCCTTCATCACTTTAGATATATCCTGCCACTCCCTTCTGGCTTGTAGAGTTTCTGCTGAGAGATCAGCTGTTAACCTGATGGGGATTCCCTTGTGTGTTATTTGTTGTTTTTCCCTTGCTGCTTTTAATATGATTTCTTTGTGTTTAATTTTTGACAGTTTGATTAATATGTGTCTTGGCGTATTTCTCCTTGGATTTATTCTGTAAGGGACTCTCTGTGCCTCCTGGACTTGATGAACTATTTCCTTTCCCATATTAGGGAAGTTTTCAACTATAATCTCTTCAAATATTTTCTCAGTCCCTTTCTTTTTCTCTTCTTCTTCTGGAACCCCTATAATTCGAATGTTGGTGCGTTTAATGTTGTCCCAGAGGTCTCTGAGACTGTCCTCTGTTCTTTTCATTCTTTTTTCTTTATTTTGCTCTGCATCAGTTATTTCCACTATTTTATCTTCCACCTCACTTATCCGTTCTTCTGCCTCAGTTATTCTGCTATTGATCCCATCTAGAGTATTTTTCATTTCATTTATTGTGTTTTTAATCGATGCTTGATTCATCTTTAGTTCTTCTAGGTCCTTGTTAACTGTTTCTTGCATTTTGTCTATTCTAGTTCCAAGATTTTGGATCATGGAAATAGAATCTTGGATCAGCTTTACTATCATTATTCTGAATTCTTTTTCAGGTAGACTGCCTATTACCTCTTCATTTGTTAGGTCTGGTAGGTTTGTATCTTGCTCTTTCACCTGCTGTGTGTTTTTCTATCTTCTCATTTTGCTTATGTTACTGTGTTTGGGGTCTCCTTTTTGCAGGCTGCAGATTCGTAGTTCCCATTGTTTTTGGTGTCTGTCCCCAGTGGCTAAGGTTGTTTCTGTAGGTTGTGTAGGCTTCCTCGTGGGTGGGACTAGTGCCTGTGTTCTGGTGGTTGAGGCTCGATCTTGTCTTTCTGGTGGACAGGTCCACGTCTGGTGGTGTGTTTTGGGGTGCCTGTGGCCTTATTATGTTTTTAGGCAGCCTCTCTGCTAATGGGTGGGGTTGTGTTCCTGTCTTGCTAGTTGCTTGGCATAGGGTGACCAGCACTGTAGCTTGCTGGTCGTTGACTGAAGCTGCGTGCTGGTGTTGAGATGGAGATCTCTGGGAGATTTTCGCTGCTTGATATTATGTGGAGCTGGGAGGTCTCTTGTGGACCCGTGTCCTGAAATTGGCTCTCCCACTTCAGAGGCACAGCACTGACTCCTGGCTGCAGCCCCAGGAGCCTTTCATCTACCCGGCTCAGAATAAATGGGAGAAAAAGTAGAAAGAAAGAATTAGTAGAAGAAAGAAAGAGAGAGAGAAAGAAAGGAAGAAGGAAAGAAAGGAAGGAAGGAAGGAAGAAAGAAAGAAAGGGAGGGAGGGAGGGAGGGAGGATGGATGGAAAGAAAGAAAGAAAGAAAGGAGGGAGGGAGAGAGGAATGAAAGAAGAAGGAAGAGTGAATGGAAGAAGGGAGAGAGGGAGGAAGGAAAGAAAGAAAGCAAGAAAGAAAGACAGGAGGGAGCGATGGAGGAAGGAAAGAAAAAGAAAGTGAAAGGAAGGAGGGTGGGAGGCAGGAAGGAAAGAAAGAGAGAAAGAAGGAAAGGAGGGGCGGAGGGAGGGAGGGAGGGAGGAAGGAAATGTAGGAAAAAAAGAAAGAGCAGGTAAAGTAAAATAGAATAAAGTATGAAATATAGTAGCATTATTAAAATTAAAAACTAATTATTGAAAAAAAAACGGACAGATAGAACCCTGGGACATATGGTGGAAGCAAAGCTATACAGAGAGAATCTTACACAGAAGAATACACATACACATTCACAAAAAGAGAGCAGGGGAAAAAATCAAAAATCTTGCTCTCCAAGTCCACCTCCTCAATTTGGGATAATTCGTTGTAAAAAGAGGAAAAGGGAGGAAAGTCTTAAATCTTGTCCTCAAAGTCCACTTCCTCAATTTGGGATGATTCGCTGTCCATTCATGCACTCCACAGACGCAGGGCACATCAAATGGACCGTGGAGCTTTAATCCGCTGCCTCCGAGGCTGCACAGAGAGATTTCCCTGCCTCTGCTCTCACAGCTCCCGGGTCTCAGCCTTGGACCTGGCCCCGCCTCTGCGCATAGGTCGCCGGAGGGCGTCCGTTCTTCGCTCAGATAGGACGGGTTTAAAGGAGTGGCTGATTCGGGGGCCCTGGCTCACTCAGGCAGAGGGGAGGGAGGGGCGCGCAGTGTGGGGCGGGCCTGCGGCGGCAGAGGCCGGCGTGACGTTGCACCAGACTGAGGCGCTCCGTGCGCTTTCCCGAGAAAGCCGTTCCCGGGTCCCGGGACCCCGGCAGTGGCGGGGTGCACAGGCCCCCTGGAAGGCGGGGCGGACAGTGACCCGCGCTCGCACACAGGCCTTGTGGCGGCAGCAGCAGCAGCCCCAGCGTCCCACGCCCGTCTCCGGGGTCTGCGCCTTTAGCCGCGGCTCGCGCCCGTCTCCGGCGCTTCCCCAAGCAGCCCTCTTAATGCCCTCTCCTCGCGCCCAGGAAACAAAAGGGAAGAAAAAGTCTCTTGCCTCTTCGGCAGCTCCAGACCCTTTCCCCGGACTCCCTCCAGGCTAGCCGTGGTGCACTAACCCCTTCAGGCTCTCTTCCTGCCGCCAGCCCCAGTCCTCTCCCTGCGCTCCGACTGAAACCAGTTACCCGAGCCTCAGCTCCCAGCTCCGCCCGCCCCGGCGGCTGAGCAGACAAGCCTCTCGGGCTGGTGTGTGCCTGAGGGCACCAATCCTCTGTGCCGGAATCTCTCCGCTTTTCCCTCCACACCCCTCTTGCTGTGCTCTCCTCCGCTACTCCGAAGCTTTCCCCCTCCGCCACCCGCAGTCTCCGCCCGCGAAGGGACTTGTAGTGTGTGGAAACCTTTCCTCCTTCACAGCTCCCTCCCACTGGTGCAGGTCCCGTCCCTATCCTTTTGTCTCTGTTTATTCGTTTTCCTTTTGCCCTACCCAGGTATGTGGGGGAGTTTCTTGCCTTTTGGGGGGTCTGAGGTCTTCTGTCAGCGTTCAGTAGGTGTTCTGTAGGAGTTGTTCCACGTGTAGATGAATTTCTGATGTATCTGTGGGGAGGAAGGTGATCTCCGCGTCCTACTCTTCCGCCATCTTCCTCCGGGGTCCTATATTTTTCTATCTACCTGATCCTTCCAGAATTTGGCTTCTCCTGCTGGCTCCCCTGTGGACTTGATGATTTGTTTTCAACTATAAATTTACACCTGCCTACTACAATGTTTGCTGCTCAAGCATGAGGTAGTACTATGACTGCCAAGCTGCTTTCTACTATGTCTTTGACCTTTGAAAAGTCAAGGTATGTGTCAGTCTCACAACACTGAGAGGAGAGGGTCCTTAAACATTTAGTTAGTTGCCTTCACCACATCCATTAAAGTGTCCACATTATGTGTTCTATTGAGACTAAGTTAATTTCATCTCTATTGAGAGGACCCATCCCCAGCTTCAGATGCTGCCCCCACCACACCACTGCCATATATATCCTCTAGGACCACTGTCACATGGTAAATTCTCTACACCACCCCAAGGGGACTTTTTCCACAGAGAGCACTCAGGTCTCCACAGTCTTCCCATTTATGCTCTCCGGTTGTCAACATTTTTATGCAATGGGCAGAACTCAGAGCTCATTTGTATGGCTGCCACAACTGTTGGGCATGTTATGGGGTTCAACAAAGGCTTTTTCCTCAGTTATTGGCTTACATGGGTGATTTATTGACTTGGATCCAATTTACCCAATAGGAGGCAACCCACACATCCCCATGGCTTTCCCAGATTTTCCTGGTGGTGCTCAACTGCTCCCATGCAGGACACTTTGCAACACAGTATGTGGCACCTTGGACAAGCCCTTTATAATCCTCCATATCTGCCCAGGCACCCACACCTCATGTATGTGTATGACCTACATTTCATTGTAAAGAGCACAATCCACACTGTCTTGAGCTTTATGATCCAGCTATTCAGTAGGAACCCCAAGTTACTTCAGCTTCACCAATCAAACAGCTGGTGTCCATTGTGTGTCCATTGCCCTGGGACTGTCACACACTCATGGATCTCTGCATGTGCACTCAAACTTCAATGATTTTGCCTCCTTGTCAGCTACCAAGGAAATCTGTCTGTTCATACCAACGTACTTAAACTGCCTAGGACTACCTTACAAATTGCTGAAGAGGACCACTAATTCCTCTCTTTCTGCCCCCTCATTCTAAGTGTGTGGTATTTATCCCCATTATATTTGGAGTAATTCTGCTATTTTTCCTCATGGGGACTTAATTAGGCACCACCATATTAGTCATGCAAAAAGAAATTATTAAGGCAAACACCAACTTGTCAACAATTCTGGCTGAACACATTGGGCTATTATTACACAAAACCTAGACTTAAAGCAGTGACAACATGATTCTTTAGCAGGCACGATTTTGGATAATTATTTAGCCTTAAATTACTCATTGGTCAAGGAAAGTGTTATATGTGTTGTACAAAGCACTAGCTGCTGAATGTATATTAATTATTCTGGACCAATTCAGAAAAAAATTTAAAATATGGCCTAAGAGATGTAAGGATTCCATACTCTCACTCAGGTTTTTAAATAAAATACCTTCCTTAGTCTTTTCCATGATTTGGGGCTTTGATTTTATTTTCTTGTCTGGAACCCAACAAATTGGAAGAATGGTGACAGACAGGATTTCAAAGTATCATTTGATGATAGTTGATATCTATATATACATATATAGGTATATATATATATGTATATATATACATATATACACCTATATATTTATACCTATATATATATGTGTATATATATATGGGCTGCGTTTGTTCATTGTTGCTGCGTGCGGGCTTTCTCTAGTTGCAGCGAGTAGGGGTTACTCTTCATTGTGGTGCATGGGCTTCTCATTGCCTTGGCTTTTCTTGTTGTGGAGCATGGGCTCTAGGGCGCGCAGGCTTCAGTAGTTATGGTGTGCAGGCTCAGCAGTTGTGGCTCGAGGGCTCTAGAGTGCAGGCCCAGTAGATGTGGTTCATGGGTTTAGTTGCTCCGCAACATGTGGGATCTTCCCAGACCAGGGCTTGAATCCACGTCCCCAACATTGGCAGGAGGATGCTTAACCACTGGACCACAAGGGAAGCCCTGATTGATATTGTTGACTGGCACTTCTACTCTTCTCAAATGCTTTATGCAGTCTCTTTTAATATCTTCAATAGTCACAAAATTGAGTTCCCCTAAAACCATGTTCCTCTCTCAAGTTTATGATTAACCTCTCTATCCGAAATTTTTTCCCTTTCTTTTCCTGTACGTGTTCTCCTCATGATTGAGGAGTATCATAGGAAAGGGGGGAACTGAAACTGAATACAAGCCCCTGTGTCCATGTTCTTTGAAGTAAAAGGCTTTTGCTTTACTCTCCCAGGCCTCCAGTGAGTCTCAAAATGCTGCCTCAAACATTAATGATTAGAAAATGTAAAGATGTAGAAACCAAGAACACTTGTTGGGCTGGGAAACTGGTAACAATTTATACTATAAACCAACCACATAGCAGAGTCATAAAACTCCCTGTTCCCTGAAAGATATAATGGTCTGACATACATTACTGATTTGTTTTCATAGAAAACAGACCCCCACCAGATGAAAACTGCTGACCACAATCATGTACACCTCAGACAAATTGAAACCAGAAGGATGGTTGTACTTGAAATTTCACCTCTATTCCAACCAATCTGAGAATTGTGCACAACGTGATAACACACTGTAGCCCCTTCCCTCACACTGCCTTTAATTTATTTTTTTCCCTGAAAGCCATCGGGGTGTTTCGGCCTTTTGCAAATGAGTTGCCTGTTCTCCTTGCTTGGTCCCCTGAAACAAATGCTGTACTTTCCTTTACCACAACCCAGTGTCAGTAGATTGGTTTTACTCTACACTGGTGAGTTGACTCAAGTTCACGTTTGGCAGCATTCAGACAGTGCCTATAATTTCTCCCAAAGACTAATGCCTAGTCATCACAGGGTCCACTTTAATGCAAAAACAGCTTTTATGATTTGCTGCCTAAGCATTTTATAGTATGACAATCCTGCTCACACCTGGAGTCTGGACATTTAGATAGAGACATGATTTTAGTATTACCACCACAAGTTATCACTTTGTTTTCCTCAGGACAGCTTTTAAAACAACCACTTAAGGTTGAGAAACACACTTCCCTCCCCCAACTTCGTAACTTCTGAACCATCTACCTTATAAGTAATATGTGATTGCTACACTGCTCTATACCCTACTGGCTTGTCATCTGATATGGAGAACTATTTTTCCCTGAGTTATTTTACCCCCATTTCTGACATCTGTGGGCAGTAAATACAGTGATTTTGGACTATTAAAGCTGGACCTTTGGTCAAAAAAAACCACAGTATTTTTATTTTCCCAAATTGGGAGTGTGGATGCTGAGAGAAATACCAGCTAAACCCATGTAGGTGGCTTGTGCCTCTTCATTCAGTAAACCTGAATATTTTTAATTATTACACCAGCTATGAACCCCCCAACAAAGTTGTGGATTTTCATATGTCTTCATGTCACAGATTTCTGATTTTCCTTTCAGATTGAAGAACTTCTTTCAGAAATTCTTGCAAGTGAGGTTTAGTGGTAGTGAAATCACTCAGCTTTTTTTTTTCCTCTACATATCTGAGGGATAACTCTGCCAGGTAAAATATTCCTGGCTAGAAATTTTTTTCTTCATTTTTTTTCTTTCATCAGCTTGATAGGCTAAAGGGAATTGCTTTGTAGGTTCTATATTTTTTCCTAACTACCTTTGATTATCTTTATATTTGATTTTTGATATTTTTGGTACTGAAATCATAAGGCGATCAATTAGTTCTTTTTATATTTAATTATTTCCTATGTTCAGAATATTCTTAGCTCTAATTTCTTTAAACAAATCCTCTGCCTCGTTCTGCATCATTTCTCCTTCTGGAATCCCAAATGTTTTCATATATTTTAATGGATTCTCATGACCCATGTAGCTATCTTCATTCCATTTAAATCTGTTTTTTGTTTTTTCCAATGTTATTTCAAAGTGTCTATTTCCAAGTTATTTATTCTTTCTTACATCTCATCTGTCCAGCTACATCTGCTTTTTATTGCAACATTTATCCCATTTTTTAAATTCTTGAGCTCCAGAATTTTTATTTGGTTCCTTTATTATTTTGGTCTCTTTGGATAATAACTCTTTTGTCATATACTCTCTTCCTGATTTCACAAATTGCTTTTCTGAGCTCTCTAACTACTTGATGTGCTTGTCCATAACCAGTATTTTGAATGTTTATCTAAACTAAATTCTAGAATTTAGTTTTCTTTTTGTAATGTAATAAGTCCTTACTTTTTTATATTTTTAAATATTTCTTTCAGTTATGCCTTGGTGTTTTCCCATTTGAAGTAGCTGCCAACTCCTTAATGCTGTGTATTATTTTCATCAGATGAGGTGTTTAGTTTAGATGAGGTGTTTAGTTGCTAGCATCTGAGTTTTTATTCTGTTTTAAAATGTGAACCTGCTTTCTTCTTCTTGCTCTGTCTTGTAGCTTAATTGTTTTAGCTTCTATGTTTTCTCTGGTTTTGACTGGCTATTGGAAAACCTTCCCCCCCCTTTTTTTCTTGTATTCAAAAAATTGGTGCTATAGTTCAAGTTTGTAGTTGTTGTTGTTTTTTCTAGTTCACATACCATGTATGGCCTCTTTTCTGAGCATGCTCCCTGTCTACCTATCTCACTATCTAAAATGTACCCAAGAGTATGCATAAGGAAACAATTGCAGAGTGAAGAGATGTATGCATTTAGCACTAGGTTCTTTAGGAATGCCTGCAGATCCAGTAGAGATTAACAGGGTTAATACTCTCAGTGGCTTGTGGGTGAACTTTTTGCTGAAAACAACTCTTTTGATACTTTTTGAAACTCTTATCAGCCTCTTTCCCAATGTTCTCCCTCCCACCCGTCATAGACTACCACCAAGGGATGCTGGAGAAAAATGTGACTTCTCCAGCTGTACCTTGCCTGGCTGGCATACCGACAGTATACTCACCACTTTAATTTTCCCCTGGGGAGATATTACCTGTGCCAAGTAAACCGACCTTCTTCAGTGTTTCTTGGTGAAAGGGTGTTGCTGGAAAAAATGTTCTCTTCTGCAGACAATCTTGTATATATTATTTTCATCTTTTCTAAAATGGTGTCTTGGTATCTCCCTTTGGGAACACTGGAATTCTACAAGATCCTCCTCATGGGTGTGTGCCTGTTTAAATCAGCACTCCCCCAACTTTTTTTCCACAGTAACCAGTGGAATCTAAGCTTCTTTTTCTGGGTATACTTGTTCTACCTCCTTTATGAAGGTGTGTCTGTTTCTTACTGTGTGTACTGGTGAAAGAGATTCCCCTTGAATTACTTCGAATACGTTTTAAGGAGAAATAACAGACATGAAGATATATAAATAATGAATGAATGTCTAGTATGTGGATTAAAAGGGGGGAGAAAAAGGACAAATGTCTTCTATTGCCATATTGCTGACATCCCTATGGTTACTGTTTTTAGATGTTGAGTATGAATAATTAACAATATTTTTTTAGATTTTTTTGGATTATAATTGCTTTAAATGGTGTGTTAGTTTCTGCTTTATAACAAAGTGAATCAGTTATTCATATACATATATCCCCATATCTCTTACCTCTTGCTTCTCCCTCCCTCCCAGCCTCCCTATCCCACCCTTCCAGCTGGTCAAAAGCCACGGAGATGACCTCCCTGTGCTATGGAACTGCTTTCCACTAGCTATCTATTTTACATTTGGTAGTGTATATGTCTCCACATATACATTACCACTCTCTCACTTAGTCCCAGCTTACCCTTACCCTTCCCCGTATTCTCTAGTAGGTCTCTGTGTTTATTCCCGTCTTGCCCCTACATTCTTCATGACCATTTTTTTTCAAATTCCATATATATGTGTTAGAAAATGGTATTTGTTTTTCTCTTTCTGACTTACTTCACTCTGTATGACAGACTCTAGGTCCATCCACCTCACGAAAAATAACTTAGTTTTGTTTCTTTTTATGGGTGAATAATATTCCATTGTATATATGTGCCACATATTCTTTACCCATTTATCCGATGATAAACATTTAGGATGTTGCCATGTCCTGGTTATTGTAAATAGAGCTGCAATGAACATTGTGGTACATGACCTTTTTTGAGTTGTGGTTTTTTTATTGTACATGCCCAATAGGGGGATTGCTGGCTCGTATGATAGTTCTATTTTTAGTTTTTTAAGGAACGTCCACACTGTTCTCCATAGTGGCTGTATCAATTTACATTCTCACCAACAGTTTATGAGGTTTCCCTTTTCTTCACACCCTCTCCAGAATTTATTTTTATAGATTTTTAATGATGACCATTCTGACCCATGTGGGATGATATTGCATTGTAGTTTTGATATACATTTCTCTAAAGATTAATGACATAGAGCATTTTTTCATGTGTTTGTTAGAAATCTGTACATATTCTCTGGAGAAATGTCTGTATAGGATTTCTGCCCACTTTTGGATTTGTTTTTGTTTGTTTGTTTTTATACTGAGATGCATGATCTGCTTGTAAACTTTGGAGATTAATCCTTTGTCATTTGCTTCATTTGCAAATATTTTCTCCGATTCTGAGGGTTGTCTTTTGGTCTTCTTTATGGTTCCTTGTTGTGAAAAACCTTTTAAGTTCATTATGTCCCATTTATTCATTTTTGGTTTTATTACCATTTCTCTAGGGGGTGGGTCAAAAAGGATCTTGCAGTGATTTATGTCATAGGGGGTTCTGCCTATGTTTTCCTCTAAGAGTTTGATAGTGTCTGGCCTTACATTTAGGTCTTTAACCCATTTTAGTTTATGGTGTTAGGAAGTGTTCTAATTTCATTCTTTAACCTGTAGCTGTCCAGTTTTCCCAGCACCACTTATTGAAGAAGCTGGTTTTTCTCCATTGTATATTCTTGCCTCCTTTATCAAAGACAAGGTGACCATATGTGTATGGGTTTGTGTCTGGGCTTTCTATCCTGTACCATTGATCTATATTTCTGTTTTTGTGCCAGTACCGTACTGTCTTCATTGCTGTAGCTTTGTAGTATAGTCTGAAGTTCAGGGACCTGATTCCTCCAGCTCCGTTTTTCTTTCTCAAGATTGTTTTGACTATTCGGGGACTTTGTGTTTCCATACAAGTTTTGAAATTTTTTATTCTAATTCTGTGAAAAATGCCAGTGGTAGTTGGATAGGGATAGCATTTGATCTGTACATTGCCTTGGGTAGTAGAGTTATTTTCACAATGTTGATTCTTCCAATCCAAGAACATGGTATATCACTCCATCTCTTTGTATTATCTTTAATTTCTTTCATCAGTGTTTTATAATTTTCTGCATACAGGTCTTTTGTCTCCTTAGGTAGGTTTATTCCTGGGTATTGTATTCTTTTTATTGCAGTGGTAAATGGGAGTGTTTTCTTAATTTCACTTTCAGATTCTTCATCATTAGTGTATAGGAATGCCAGAGATTTCTGTGTATTAATTTTGTATCCTGCTACTTTACCAAATTCATTGATTAGCTCTAGTAGTCTTCGGGTAGCATCTTTATGATTCCCTATGTATAGTATCATGTCATTTACAAACAGTGACAGCTTTACTTCTCCTTTTCCGATTTGGATTCCTTTTATTTCTCTTTCTTCTCTGATTGCTGTGGCTAAAACATCCAAAACTATGTTGAATAATAGTTGTGAGAGTGGGCAACATTGTCTTGTTCCTGATCTTAGTGGAAATGGTTTCAGTTTTTCACCATTGAGGATGATGTTGCTTGTGGGTTTGTCATATATGGCCTTTATTATGTTGAGGAAAGTTCCCTCTATGCCTACTTTCTGGAGGGTTGTTATCGTAAGTGGGTGTTGAATTTTGTCGAAAGCTTTCTCTGCATCTGTTCAGATGATCATGTGGTTTTTCTCCTTCAGTTTGTTAATATGGTGTATCATATTGATTGATTTACCTATATTGAATAATCCTTGCATTCCTGGGATAAACCCCACTTGATCATGGTGTATGACGCTTTTAATGTACTTTGGATTCTGTTTGCTATTATCTTGTTGAGGATTTTTGCATCTATGTTCATCAGTGAAATTCATCTGTAGATTCCTTTTTTTGTGACATCTTTATCTGGTTTTGGCATCAGGGTGATGGTGGCCTTGGAGAATGAGTTTGTGAGTGTTCGTCCCTCTGCTATATTTTGCAAGATGTTGAGAGGGATAGGTGTCTGCTCTTCTCTAAATATCTGATAGAATTTACTTGTGAATCCATCTGGTCCTGAGTTTTTTTGTTGGAAGATTTTGAAACAAAATGTCAATTTCAGTGCTTGTGATTGGTCTGTTTATATTTTCTATTTCTTCCTGGTTCAGTCTAAGAATGTTGTGCTTTTCTAAGAATTTGTCCATTTCTTAAAGCATGTCCATTTTTTTTGGCATATAGTTGCTTGTAGTAATCGCTCATACTCCTTTCTATTTCTGCAGTGTCAGTTGTTACTTTTCCTTTTTCATTTCTAATTCTATTGATTTGAGAGTTCTCCCTTTATTTCTTAATGAGTCTGCTTAATGGTTTATCAGTTTTGTTTATCTTCTCAAAGAACCAGTTTTCAGTTTTTATTGATCTTTGCTATCATTTCCTTCATGTGTTTTTCATTTATATGTTATCTGATCTTTATGATTTCTTTCCTTCTGCTAATTTTGGCATTTATTTGTTCTTCTTTCTCAAATTGCTTTAGGTGAAAGGTTAGGTTGTTTATTTGAGATGTTTCCTATTTCTTAAGGTAGAATTGTATTGCTATAAAATTCCCTCTTAGAACAGCTTTTGCTGCATCCCATAGGTTTTGGGTCTCTGTCTCTCCATTGTCACTTCTTTCTAGGTATTTTTTTATTTTCCTTTAATTTCTTCAGTGATCACTCCATTATTAAGTAATGTATTGTTTGCCATTCCTGTGTTTATATTTTTTACAAATTTGTCCTGTAAATGATATCTAGTCTCATAGTGTTGTGGTCGGAAAAGATACTTGATAAAATTTCAATTTTTTAAAATTTACCAAGGCTTGATTTGTGAAAAAAGATATGATCTATCCTGGAGAATGTTCCGTGAGCACTTGAGAAAAATGTGTATTCTGTGTTTTTGGATGGAATGTCTTATAATTATCAATTAAGTCCATCTTGTTTAATGTATCATATAAAGCTTGTGTTTCCATATTTAAGTTCATTTTGGATGATCTGTCCATTGGTGAAAGTGGGGTGTTAAAGTCCCCTACTATAATTGTGTTACTGTCAATTTCCCCTCTTATGGTTGTTAGTATTCACCTTAGGTATTGAGGTTCTCCTATGTTGGGTGCATAAATATTTACAATTGTTATATCTTCTTCTTGGGTCAATCCCTTGATCATTATGTAGTGTCCTACTTTGTCTCTTGTAATAGTCTTTATTTTAAGGTCTATTTTGTCTGATATGAGAATTGCTACTCCAGCTTTCTTTTGGTCTCCATTTGCATGGAATATCTTTTTCCATCCCCTCATTTACAGTCTGTATGTGCCCCTAGGTCTGAAGTGGCTCTCTTGTAGACAGCATATATATGGGTCTTGTTTTTGTATCCATTCAGCCAGTCTGTGTCCTTTGGTGGGAGCATATAATCCATTTACATTTAAGGTAATTATCAATATGTATGTTCCTATTCCCATTTTCTTAATTGTTTTGGGTTTGTTATTGTTGGTCTTTTCCTCCTCTTGTGTTTCTTGCCTAGAGAATTTCCTTTAGCATTTGTTGTAAAGCTGGTTTGGTGGTGCTAAACTCTCTCAGCTTTTGCTTGTCTGTAAAGTTTTTAATTTCTCCATCAAATCTGAATGAGATCCTTGCTAGGTAGAGAAATCTTGGTTGTAGGTTTTTCTCCTTCATCACTTTAAATATGTCCTGTCACTCCCTTCTGGCTTGTAGAGTGTCTGCTGAAAAATCAGCTGTTAACCTTATAGTGATTCCCTTGTGTGTTATTTGCTTTTTATTCCCCTTGCTTCTTTTAATATGTTTTCTTTGTATTTAATTTTTTATAGCTTGATTAATATGTGTCTTGGCTTGTTTCTCCTTCGATTTATCCTGTATGGGAAACTCGGTGTTTACTGGACCCCATTAACTATTTGCTTTCCCATATTAGGGAAGTTTTCAACTATAATCTCTTCAAATATTTTCTCAGCCCCTTTCTTTTTCTCTTCTTCTTCTGGGACGCCTGCAATTCGAATGTTGGTGCATTTAATGTTGTCCCAGAGGTCTCTGAGACTGTCCTCAGTTCTTTTCATTCTTTTTTCTTTATTCTGCTTTTCAGTAGTTACTTCCATTATTTTATCTTCCAGGTCACGTATCCGTTCTTCTGCCTCAGTTATTCTGGTATTGATCCCATCTAGAGTATGTTTAATTCCATTTATTGTGTTGTTCATCATTGCTTGTTTCATCTTTAGTTCTTCTAGGTCCTTGTTAAATGTTTCTTGCATTTTCTCTATTCTATTTCACAGATTTTTGATCATCTTTACTATCATTATTCTGAATTCTTTTTCAGGTAGACTGCCTATTTCCTCTTCATCTGTTAAGTCTGGTGGGTTTTTACCTCACTCCTTCATCTGCTGTGTGTTTTTCTGTCTTCTAATTTTGCTTATGTTACTGTGTTTGGGGTCTCCTTTTTTCAGGCTGCAGGTTCTTAGTTCCCGATGTTTTTGTTGTCTGTCCCCAGTGGCTATAGTTCATTCAGTGGGTTGTGTAGGCTTCCTGTTGTAGGTGACTAGTGCCTGTGTTCTGGTGAATGAGGCTGCATCTTGTCTTTCTGGTGGGCAGTTCCATGTCTTGTGGTGTGTGTTGGGCTGTCTGTGGCCTTGTTATGATTTTAGGTAGCCTCTCTGCTAAGGGGTGGAGTTCTGTTCCTGTCTTGCTAGTTGTTTGGCATAGGGTGTCCAACACTGTAGTTTTCTGGTCGCTGAGTGAAGCTAGCTCTTGGTGTTGAGATGGAGATCTCTGGGAGATTTTTGCAATTAGGTATCACGGGGAGCTCAGAGGTCACTTGTGGACCAGTGTCCTGCAGTTGGCTCTACCACTTCAGAGACACAGCACTGATTCCTGGCTGGAGAACCAAGAGCCTTTCATCCACATGGCTCAGAATAAAAAGGAGAAAAAGTAGAGAGAAAGAAAGAAAGAAAGAAAGAAAGAAAGAAAGAAAGAAAGAAAGAAAGAAAGAAAGAAAGAAAAAATAAAGTAAGATAAAATAAAATAAAGTTATTAAAATAAAAAATAAAAAAATAATTATTAAGGAAAAAAAATTTTAAGTAAAAAAAAAAAAAATGGATGGACAGAACCATAGGGCAAATGGTGAAAGCAAAGCTATACAGACAAAATCTCACCCAGAAGCATACACATACACACTCACAAAAAGAGGAAAAGGGGAAAAAATAATATATCTTCCTCTCAAAGTCCACCTCCTCAATGTGGTATGAATCATTGTCTATTCAGGTATTCCACCGATGCAGGGTACATCAGGTTGACTGTGGAGATTTAGTCCGCTGCTCCTGAGGCTGCTGGGAGAGATTTCCCTTTCACTTTTTTTGTTTTTGTTTTTTGTTTTAATTTTTGACCCTTGTGTGAAATACATTTTTTTCTTTTTTTTAATTAAGGGTACTTTCATTTATTTATTTTTAGCTGTGTTGGGTTTTCATTTCTGTGTGAGGGCTTTATCTAGTTGTGGCAAGTGGGGGCCACTCTTCATCATGGTGCACGGGCCTCTCACTATCACTGCCTCTCTTATTGTGGAGCATAGGCTCCAGACGTGCAGGCTCAGTAGTTGTGACTCATGGGCTTAGTTGCTACGCGTGGCATGTGGGATCTTCCCAGAACAGGGCTCAAACCCGTGTCCCCTGCGTTAGCAGGCAGATTCTCAACCACTGCACCACCAGGGAAGCCCCCCTTTCTCTTCTTTGTCCGCACAGCTCCTGTGTTTTAGTTTTGGATTTGGCCCCGCCTCTGCTTGTAGGTCACGGGAGGGCGTCTGTTCTTTGCTCAGACAGGACGGGGTTAAAGGAGCCGCTGACTCGGGGGCTCTGCCTCACTCAGGCCGGGGGGAGGGAGGGGTACGGAGTGCGGGCCGAGCCTGCGGCGGCAGAGGCCGGCGTGACGTTGCAGCAGCCTGAGGCGCGCAATGAGTTCTCCTGGGGAAGTTGTCCCTGGATCACGGGACCCTGGCAGTGGCGGGCTGCACAGCCTTCCGGGAAGGGAGGTGTGGGGTGTGACCTGTGCTTGCACACAGGCCTCTTGGCGGCGGCAACAGCAGCCTTAGCGTCTCATGCCCGTCTCTGGGGTCGAGCTCCTTTAAGCAGCGCTCTTAATCCCCTCTCCTTGTGCACCAGGAAACAAAGAGGGAAGGAAAAGTCTCTTGCCCCTTAGGCAGTTCCAGACTTTTTCCCGGACTCCCTCCCGGACAGCCGTGGTGCACTAACCACTTCAGGCTGTGTTCACGCCGCCAACCCCAGTCCTCTCCCTGCGCTCCGACTGAAACCAGTTACCCGAGCCTCAGCTCCCAGCCCCGCCCACCCCGCGGGTGAGCAGACAAGCCTCTCGGGCTGGTGAGTGCTGGTTGGCACCAATCCTCTCTGCGGGAATCTCTACACTTTGCCCTCCGCACCCCTGTGGCTGCGCTCTCCTCCACGGCTCCGAAGCTTCCCCCCTCCGCCACCCACAGTCTCCACCCGCGAAGGGGCTTCTAGTGTGTGGAAACCTTTCCTCCTTCATGGCTCCCTCCCACTGGTGCAGGTCCCGTCCCTATTCTTTTGTCTCTGTTTATTCTTTTTTCTTTTGCCCTACCCAGGTACATGGGGGAGCTTCTTGCCTTTTGGGAGGTCTGAGTTCTTTGTAAGAGTTCAGTAGGTGTTCTGTAAGAGCTGTTCCACGTGTAAATGTATTTCTGATATTTGTGTGGATGAAGGTGATCTCCACGTCTTACTCTTCCGCCATCTTTTCAATGTCTTCTCTGAGTTCACTCAGTTTTGACAACTTTTTTCTTAACTCTAACTACAAGTGGAATTCTCTTTCTTTAGTAATTCCTTTGTTATGTAGTTTGTTCTAATTAGCCATGGAAGTATGACAGCTGCCATGTGAACCACTTTACTCTCATTACATTAAAAATTTTTAATTGCATTACCCGGTCAAATATGAACTACTAGATTAGAAAGATCAATAGGTTAGAAATTACCCCTTCCCAGAATAGTATCATAACCTGAAAGACATTTAGGAATCACTCTTTTACTCCGTTCTTTGTATTAAAAATATGTCTTGAATACTGTAGATTTCATTAATTACCAAGATAAACATATCAGAAATTTAAAAAGCACATCCAGTTCATTAAGAATATAATGTTGATCTAAAGTAGTCATATTTTAAAGATTTTTGAGGAATCTCCATGCCCTCTTCCATAGAAATTGCATCATTTTGTAAGCCCAAGAACAGTGTACAAGGGCTCCAATTTCTCCACATCCTCAATTTACTGTTTTGCTTTGTTTTGTTTTGTTTTATAGGAGCCGTCCTAGTGGTTGTTAGGTACTATTTCACTGCAGTTTTCACATGCAGTTCTCTGATTATCAGGTGTTGAGCATCTTTCCTTAAGCTTGCTGACATTTTATATCATCTTTGAATGGCTATCTATACAAGTTTTTTGCCCATCCTTTAATTGGGTAATTTGATTTTTTGTTGTTTACTTCTAAGAGTCTTTTGATTGTGGAGTTTAATCTATTTCCATTTCAAATAATTACTGAAAGAGAAGAACTACAATTGCCATTTTGTTGTTTCCTAATTGTTTTGTAGCTTTTTTATCCCCCCTTTTCCTCTTACTGCCTTCCTTTGTGTTCCACTGATTTTTTATAGTGAATGATTTGATTAGCTTATTCACTTTTGTGTGTATTCTGTAAATATTTTCTTTGTGTTAATCACAATTACAAAAAAAATCTTGAAGTTATACTGATAACAATTTTAAATGGATAACATTTATTTTAAACTGATAGCAATTTCAATCACAGACAAAAACTCTAATCCTTTTCATTTCTACCACTAACATCTTTGTGTTATTGATGTCATATATTACATCTTTATATAACAATCAACATATTTATCATTTTAAAAATATTTCTATCATTTTATCATTCTATGCAGCAAAATTACAATTCAGCTTACAATATTTGTCCATGTGTTCACTTTTACTGAAGAACCTTATATTGATATTTATACTGAGTTGCTATATACTATCCTTTTATTTCACCTTGAAGGACTCTCTTTGATATATTTTGTAGAGGAGCTCTAATGTAATGACACCATCAGATTTTGTTTATGTGGTGAAAGTCTTAATTTCTACTTCATTTTTTAAGGGCAGTTTTGCCCTAAATAATATTCTCTGTTTACAGATTTTTCTTTCAGTACATTGAATAGACCATCCTACCCACTCAGCATGGCAAAGTTTCTGCTAAGAAATTCACTGATAATTTTATGGAATCTCCTTTGTAAGTGATAGATCAATTTTTTTCTTTCTGCTTTTAAGATTATCTCTTTAACTTCCAACACTTTGATTACACTGTGTTTGGTAGGAATCTCTTTGGATATAGCCTACTTATGGTGCATTAAGCCTCCTAGATTTGTGTCTCCATTTCTTTCTTCAGATTTGGGATATTTTCAGCTATCATTTCTCCAAATAAGCTGTAATTTCCTTTCTCTCTTTCCTTATGGGATTCAAATAGTGCATATATTTTTGTCCACTTGATAAGGTCGCATCAGCCCTTTTTAGTTTTCTTCATTATTTTTTGTTTTGCACCTCTGATTTAATTACTTTAAATGATCTATCTCAAGTTCAGTGATTCATTTACCTGATCAAATCTGCTGTCGATCCCTCTAGTGAATTTTTTAGCTCCAGAATTTGTTTGGTTCTTTTTCATCACTTTGTTGATATTCTCATTTCATTTGAGCACCATTTTCCTGATTTCATTTTGTTATCTACCTGTGTATTCTACTAGCTCACTGAGTATTTTAAGGCAGTTGTTTTAAAATTTTTTGTGTGAGATAATTTGGGGTCTGAGTTTCTTTAGATTTAGTTTCCAGAGTTTCATTTTGTTACAGTGACTGGACCACATTACCCTGTTTCTTTGTGTTCAGTGTAATCTTTTGTTGACTTTGGGCATTTGAAAACTCAACCCCTTCTCCTGACTTTGTGCAAATGAAAACTTTCACCAATGTCACCAGAGGTTCTAGGATGTCTTTTCTGATTTCTTGATCCTCTTCTGATGTCTGCCTGTGGAACTGTGGTTTTAAAAGGGGGTGGTGCTTGTCTCTATTTTCATTTGTCTTCACAACTATGTTTCCCACGTGGTCAGTTGACCTCCCAATGTTCCCAGTCAGGTGAGACAGAAATCAATCCCTGCTTAACACTCCATCAGAATGTTGGATACAAGGTCTACTTTGTTGTTTCCTTTCTGATGGAAAAGCCTTAGTATGAGTAGTTTTCTCCCAGTTGCACCATGCTATGCACCACCTAGGTGGATTAGTCCATGCAAAAGAGGACTAATTTTCTACCTCTTTAGCTGGAATTTCTTCTTGATTTTACACTCGTTTAGGTACTATAGCTTCTCAAGTGGTCTCCAGAGCTTTCATAAAGTTATTATTTTTCGTACATTGTTGTTAACTCACTGTCTCAGTGGGGAAACAAGAACCCATATATTCCTACCCTACCAGCTTGCTGATGTCACCTTTCAGCACATAATATTGAGAGAAGATTATTTCATTAAATCGCTTACTATGCCTATTTTAGAACCAAAAATTTAATTAGATAATATCCAGGAAATAACTAAATGATCAGGAAATGTCATTCATACATACAGATTAGAAAATAAACTGCACACTAGAAATAGAATAGTTACTTCATACATGGATCATAGTTATACCCCCTAAAATAAAATGGAAAGAAATAATTCATAAAATAGTTATAAATAAAACAAAACAATAAAATATGTGAAAGGAGTGAATTTAATAAAATTAAAATATTAAATAAAGTTTTATACGTCAAGGCTAATAACTGCTATGAAAATGTTTTAAGAGTAAGAGATTGGTTAGCATGTATGTATCTACTATATCATTGGCTTAATCTGGAGTGGTGGGAGGAACTCTGTTAAACAACCTTACTTCTTTCCTTTCTAGAAAGCTACCTTTATGAAAATGCGACTAAATTTGAGAAAACTATCAATAAAAGAATATTTAAAGCAACTCCAACTTTATCTAAACACTATTGTAATATATAAAGTATCTCAAATAACTTGAGCCTGTTATAAGTTTTATTGATATTGACTAATTTTGTAAGTAACAGAAAATAGTAGCAAATAAACTAAATGTATTTGCTTACCAGGTATATTGACAGTTATCTGGTACAATGGATCAAGAATTTTTTTCAAGTGTTGATTTTGAATACTAAGCAAGATTTGGTAAATAAGGAAAAACACAACAGATATTTTTACCCTATTTTTCTCTGTTCATAGATACTAATGCATGAGACAACAGTAGTATACATTTCACTGACACATTCTCCCTCAGAATTTAGAATTTCAAAAGTTCTTATAACAAGAATAATCATCGAGATAATTAGATTCTAGTTCAGGAGGTGACAGTTATGTAGGAAACCTAGCATTACAATTTTCTATAAAAATGTATATAAAAACTGTAAATTTTTAGACTTCAAGGTATCTATTTTGTGTAAGCTTCAATCAAAGTGTGCTATAGCTGTTATAAGTGATTATATAGTTTAATAAGGACATGAAAATTCAATTTTATATAACAGTGACTCTGGCTATTTATTTTCATTTAAAAAATTACTGAATAATTGTCATCATAAGAAATTTACAAGCTAAAATATTAAAAATTTTAACAAATATCTGGTATTTTCAGTCTACCTACAAATTAGTTTATAAAATGGATATTACATGTGGTACAAATATATGGTGAATCTTCACAAAAAAAACACTGAAAATGGTAATTGCAAGGATAAACTTGTGAGATATTTTTCCTTTTGTCTAAATCTCACAGAATTGACTATTGAAGCAAATGTAGTAAAAATGTATTGTGTATACATAACATAGAAAAAGTAAAATGCAAGACAATAGTACAGACTGAGTGGAAAACTAAATATACAATTTTAAGTTTTTTTAATATAGTATATGAAAAGATAAAATATCTCCTTAAGGGAACTTGTGATAAGTTAAAGATGTATACTACAAACCTCAAAGCAAGAGCTAGCATAATTAAACACAGAGTTACAGCTAATAAAACAGCAAAAGAGAATAAATGGAATAAAACATACTTGCTTCATTTTAAAAGAAGAGAGATCATGAGGGAAATGGGGAAAATAACAAAAGGAGAAAACAGAAAAGTATATGAATGAGCACATTAACTGTAAATGGTCTAAATGCCCTAATAAAAAGGCAGAGTTGTTGGATTGGATTTTTTAAAAGAAATCAAAATATATACTGCCTGCAAGAAACATACAATACATATAAAAACATGGATAATTAGTAAAGATTAAGTAAAAAAAAAAAGAAAGAAAGAAACATGGGTTAATAATAAAGGCATGGAAGGCAAAGCATGTCCTCCTAGTCCTAGTCATTAAAGAGCTGGGTGGTTATATTAATATCAAAGTAGATTCCAGAGCAAAAAAAACTGAGAGTAAAGGATGTCAATTACTAATAAAAGAGATCAACTGATGCTCCCAAATCAGCTCTGGTAAGAAGTGTAATCTTCTCGATTAGAATGGCTTTGTCACTTCTTTGGGTTACTTAACCTCACGAAGCTATGGTGTCCACACCTATAAAACTACTATGATACGAGAACCTACCTGAAAAAGCTGAGAAAGTGGTGTAAATAAACAATACACCAACGGCATGTAGAAGTTTTGGGGACATAGTGACATCACCATCACCATCATCACCATCTCGTCATCTCTTTATCAAACAGAATGGATGGGACTGACTGATTAATAGTATCTGGCAGTGGGATGAGGGAGAAGGAATTGTCTTAACTGACACCGGGTATCTCATTGGTGAAGCTTGACAGAATGTTCTTGGAAGCAGCATGTGGGGAGAAAAATAAAAAGTAGGTGTGAACATCTTAGTTTTTTTTTAAGAGATAATATTTTATTTTATTTTTTAACATCTTTATTGGAGTATTATTGCTTTACAATGGTGTGTTAGTTTCTGCTTTATAACAGAGTGAATCAGTTAAATGTATACTTATGTTCCAATATCTCTTCCCTCTTGCATCTCCCTCTCTCCCACTACTGAGCATATACCCTAAGAAAACCATAATTCAAAGAGAGTCATGCACCAAAATGTTCATTGCAGCTCTATTTACAATAGCCAGGACATGGAAGCAACCTAAGTGTCCATCAGCAGATGAATGGATAAAGAAGATGTGGCACATATATATAATGGAATATTACTCAGCCATAAAAAGAAAGGAAATTGAGTTATTTGTAGTGAGGTGGATGGACCTAGAGTCTGTCATACAGAGTGAAGTAAGTCAGAAAGAGAAAAACAAATACCATATGCTAACACGTATATATGGAATCTAAAAAAAAAAGAAAGAAAAAAGGAGAAACATCTTAGTTTTGAGATGTCTGCTGACGAAGAAAAAAAGAAAGGTGAACCTTGTCCCTTTAAAATTTATTGATTGATGTTTTCATTACAAAAGAGTTGTAAACTTTTACTTTGAAACATTTAGAAAATACAGATTGCAAAATGAAGGAAACTAAGCATTGCCTAGTTCCTTCCATCGATAAGAAGTCTCTCAACAATTTATAAAAATAAGCAGGTTGATCAAATAGTAAATGAAAGAAAGTTCTTTTTCTAAAATATAAAATTTTCAACTAATAGATGAGTATCAGAATTAACATATTAGCTTTTAGCAATTTTGATGAAATATAGATCCAGAGCAGGATCATCAAAGTCTGCTAAAACTAGTGGGTGAGAAATTCTGAGGAGAAACAATAATTGTGAGCAACAATATTTTCCTCTTGGACTGATTAGATAGATATGCCCAGATTAAAAAAAGGATGGAGATAATTGCTTGCTAGCCAGCCTGACCTACAAGAAATACAAATGGAATGTATCTTTGCAACTAATAGATCAGAAAGGTAACATCTGAACTAATCAATTAGACTATCACAAAAGAGAGAAAATAATGTATCTCCTAAAGGGATGAAACTGAAAGTACACTATAGCTACAAGTAGAGAAGAGAGAAGACAAATGAAACATCCACATCCACCTACAAAGTAGTATAAATATGGAAACATAGTAGTCATTTGCAGATGATGTAATTACTCACCCAAAGATATCATAAAAACGTTCTTTCCAAATAATGCAAGCTAAGGATACATGTTAGCAAAAGAAGAATCTTATTTAAAGTAACTTTTTAAATGTCTATTAAATACCTAGTGACTAAGTGAATAAGAAAAACAGAAAAGAAAAAAAAACAGTATGGGAAGAGAGAAGAGAACAGAGAAGAGTGGGTGGAGAGAGGGAGAGATAGACACTATTAAAGTAGATGGAGAGCACAATGTAAGCTGCAAGTAAATCATTATACAAAAGTCTTTCTGAGTTTCAGAGAAGAGAGAAATCAGTATGAGAAGAAATGAAGGGACTTCTCTGGTGGCACAGTGGTTAATAATCTGCCTGCCAATGCAGGGGACCTGGGTTCGAGACCTGGTCCTGGAAGATCCCACATGCCACAATAAGCCCATGTGAAACAACTACTGAGTTTGTGTGCCACAGTTACTGAAGCCCAGGTGCCTAGAGCCCGTGCTCTCCAACAAGAGAAGACAGCACAATGAGAAGCCCACACACCACAATGAAGAGTAGCCGCTGCTCATCACAACTTGAAAAAAGAAAAAAGCCCACGTGCAGCAACAAAGACCCAATGCAGCCATAAATAAATAAATTTATGGAAGAAAAAAAAGAAATGAAACACTTTCTCTCCTCAGCCATCCATAAATCAAAGTAATGTTAATGTAGATTATACCTTTCTGTCTACTCCACCCTCTCCATTATCCTCAGAACACACAAGCTAGCCTCTAAAGTTTATTTTTGGAAAACACTCATGAAAACATCTACATACAGAAGAACCTTGGAGGTTAGGAGTGGGTTATCAATAGTCAAAAATTTACGGTGAATCACTGAAGAGAAGTCAAGTCACAGAGCAATGGACTTCAGATGTACATGGTAATAGTACTTGTTTACTCTGATATAGCCCATGACTTAGTACATTTGAGTAATTCAGAATATGGTTCATTTACTGCTTTGATTGAGACTTAGCTTGATATTTAACTCTGAAATTTGTAATAAATTAACACTTCACCTTTCTCCAACTCCACTACTCACTAACCTTCTTACTTCTCTTGAAATCAGAATTGAGGTCTCAAGCTTCCAAAAAGCAATCCCTTAAGTCACCAGATTTATGCCAGACTCAACTACTGTGAAATATCTGGGTTTAGGCAGAGAGAGAATGGGAGAGGTAGAAGTAGCTGACTCAAGAAAAGTAAAGGTGTGGCTCTTGCATGTTTACAGGAAGACACACCTTGTTTATTTGCTGCTCCATGTTTTTGGAACATGGTAAATGTGATTTTACTCTCAACCGGAAACTTCCTAGAACTTTTACTGAAATGAGGGGCTTTACTTATCTCCCTTAAGCACCACCATTCTGGTCTCCTATTTTCAGCTTGCTAACTTACCATCTCCCCTGTGGTTTCCCCTTCCCATCCACATGCTGTCTGAAGGTTAAAATTTACACATATTGAAGAAATATGATTAAAAACAACATCTCCATCCAATCTAGAAAACCTTCTCATAAAGAGAGAAGGAAAAGAAAACAGTTTTAACATGGAGTGAGTACTTGACTAGATGGAATGTGATATGCATCGCATGCTATCTGCTAGAGATTGCAAAGACAGAAAGAGAAATTTTACTCTTTATATAGTTAAGTAGATACAACATATTACAGTCATGTTTTCAAGATAAAACTGTTCATTTTCTCCTATCATTATGACTCAAGGTAAAGTTTGTAATTTGGAGCCACGAAAAAACTGAATTAGGCCATCTTCCCCTGAAATCCATAAAGCCTTCTTCTTTCCTACATGATCCACTCATTCTAGCTCCCCAAAATTCTCAGCCACAATGTTGATGAGACATTTTTACCTTTAAAGAATTTCTGCTTTCTGTTCCTCCCATTAACTCCCTGTTTTCTACACATGTACCTACCATTGTTTGCAGCCTTAAGTAATCACTAGTCCCCCACAAAAGCTGTATGTGGAAAACTGCCAAAAATTAAGAAAGTTCCCTGAAAAGTGAATAAAAAAATCTTTACAATTGTGCAAAAAATTTTTGAATGAAGTAATTGTCATAATTCATGAACCTGTATCTCATGAGAGTATCTGTTTTATCTTCACAAAATGTTTAATGATGTGAAATTTTATTATTTACTGTAAATACAGAAAATTCTGAATTAAAAACCATATTATACAAAGACATGCTCCTAATAATGACACTCTTTCTAGGTTTGAAAAACTGCCTCCTAAAATATAATAAATATAAAAGTTATTACTAACTTTTTGTGTACATATTAAACACTTACCAAAGCCAGAGTAGTCAAATAGTTACAATGTTATTATAATAATTCTTTCAGACATGCACAAAGAGAAATTCTTACTGATAATGGAGTGTTTTCCAAACAAAGAAGAAACTTTTTACTCAACACTAAGATTGTTTCACAGAAATCC
The DNA here is from genome assembly GCF_964165515.1 of Mesoplodon bidens. NCBI lineage: Eukaryota > Metazoa > Chordata > Mammalia > Artiodactyla > Ziphiidae > Mesoplodon > Mesoplodon bidens. The sequence goes on along the minus strand of NW_027671724.1, from coordinate 375,369 downwards.
TGTTTTATAATGATACCTCTATGTTGTTGGACAAAAGATTATTCCACATAATTTTTTTTTTTTTTTTTTTTTGCGGTACGCGGGCCTCTCACTGTTGTGGCCTCTCCCATTGCAGAGCACAGGCTCCAGATGCGCAGGCTCAGTGGCCATGGCTCGCGGGCCCAGCCGCTCCGCGGCATGTGGGATCTTTCCAGACAGGGACACGAACCAGTGTCCTTTCATCGGCAGGCAGACTCTCAACCACTGAGCCACCAGGGAAGCCCCTCCACATAAACTGTTTTTTTCTTTTTCTTTTGACATGACTAATTTCTTTTTTTAATATGCAAAGACATTAAAATTGTAAACTTTCTTAATCCTCTACAAAGCTCAATTTATAAATCTTATTAGTCTATTTATACATCTAATAAACTTCACATAAAAATATGGACAATCACTTTCACTTATTCTCTATGATTTAATTAATTCATAAGCATAAAAGACTACATATTTCTTAAATATTTAACATCACTTGCATACTCCATTAATTAAATTTTCTTAGATATCTTAAACTACAATTGCAAATGTAATATATGTGACATCTTGGCAGTGAAATTTTATAAGCACTTACATAACTCTTGTAAATCTAATAGAGATAAATCAATCTTATGCCTGTGGTCACAAAATTCTCTTAAATGTTTCATATATTTTTCTCCCATTTCTTTTGAGATGTAATTGACATACTGCACTGTATAAGTTTAAAGTGTACAACATTATTTTTTTTACATATTTACTTATTTTTTTACATCTTTATTGGAGTATAATTGCTTTACAATGGTGTGTTAGTTTCTGCTTTATAACAAGGTGAATCAGTTATACATATACATACCTTCCCATATCTCTTCCCTCTTCTGTCTCCCTCCATTGCGCCCTCCCTATCCCACACATCTATGTGGTCACAAAGCACCGAGCTGATCTCCCTGTGCTATGAGGCTGTTTCCCACTAGCTATCTATTTTACGTTTGGCAGTGTATATATGTCCATGCCACTCTCTCACTTTGTCATAGTTTACCATTCCCCCTCCCCATATCCTCAAGTCCATTCTCTACTAGGTCTGTGTCTTTATTCCTGTCTAACCCTAGGTTCTTCATGACATTATTTTCTTAAATTCCATATATATGTGTTAGCATACGATATTTGTCTTTCTCTTTCTGACATACTTCACTCTGTATGACAGACTCTAGGTCCATCCACATCACTACAAATAGCTCAGTTTCATTTCTTTTTTTTTGGCTGAGTAATATTCCATTGTTTATGTGTGGCACATCTTCTTTATCCATTCATCCGATGATGGACACTTAGTTTGTTTCCATCTCCTGGCTATTCTAAATACAGCTAAAAGGAACATTTTCGTACATGACTCTTTTTGAATTATGATTTTCTCAGGGTTTATGCCCAGTAGTGGGATTGCTGGGTCATATGGTAGTTCTACTTGTAGTTTTTTAAGGAACCTCCATACTGTTCTCCATAGTGGCTGTACCAATTCACATCCCACCAGCAGTGAAAGAGTGTTCCCTTTTCTCCACACCCTCTGCAGCATTTATTGTTTCTAGATTTTTTGATGATGTCCATTCTGACTGGTGTGAGATGATATCTCATTATAGTTTTGATTTGCATTTCTCTACTAATTAATGATGTTGAGCATTCTTTCATGTGTTTGTTGGCAGTCTGTATATCTTCTTTGGAAAAATGTCTATTTAGGTCTTCTGCCCATTTTTGGATTGAGTTTTTTGTTTTTTGGTTATTGAGCTGCTTGTAAATTTTGCAGATTAATCCTTTGTCAATTGCTTCCTTTGCAAATATTTTCTAACATTCTGAGGGTTGTCTTTTGGTGTGGTTTATGGTTTCCTTTCCTGTGCAAAAGCTTTGAAGTTTCATTAGGTGCCATTTAAAAATTTTTGTTTTATTTCCATTTCTCTAGGAGGTGGGTCAAAAAGGATCGTTCTGTGATTTATGTCATACAGTGTTCTGCCTATGTTTTCCCCTAAGAATTTGATAGTTTCTGGCCTTATATTTAGGTCTTTAATCCATTTTGAGCTTATTTTTGTGTATGGTTTTAGGGAGGGATCTTATGTCATACTTTTACATGTCCCTGTCTAGTTTTCCGAAAACCACTTTTTGAAGAGGTTGTCCTTTCTCCACTGTACACTTCTGCCTCCTTTATCAAAGATCAGGTGACCATATGTGCATAGGTTTTTCTCTGGGCTTTCTATCCTCTTCCATTGATCTATATTGCTGTTTTTGTGCCAGTACCATACTGTCTTGACAAATGTAGATTTGTAGTATAGTCTGAAGTCAGGGAACCTGATTCCTCCAGCTCCATTTTTCACTCTCAAGATTGCTTTGGCTATTCGGGGTCTTTTGCTTTCCATGTAAATTGTGAAATTTTTTCTTCTAGTTCTGTGAAAAATGCCAGTGGTAATTTGATAGGGATTGCATTGAATCTTTAGATTGTTTTGGGTAGTAGAGTCACTTTCACAATGTTGATTCTTCCAATTCAAGAACACAGTATACTTATCCATCTTTTTGTATCATCTTTATTTTCTTTCATCAGTGTCTTATAATTTTCTGCATAAAGGTCTATATTCTCTTTAGGTACGTTTATTCATAGATATTTTATTCTTTTTTTTTGCAGTGGTAAATGGGAGTGTTTTCTTGATTTCACTTTCAGATTTTTAATCATTAATGTATAGGACTGCCAGAGATTTCTCTGCATTAATTTTGTATCCTGCTATTTTACCAAATTCATTGATTAGCTTTAGTAGTTTTCTGGTAGTATCTTTAGGATTGGCTATATATAGTATCATGGTATCTGCAAAGAGTGACAGCTTTATTTCTTCTTTTCCGATTTGGATTCCTTTTCTTTCCTTTTCTTCTCTGATTGCTGTGGCTAAAACTTCAAAAACTATGTTGAATAAGAGTGGTGAGAGTAGGCAACCTTATCTTGTTCCTGATCTTAGTGGAAATGGTTTCAGTTTTTCACCATTGAGGATGATATTAGCTGTGGGTTTGTCATATATGGTCTTTATTATGTTGAGGAAAGTTCCCTCTATACCTACTTTCTTCAGGGTTTTTATCATAAATGGGTGTTGAATTTTGTCGAAATCTTTCTCTGCATTAGTTGAGATGACCATACGGTTTTTCTACTTCAATTTTTAAATATGCTGTATCACATTGTTTGATTTGTGTATATTGAAGAATCCTTGCATTACTGGAATAAACCCCACTTGATCATGGTGTATGATCCTTTTAATGGGCTGTTGGATTCTGTTTGCTAGTATTTTGTTGAGAATTTTTGCATCTATGTTCATCAGTGATATTGGACTCTAGTTTTCTTTCTTTGTGACATCCTTGTCTGGTTTTGGTATCAAGGTGATGTTGTTCTCATACAATGAGTTTGAGAGTGTTCTGCCCTACACTATATTTTGGAAAAGTTTGAGAAGGATAGGTGTTAGCTCTTCTATAAATGTTTGATAGAATTCACCTGTTAAGCCATCTATTCCTGGGCTTTTGTTTTTTGGGAGATTTTTATCACAGTTTCAATATCAGAGCTTTTGATTGGTCTGTTCATATTTTCTAATTCTTCCTGATTCAGACTTCACAGTTGTACATTTCTAAGAATTTGTCCATTTCTTCCAGGTTGTCTATTTTATTGGCATAGAGTTCCTTGTAGTAATCTCTCATGGTCTTTTGTATTTCTGCAGTGTCAGTTGTTACTTCTCCTTCTTCATTTCTAATTCTATTGATTTGAGTCTTCTCCCTTTTTTTCTTGATGAGTCTGGCTAATGGTTTGTCAATTTTGATTATCTTCTCAAAGAACAAGCTGTTAGTTTTATTGATCTTTGCTATCGTTTCCTTCATTTCTTTTTCATATATTTCTGATCTGATCTTTATGATTTCTTTTCTTCTGCTAACTTTGGGGTTTTTTTGTCCTTCTTTCTCTAATTGCTTTAGGTGCAAGTTTAGGTTGTTTATTCGAGATGTTTCCTGTTTCTTAAAGTAGGATTGTATTGCTATAAACTTCCCTCTTACAACTGCTTTGCTGCATCCCATGGGTTTTTGGTCATCGTGTCTCTATTGTCATTTGTTTCTAGGTATTTTTTGATTTCCCCTTTCATTGTTTCAGTGATCACTTGGTTATTAAGTAGTGTATTGTTTCACCTCCATGTGTTTGTATTTTTTTACAAATCTTTTCCTGTAATTGGTATCTAGTCTCATAACATTGTGTTCAAAAAAGATACTTGATAAAATTTCAATTTTCTTAAGTTTACCAAGGCTTGCTTTGTGACACAAGATAAGATCTATCTTGGAGAATGTTCCATGAGCACTTGAGAAAAATGTGTATTCTGCTGTTTTTGGATGGAATGTCCTATAAATATCAATTGAGTCCATCTTGTTTAATGTATCATTTAAAGATTGTGTTTCCTTATTTACTTTTATTTTGGATGATCTCTCCATTGGAGAAAGTGGTGTGTTAAAGTCCAGTAGTATGAATGTGTTACTGTTGATTTCCCCTTTTATGGCTGTTAGTATTTGCCTTATATATTGAGATGCTCCTATGTTGGGTGCATAAATATTTACAATTGTTATATCTTCTTCATGGATCTGTCCCTTGATCATTATGTGGTGTCCTTCTTGGTCTCTTCTAATAGTCTTTATTTTAACATCTATTTTTTTCTGATATGAGAATTGCTACTCCAGCCTTCTTTTGGTTTCCATTTGCATGGAATATATTTTTCCATCCCCTTACTTTCAGTCCATATGTGTCCCTAGGTCTGAAGTGGGTCTCTTGTAGACAGCATATATATGAGTCTTCTTTGTGTATCCATTCAGCCAGCCTGTGTCTTTTGGTGTGAGCATATAATCCATTTACATTTAAGGTAATTATCAATATGTATGTTCCTAGCCCCATTTTCTTAATTGTTTTGGGTTTGTTATTATAGGTGTTTTCCTTCTCTTGTGTTTCTTGCCTTGAGAAGATCCTTTAGCATTTGTTGTAAAGCTGGTTTGGTGGTGCTAAACTCTCTCAGCTTTTTCTTGTCTGTAAACGTTTTAATTTCTCCATCAAATCTGAATGAGATCCTTTCTGGGTAGAGTAATCTTGGTTTTAGGTTTTTCTCCTTCATCACTTTAAATATGTCCTGCCAGTCCCTTCTGGCTTGCAGAGTTTCTGCTGATAGTTCATCTGTTACTCTTATGGGTATTCCCTTGTGTGTTATTAGTTGTTTTTTCCCTTGCTACTTTTAATATGTTTTCTTTGTATTTAACTTTTGACAGTTTCATTAATATGTGTCTTGGCATATTTCTCCTTGGATTTATCCTGTATGGGACTCTCTGTGCTTCCTGGACTTGTTAACTATTTCATTTCCCATATTAGGGAAGTTTTTAACTATAATATCTTCAAATACTTTCTCAGTCCTGTTCTTTTTCTCTTCTTCTTTTGGAACCCCTATAATTCAAACTTGGTGCATTTAATGTTGTCCCACAGGTATCTGAGACTCTCCTCAGTTTTTTTCATTCTTTTTTCTTTATTCTGCTCTGCAATAGTTACTTCCACTATTTTATCTTCCAGGTCACTTATCATTTTTCTGCCTCAGTTTTTCTGCTATTGATGCCTCTAGAGTATTTTTAATTTCATTTAGTGTGTTGTTCATCATTGCTTATTTCACATTCTGTTCTTCTAGGTCCTTGTTAAATGTTTCTTGTATTTATTCTATTCCCAATATTTTGTATCATGTTTACTATCATTATTCAGAATTATTTTTCAGGTACACTGACTATTTCCTCTTCATCTGTTAGGTCTGGTGGGTTTTTATCTTGCTTCTTCATCTGCTGTGTGTTTTTCTGCCTTCTGATTTTATTTATCTTACTGTGTTTGGGGTCTCTTTTTTGCAGGCTGCAGGTTCGTAGTTTCCATTGTTTTTGGTGTCTGTCCCCATTGGTAAAGTTGTTTCAGTGGGTTGTGTCGGCTTCCTGGATGAGGGGACTAGTGCCTGTGTTCTGGTGGATGAGGCTGAATCTTGTCTTTCTGGTGGGCTGGTCCAAATCTGGTGTTTTTTTTTGGGGTGTCTGTGGACTTATTATGATTTTATTCAGCCTCTCTGCTAATGGTTGAGGTTGTGTTCCTCCCTTGCTAGTTGTTTGGCATAGTGTGTTTGGCACTGTAGCTTGCTGGTCGTTGGCTGAAGCTGGGTGCTGATGTTGAGATATAGATCTCTGGGAGATCTTCGCTCTTTGATATTATGTGGAGCTGGGAGTTCTCTTGTGGACCAGTGTCCTGAAGTTGGTTCTCCCACCTCAGAGGAACAGCACTTAGTCCTGGTTGCAGCACCAAGATCTTTTCACCCACACAGCTCAGAATAAAAGGGAGAAAAAGAAAAAGAAAGAAAGGAAAGAAAGAAAGAAAGAAGAAAGCAATACAATCCTACCTTAAGAAACAGGAAACATCTCAAATAAACAATCTAACCTTGCACTTAAAGCAATTAGAGAAAGAAGAACAAAAAAACCCCAAAGTTAGCAGAAGGAAAGAAATCATAAAGGTCAGATGAGAAAGAAATGAAAAAGAAATGAAGTAAATGATAGCAAAGATCAATAGAACTAAAAACTGTTTCTTTGAGAAGGTAAACAAAATTAATAAACCATTAGCCAGACTCATCAAGAAAAAAAGGGAGAAAACTCAAATCAATAGAATTAAAATTGAAAAAGGAGAAGTAAAAACTGACACTGCAGAAATACAAAAGATAATGAGAGATTACTACAAGCAAATCTACGCCAAAGAATGGACAACCTGGAAGAAATGGACAAATTCTTAGTAATGCACAACTTGTCAAGGCTGAATCAGGAAGAAACAGAAAATACGAACCAACCAATCACAAGCACTGAAATTGAAACTGTGATTAAAAAGTTTCCAACAGACAAAAGCTCAGGACCAGATGGTTTCACAGGCGAATTCTATCAAACATTTAGAGAAGAACTAACACTTATCCTTCTCAAACACTTCCAAAGTATAGCATAGGGAGGAACACTCCTAAACTCATTCTACGAGGCCACCATCACCTTGATACAAAAACCAGAAAAGGATGTCAAAAAGAAAGAAAACTACAGGCCAATATCACTGATGAACATAGATGCAAAAATCTTCAACAAAATATTAGCAAACAGAATCCAACAGCACATTAAAAGGATCATACACCATGATCAAGTGGGGTTTATTCCAGGAATGCAAGGATTCTTCAATATACGCAAATAAATCAACGTGATACACCATATTAACAAATTGAAGGAGAAAAACCATATGATCATCTCAAGAGATGCAGAGAACTCTTTCGACAAAATTCAACACCCATTTATGATAAAAACCCTGCAAAAAGTAAGCATAGAGGGAAATTTCTTCAACATAATAAAGGCCATATATGACAAACTCACGGCCAACATCATCCTTAATGGTGAAAAACTGAAACCATTTCCAATAAGATCAGGGACAAGACAAGGTTGCTCACTCTCACCACTCTTATTCAACATAGTTTTGGAAGTTTTAGCCACAGCAATCAGAGAAGAAAAGGAAATAAAAGGAATCCAAATCAGAAAAGAAGAAGTAAAGATGTCACTGTTTGCAGATGACCTGATACTATACATAGAAATTCTAAAGATGCTACCAGAAAACTACTAGAGCTAATCAATGAATTTGGTAAGGTAGCAGGAAACAAAATTAATGCACAGAAATCTCTCACATACATATACACTAATGATGAAAAGTCTGAAACTGAAATCAAGAAAACATTCCCATTTACCATTGCAACATAAAGAATAAAATATCTAGGAATAAACCTACCTAAGGAGAAAAAAGATGTGTATGCAGAAAATTATAAGACACTGATGAAAGAAATGAAAGATGACACAAATTGATGGAGTGATATACCATGTCCTTGGATTGGAAGAATCAACATTGTGAAAACGACTCTACTACTCAAAGCAATCTAAAGATTCAATGTAATCCGTATCAAACTATCACTGGCATTTGTCACAGAACTAGAACAAAAAATTTCACAATTTGCATGGAAACACAAAAGACGCCGAACAGCCAAAGCAATCTTGAGAAAGAAAAACAGAGCTGGAGGAATCAGGCTCCCTGACTTCAGACTATACTACAAAGCTACGATAATCAAGACAGTATGATACTGGCATAAAAACAGAAAGATAGACCAATGGAACAGGATAGAAAGCCCAGAGATAAACTCATGCACATATGGTCAACTTATCTCTGATAAAGGAAGCAGGAGTGTACAGTGGAGAAAGGACAGCCTCTTCAATAAATGGTGCTTTGAAAACTGGACAGGGACATGTAAGAGTATGAGATTGGATCACTCCCTAAAACCAAGCTTATACACAAAAATAAGCTCAAAATGGATTAAAGACCTAAATATAAGGCCAGAAACTATCAAATTCTTAGAGGAAAACATAGGCAGAACCCTGTATGACATAAATCACAGAAGGATCCTTTTTGACCCACCTCCTAGAGAAATGGAAATAAAACAAAAATTTTAAAATGGCACCTAATGAAACTTCAAAGCTTTTGCACAGGAAAGGAAACCATAAACCACACCAAAAGACAACCCTCAGAATGTTAGAAATTATTTGCAAATGAAGCAACTGACAAAGGATTAATCTTCAAACTTTGTAAGCAGCTCATGCAGCTCAATAACAAAAAAACAAACAACCCCATCCAAAAAATGGGCAGAAGACCTAAATAGACATTTCTCCAAAGAAGATATACAGACTGCCAACAAACACATGAAAGAATGCTCAACATCATTAATCATTTGAGAAATGCAACTCAAAACTACAATGAGATATTATCACATACCAGTCAGAATGGCCATCATTAAAAATCTAGAAACAATAAATGCTGGAGAGGTGGTAGAGAAAAGGGAACACTCTTGCACTGCTGGTTGGAATGTGAATTGGTACAGCCCCTATGGAGAACAGTATGGAGTTTCTTTTTAAAAGATCTACAAGTAGAACTACCATATGACCCAGCAATCTCACTACTGGGCATATACCCTGAGAAAACCATAATTCAAAAAGAGTCATGTGCCAAAATATTCATTGCAGCTCTATTTACAATAGCCCAGAGATGGAAACAACCTAAGTGTCCATCATCAGATTAATTGATAAAGAAGATGTGGCATATATATACAATGGAATATTACTCCGCCATAAAAAGAAACGAAATTGAGCTATTTTTAATGAGGAGGATAGACCTAGAGTTGCCATACAGAGTGACGTAAGTCAGAAAGAGAAAGACAAATATCGTATGCTAACACGTATATATGGAATTTAAGAAAAAATAATGTCATGAAGAACCTAGGTGTAAAACTGGAATAAAGACACAGACCTACTTGAGAATGGACTTGAGGATATGGGGAGGGGGAAGGGTAAGCTGTGACAAAGCGAGAGAGTGGCATGGACATATATACACTACCAAAAGTAAAATAGATAGCTAGTGGGAAGCAGCGGCATAGCACAGGGAGATCAGCTTGGTGCTTTGTGACTGCCGGGAGAGTTGGGATAGGGAGGGTTGGAGGGAGGCAGACACAAGAGGGAAGAGATATGGGAACATATGTATATGTATAACTGATTCACTTTGTTATGAAGCAGAAACTAACACACTTTGTAAAGCAATTATACTCCAATAAAGATGTCAAAAAAAGATAAGAAAAAAAGAAAACAACTTTAAATAGTGTATGAAAATATTTCTTATGAGTGAGGTCCCTGGCGGTCTAGTGTTTAGGAACTGACACTTTCACACTTTCTGGGCCTATAGGCACAGGTTCAATCCCTGGTGGAAAAACTAAGATCCCGCGAAGGGGTGTGGACAAAAAGAAAAAAAAATTACTTACAAATCCTCCTAAAAGGACCTAAGGGGTGAGAAGACAGAAAGGAAATTCCAGACTTAAAACTAGGAGCAAAAAGAACTCAGAGCAAGGTAATTAATTTTTCCTTCTTTCATAAAGGCTCTCAGCTTTCTTTTTTTTCTTCTTTTTTTTTGTGGCACGTGGACCTCTCACTGCTGTGGCCCCTCCCACTGCGGAGCACAGGCTCCGGACGCACAGGCCCAGCAGCCATGGCCTACGGGCCTAGCTGCTCCGTGGCATGAGGGACCCTCCCGGACCGGGGCACAAACCCACGTCCCCCGCCTCGGCAGGCGGACTCTCAACCACTGCGCCACCAGAGAATCCCTATCAGCTTTCTTTTTTCATGACCTCCTTAGGAAACAGGAATAGAAATCAAAGCCCAACGTTAAGTCTCAGGGTAAATTTCAGTCTATAGGAGACCCTGCCCACAATTAGCTGGGCCCCAAAGGGCCGTAGCCTCACAAACAGCTGAGCTGAAAACAATCCCATCTTCCTAAGAACTTAAAAACAAATGAATTTCACACTGCCTGGTCAGCACAGGGAGTCTCAAGCCTTGACCAAGGGGATCTCAGGCTGACAGACACCCCAGAGACCAGAGAGATCAAAATGCACATTATCTAAGAAGGAAGCTATTGTCCTAGGCCTCTTAATATTCTTACTAATTATATTTTGCATACACTGTCCAGCACAGATGGAAATAAGACAGTATGATAAAGAACCAGCACCCGCAGAAGTCAGGCTCAAACAGACTTCAGAATCTGGATCTGCTCTGAAAGTATCTGCAAGGATAAAAGACAATCTGGCAAAGTGACCAAGCAGATTTGTAAAACAATCAAGAAGAACTTTTAGGAATGAAAAATGCAGTAACTGAAATTAAAAACCAAATAGAATGGGTTTACAGAATGTATTTACATTCAGTTGAAGAGCAAATTAGAAAAATGGTGGGTGATGAGAAAAAGTTGCTCCAAACTCACCATGGAAAGACAAAAAGGTGAAAAACAGAAGTATGGATGAACCTGACTAATGTGAAAAGACCTAACACAGGTTAAATCCAAGTCCCAGAAAAGAGAGGAGAGAGGAAGGAAAACCTAATTTTCCAGAACATGGCCAGAAACCATTCAAGCTCCAAGAAGTTAAAGAGGAGAGGGGTGTGGTATTCTCAATACCTATTTTCCCAGAACAGGATAAACAATTTTGAACTTTGGTGGTTTCGGTATGCACGCTATAATTTCTACAGTTACCTTTAAAATAGCAGTATCAGAAATGGCTAACATTTAAAATCATTGAGGAAACATAAATTAAATGTTGGAACATTACAAAATAATCAATCCAGGAAAGCTATGAAAGGGAAAGGGGGTGGGGGAAATAGCTGTACACAGAAGAGGCTGGACAAGCAGAAAGCACCACAAAAAGTGATATATATATATATATATATATATGTGTATGTATGTATGTATACATATAAATATATATCTCCAGCCTTAAATGGGCCACACAAAAAGCCAGCATCAAAAAATAAAATACAGATCAGGTTTATCAGGTTTACCTATGATCTGCAGATATCAAATATCTGGAAAGAAACTGATATGCTGCATGAATACTAAACAAAAGGATGCTATAAGAGGTGAACTACCAGGAAGATACTGTATTTTTAACTTGTGTGTTCTAACAAGCTTTAAGTAATACTGCAAAACTGACAAATATAAAAGGACATATCCAGAATATCACACCCAAAATTCCTGGACACTATAGTTAATTAAGTACCAAGACTGTCTCCACCATGCCAACCTTCTAGTGGGTCAAGCATGAGTTTTGAACTTGCTTCTACTATCATGAAATAAATTACTGGAAATACAGTATGGATGAAAGAATGGCAGATCAGGATCAAGAACCCACTTCCTTAGATGAAAACTATTTTAAATTTTTATTTTATTATTAAAATTAAATAAATTTAATTTATTATATTAATAATAAATTTAATTGGATCTTTGTTGCTGTGCACAGACTTTCTCTAGTTGTGGTGAGTGGGGGCTACTCTTCGCTGTGGTGTGCGGGCTTCTCATTGCAGTGGCTTCTCTTGTTGTGGAGCATGGGCTCTAGGCCCGCAGGCTTCAGTAGTTGCAGCACACCAGCTCAGTAGTTATAACACATGGGCCCTAGAGCACACAGGCTTCAGTAGTTGTGGCGCATGTGCTTAGTTACTCCAGGGCATGTGGCATCTTCCCAGCCCAGGGATCGAACCTGTGTCCCCTGCATTGTCAGGCATATCCTTAACCGCTGTGCCACCAGGGAAGTCCTGAAACTTTTTTGATTATACTTTTCCATACTGTTTTCTTCACTTCTGATCCAATCAAATTGGTCTTACATATTCAAAGGATGTGGATGAACAGGAAAAAAAAACAGAGGAACACAACCTCATACTGCAAACAGAAGCAAACAAACCTACCCAACAAACAAATCTACCCAACGCTGTTAACCAAGCATAGAGAAAATGGTGAGTAGTAAAGAGACATCTAGTCTTTGCCTTCCTCATCCCCAAGAGGTGACCTCTTAGCTCTTAGAACATCCAGCCTGATAACAGTGTTTCTGTTTACCTGGGGGCTTCCGGCTACACTTGACAGTCTAACAATGTGATATATGGTAGGGACTTGGAGCCACTGGGTATTAGCTCTACCACTCAAGGGACTAGAGGCTAGGGTCAGCCACAGGGGTGGTCAGCCACATGGCTGACTCCCAATAAAAACTCTGGACATTAAGGCTTGGGTGGGTCTGTCTGGTTGACCATACTTCATGTCCGTTGTCACACATCACAGCCAGGAATACTTAGCAATATCCATGACTTCACTGGGAGAAGACAATTGGAGGGTTTGTGTGTGTAGCTTTCCTAGACCCTGCCCTACTGCACCTCTTCCCTTGGCTGACTTTAATCGGTATCCTTTCCCTATGATAAATTGTAACCGTGAGTGTAACAGCCTTCAGTGGGTATTGCAAGTTGTTCTAAAGTGTTATTAAATCCGGGTGTGGTTTGGGGACCCCACCCACCCACAAACTTGCAAGTGGTATCAGATATCAGGGTGTGGTATTGAGGACGACAATCTAACACTGCCACTGCTAGTAATCTACCAATACCACGTTAGTAATACCAGGAATATAATTCCTGGGTCAAAAAGAACTACAAAAACACCTTTGTCTCCACTCAGTGGATTTCTTGTCCCTAGGAATACTGGCTTTGCAATTTTGATGTTATTTTATGTGTATTGTTTATAAAACTAAGTAACTTAATTAACACCAGGAGTTTCATCATAAGAGAAAGAGATACAGATATATGTAAAACAAAGTTAAGTTGGGGGGAAAATCTGTAAAGTTAAATTTTAATTGGAAATTTAATTTAATAAATAACATTTACTTTAATTGGAAATAGGAAATACAATTCAACTTCAAAAATTATTTTCAAAGATTTGCAAAAGTTGAGAAAATAGCAGTAATGAGTCCCCATGTATGCACCCTCAGCTTGATAAAGCTGGTATCTTGCCAGTCCCTAAATCAATCAGTACTGTGTCGTTCACCTTGATGAGACAACCTGGGTATTGAATGGTACAAGCATATGAGTTACCAAGTGCAGGATTCCCTTTGTACCCACAGTTAACTTCCTCACTTCGCGTACTATCTCACACAGCAAAGAAAACCAATATAAAATGTAAAAGCAAAGTCAACTGAAACAATCACCTAATTATTATCCCATCTGCATGATCAGACCCCCCAGATGGCTGTCTGCTTGCTCTCTGTACATCCCCTGCTGGACCAGTGCCTGCTTCACCTACACCTTACTCACATGATTGACTTTCTCCTACTTACCTGCCCCTGCCCCAGCTAGTGATTGTTGTAGCTTTAGATCAGAACACCTTTACCAGGATAGCTTAACAAAGGGGCAGTGAGGGGTGTGCCCCTCTACTAGTTTCCCTGGTAACTAATGAGCCAACCTGGCGTCAATTACACCTATAACTGGTAACCTTCCCCCCTACCCCAGGAGTCCTGCCTGCTGTGAGCTGCACATGATGGGGTGTTGCTCCAGGATCTTGCTTAGATGTGTAAGCACCCCCACCCCACCCCCAGCCATTAAACCACTGACGTCTATGTTGCTGACCCCAGGATCTTTCTTTGGTCTTAAATCTGGGCAAGTGCAGGGTTTGCAGGCCTAGGGCTTGCAGGCCTCTGGCCTGCAGCCCAACAGTGAGACAAAGGAAATCTCACGGGGATGAAAGATTCAGGATATATAAAAATTTAAAAATAATAAAATAAGATAAAGTAAGGTCAATAGAACACTATGAAATTTTGATTTAAAATAAGAAATGTGTATTTTGGTCTTCATCCAAGGTTCTTCCTAACACAGAAATCAGTGAAAAGGTGAAATCAATGTCTTTTTTTTATTCCTAACAAGCTTCTTTCAACCATGAGTTTATTTTAATGAGGAGACTTTTGGAAAACCCTAGATTACTATAGGATGGGAGCTGAAATATTTACAGACAAAATGATATTTTGTGTGGGATTTCCTTCAAAATATGAGAAGTGAATGAAAGTGTAAAAGAAACAAATTTGCCCATGACTGATCCATGCTGAAATTTGGTCAGAGGACCATAGGGGTTTATTTTACTATTTTTATACATTTATAGTTCTCCAAAACTTAAAAGGAATTTTAAAACATATTTCCACTCTGTTTTAAGAACTCTAATTTTAAGAAATACTTTCAAACAATACAAATCGGAGGAAATGGTGACATAAGCAAAGAGAGGAATATTGATTATTACTTATTCCCACAACGGAAGAATATTTATTTAAGCAGTTTTCAACCAAAGTTTGACAATTCAGTGATCATAGGAAGAAAAAATTCTTTTACTTGTAGTTCTATTTTAAAAGAAGCTTAGTGGCAGCATTTTAACAGTTTCTTGAAAAGGGATATCAGCATTTGCAATCTACCTCTGACTACCCCGAGTAGGACTGCCAATAAAATAGGGCAGTTTTCTTAATGACAAATGAAACATGTAGACATATTATGTCATACAGTTTCTGATGCTCCCATGATGTCAGGAATTTATTCTAGGGCCTACAATAGTGCCAGGTAAGTAGCAGGTGTTCAGTAAATATGTTTTATTAATAAAGTAATGAATACATGAAAAAACATACGAATGACTGAGTTCTAAATTTTAATTGAGGAAGATATAGTATTTTATATCACTTCATCATGGGGACACAACACTTAAGGATAAACAAAGATAAACATAAAGCAACAGGACTTAAGTTTTCGTTCATGTGGGATATGCTCTTGACAGTCTTAATTGATCAGAAGTTGCAAAATCAAGCCCACCATCTGCTCCACCAGAGCCTCTAACACAGACCATTTGTCTTTTCCAGCATGAACAATGAACACTCAAAAAGGGGTCCTCCACAGGCAGCACAGAACTTTTCTTCATTTGTCTTGATTTTACGTCCTTACTATGATCTTATAAAAGCAATCACATGCAGGGCAGAGCATGGAGAAGTAAAACAGAGAAGTGGCAAATGTAAGAGGCCAGTGCACTGCCATAGAAGCTGCATTTGGCTAAGATGGGATTTAAAACAACAAAAAAAACCCAGCTCTCTAGCAGGGAAACACTTCCAAATGGAAATCTGCTTGAGCTGGGGGTAGAGGGTGGAGAGAGGTATGTTAAGCAGTGTTATTCAAAACCACTTGTTTGGGGCATTTCTATGCTGGCACAGCTGCTAAAAAGCAGCACAGAGAAAATGCATTCTGCAAGTCTCCCCACATGAATGGAGACTGTACCTCAGACATAAATAACTTGCCATTTGCATGCTCTAGAGTCCAGTGGTAAACAGTCCTTTGTTTGATTTTAAAGTTTCAAATAGCTCAGGGAAGTTAGAGAGGGCCTAACTGTCCTCACTTGCTTATCCATGCTGTCTGCTTGGCTGCTAATTCTAATAAGGAATGTTTTGTGAGTCTCTGCTTCCACTGCCAGTATACACACTAAGAAATTGATGAGGGAAAAAAAAAAAGATTAGAAGCACAAACGCATAGCAACAGATGACAACTGTGAATAGCATGAAGTTTTCAGTCTTAGTACTACTTACAAACTCTATTGTCCATATTATGTGGAGTGTCAATGAAAGGCTTTCACAAAATAATTTTTAACTCAATTTAAAAGAAAGGCAGGTTATACTAGGGAAGAGGCTTCAGACTAATGAGGAGACCATGATTAACAGATATTTTCAACGGAAAAGAGGGAGAAGGAAGCCACAGGAAGAGTTGTATTTTCTTTCTTTCACATTTTGATTGATCTTGTTTACTCATCCAAAGCTTCACGAAGAAGACTGCATTTTAAATATAATAAGTATATATTAGGCAAAATATTTATATCACTTGGAAATTCAAAAGAATAGTTGTATCCTTTTATTGAATAAACATATTTTTCCTCATGAGCTAGTTCTACGACTTCTTAAGAAATGTTGGGAAGACTCCAGTATGGGGTGGGGGCCTTCTGATCGAAAGCACATGCTCTCCTGTGAGTGACTCGCCAGGCAGTTGTAGTTCCCATGGAAGCTGGCTTCCTCAAGAAAGCGCCTTCAAAGGTTATCGCGTCCACGTCGTGACTGCTCTATCCATCAGCGGATCCAGTGACTCAGTGAAAACACACCTTCTTTCTTCTCTTTTCACTTTCCTGCAGTGCAGAGCAGCAGAGCAGAAGCTCCACCACCGCCCTCCTTGTCGGTCAGGATCAGACGGGGCGGACTGGAAAGGCAGGCGGGGCTGCCCAGGCCAGGTGAGGGTGGGCTGTGTGGCTGCCAGGGGCTCCGTGACCAGCCTCAGACCCGGGGTGGGCACGGAAAGGTGCACGGAAACCAGGGGCTATGGGTGCCCAGCCCGCGTGGGAGACCGAGCTCCACAACGCGCACCCCGCACTGACTTAGGACTGAGCCCCTAAGGTGGCATCTTAACAGAACATAAAAGGTGCGAAAGTGTACAATATACGTGATAAATGCACACAGGAGAAACGGGACGAGTGACGAGTTCAGCACATAGTGTTTGCATTTCCGATGTCAGACACAAAACCGGCCCCAAAGATCCATTCTACCACATGGCAAATACTGAAGAACTAAATTTCAGTCTTAAAATACACCTTAAAGTCAGTATTTTCCTTCAAGGAGGAAAAAAAGAACTATAAATAAATGGCAATAGAGTGAATTTGCCTGAGTTTCTGTCTTCCACCCTTCAAGTCAAAGAAAACAGCACGGGGCTTTCCTGGTGGCGCAGTGGTTGGGAGTCTGCCTGCTAGTGCGGGGGACGCGGGTTCGAGCCCTGATCTGGGAGGATCCCACATGCCGCGGAGCGGCTGGGTCCGTGAGCCACAACTACTGAGCCTTCACGTCTGGAGCCTGTGCTCCGCAGCAGGAGGGGCTGCGATAGTGAGAGGCCCGTGCACCGCGATGAGGAGTGGCCCCCGCTTGCCGCAACTAGAGAAAAGCCTCACGCAGAAGCGAGGACCCAACGCAGCAGAAATAAATAAATTAATTAATAAACTCCTACCCCCAACATCTTCTTAAAAAAAAAAAAAGAAAGAAAACAGCACGGAAACTGTCGAATCTTAACACAATAGCTACTCTTTTATAAAATAACCTGCTTGAGATGTTAATTTAACAACAAGGAAAAGCCAAGCCTTGTTCCTGTCACTATCAAAAAATACATATGTATAGACTTTTGAAAACAAAATGTGTATATTAATAACTTTGCACAAATATTTGAAAGACAATTTTAGCTAGACAATTTTAGAACTTCGTGGAAATAAAATAGGCAGATAAATACTTCATCAAATATCATCAACCAGCAGCGGAGGTATGTTGGTCCTTGGTCTCGTGAAAAATGTTATCTTCTCTATGGGTGGGCATGGAAAAAATTATGTTAGAAGGTGATATGCAGACACTGAAAGCTGGCAGGAAGCTCTCATATCAGTGATGGCTTTCCTTGTTCACAGAACAACCAGAATTTGAATTCCCATATGTTTGTACACAAATTTTCAAAATTTTAATAGAAGTTATGATACTCCTAGGAGGGCAGGGTTTTATCTCCAGTGGCTGGAAGAGTGCCTGCTACATAGTAAGGGTTAATTCTTGTTCTATCAACAAATGAATACATTTTAAAAATATATCAATATATGAATTCTAAATCCAAACTGAAGGAAGTGGTTATAATATCGTGTTATTTTATGATAAGGTCATAAAAGTTACAGGTACAGAGAAAAACAAAGCTAAAAGGCAGGCACAAAGTAGTATGGATAGAACTGTGTTAACTGCGGCTGTATAAAAGAACAAAACCATGCAAAACTAATTTATGTCATTAGAATTCAACACAGTGTTTAAGGAAATTTGCAGGGTAATCTGGAAATGCTGATAATGTTTTGATTTCTGTAATGTTCAGTTTATGAGAACTCACTAAACTATATTCATAGAAAAGAACATTTTCCTATATATAGAGTATGCTTCAATCTAAATTTTAAAAAGCAAAGATAACACATACTGTACGTATGTAAATTGCTGTTATTTATGATCATAAACATAAAAGATGTTACAAGAGCCAGTAAGTGAATTATGTTTATTAGATGAAATTAGTCATGAAAAAAATAACAGGTTAGGTAGTAACATGTGGTATTTTAATTCTTAATAAGCTGAATGCAAAATTAAACAAAAATGATCATAATTGGCCTTAATTAAAGCTACACAGAAAATAAATCAGGAGAAAAATCGCACAATGCTAACAGCAGTGGGGATTCCAGCTTTGTTCTCGACTTCCTTGTGGGTCTTTCTCAATACTTTACTCTTTAGAATGACAAAGGTATGACAGTAAAAAGCAAGCTGGAGAGTGAGGCCTGGGCTTCTCCCCACCTGAACGCCTGCACCTGGATGGGCTCTTTGAGGTTCTGCCTGCGCAGCTGGCACACCCCTTTGGAGGCCTTCTTCAGCATCTTCTCAGCTGCCTGTTCTTGATGGAAGTCAAGTTTGGTCTGTCTCCTCTGGAACAGCAATGCGGGGTGAACAAGACGGGTTTTCTTCCAGTTTTGGGGGGGGTATTTTTTACATCTTTATTGGAGTATATTTGCTTTACAATGGTGTGTTAGGTTTTTTTTTATGTTGAATTTTTTTATTTTGCTGAAATGTACAAACAGAATATAACAGTCCACATTCTATGCTTTCTAAACATTTAACCACTGATGATTTCCGTAAGATGCTGTTGTTCTTCACAGTTCAGATGTTTGATCTTCTGTGAAAGCCCAACATGCCTTCCTTTCTACCCACCAGATTAGTCTTTTTCAGAAGTCTTGCCGTATGTTTTGTTTGCCTCTCCATGTTGCTACTTCATTTGAAAGAGTTCATTTTCTAATTGTACAATAGTCCTTTCAATCTCATAATTCTTACTGACCAGGGATACCCAAGTTGACTCCATTTCTCTTAATTTAGACCCAGCTGTGAGTTGCATGTTCTTTCGCTGCTTTCAAGTTTAAGTATTGAATATGTTTCCTTAACTTCTGGAGCTCTTTCTGTGCATGTTCAATCATATGAACTAGATTTTCATTATACCCTTTCCAGACATTGCATCCATGCTGTGACATTAGTTCCAGATTCTCAATTCGAACGACTTGATGCTCTAACTGGGCCATAGAGTTGTTTACGCATTCTTGCCACGCAGCAATGTCATTTTTCTGACCCGAGGAAGGGGCTGGAAGTTCATATCGTTTCATACTGAGCAATTCAATTGGTTGTCGAGCAGCCAATCTTTCAAATTCATTTCTCATTATGTCGGTTTCAAAAGTGGAATAATCCGGGGCTGTCAGGTAGCTCAGGTAGTTCTTGGTAGGTCGGTATCTGCGTGTTTCCTCCTCCACCAATGCCGCAGCCGCTTCCCGCACACCAGACGCTTCATAACCTTGGTCAAAATACGGCAGCGCATCCACCACCACCTCTCCGGCCACCAAACCCGTACCCGCCATTCTTAGGTTCGCCGGAGTTTTCCCAGTCTGCGCGGGCTCAGGTTCACTTGGTGTGTTAGTTTCTGCTTTAGAACAAAGTGAATCAGTTATACATATACATATGTTCCCATATCCCTTCCCTCTTGTGTCTCCCTCCCTCCCACCCTCCCTATCCCACCCATCCAGGTGGTCACAAAGCACTGAGCTGATCTCCCTGTGCTATGCGGCTGCTTCCCACTAGCTATCTATTTTACGTTTGGTAGTGTACATATGTCCATGCCACTCTCTTTGTCACAGCTTACCCTTCCCCCTCCCCATATCCTCAAGTCCATTCTCTAGTCCATTCCCATCTTATCCCTAGGTTCTTCATGACACATATATATGTGTTAGCATACGAGAATTGCTTTTCTCTTTCTGACTTACTTCACTCTGTATGACATACTCTAGGTCCATCCACCTCACTACAAATAACTCAATTTCGTTTCTTTTTATGGCTGAGTAATATTCCATTGTATATATGTGCCACGTCTTCTTTATCCATTCATCCGATGATGGACACTTAGGTTGTTCCTATCTCCTGGTTACCGTAAATAGAGCTGCAATGAACATTCTGGTACATGACTGTTTTTGAATTATGGTTTTCTCAGGGTATATGACCAGTAGTGGGATTGCTGGGTCATATGGTAGTTCTATTTGTAGTGAAGAGCGATAGAAGCCCCTGCCAGATCCGGGCACCGGGAGGTGAGAAAGGCTCGCCCGCCTGCCCCCTCCCCCCGTTGGCGGGCCGGGGCCTCACCTGCCTCTCGGCCTCCCGCAGCAGGCTCCGGAAGCGCTCGTTGCGCAGCAGCCAGGCCAGGGGCTCGGCGTGGCCGCGGAGCTGGGCGTCCTCCAGGCGCTGGCGCAGCTCACGCAGGGCGCACAGCTCCTCGTTCAGTTGCCGCTGCCGCGTCCGCGTCGCCTGCAGGTCCAGCTCCAGGTCCAGGGACGTGCGCGCCGCCAGCGCAGCCAGGGAGGACCTGCAGGGCTGCGAGACCGCGGCCGTGAGCGCGCCCACCCCGCCCGCGCCCTACCTGCAGCTTCTTCCCCGAGTGACCGACCCCACTGGAGGGAGACACCCGCAGCGTGGCCCGACGCCAACACAACACGGATGTGGGCGACACGGGTTCAAATCTCCACTCCGGTAACGAGCCAGTGACAGCAAACTGTCCGCTGTAATGACGACCTAGGCTTTGGCTAAAGCGCAGAGAAACAGACCCTCTCACACGGGGCAGGAGGGCATCATCTTTCCCAAGTGCTACTTGACAATATAAGCAAGAGCCACAAAATGCTGTGTTTTCTTTGGGTCTGAAATTTCATTTGACTTGCATCTGAAAGGCACAGCAAAAGGTTTATGACAGAAAAAATCCTAAATACCTAACAAGAGAAAAGTGATCAAATACATTATAAGGCCAGCAGAACACGCAGCTATTGTAAAAAGATGAAAAATATACCGACACGGCAAAACCTTAATGACCTACTGCGTAACGGGAAAAAAGCACGTTATAAACCACGTTGAGGGCTTTCTGGTTAAACACACACAAGCTGTCAAAAACGTTCCTCCCCAGGGAATTCCCTGGTAGTCCAAAGGTTAGGACTCCCCGCTTCCAATGCTGGGGTGCAAGTTCAATCCCTGGTCGGAGAACTAAGACTGCAAGCCGCGCAGCGAGGCCAAAACACAACAACAACAACAAAAAACCATTCCTCCCCATATAAGCCTGAAGTAAGCAAGTCTCCTGTTTTCAAGAAAGTTCTAAGACGAGAATAGAATTTTGTACGTGGAGCTGAGAGCGGTACTTCCCACGCCATGGCAAACGACGCCGGAGAAGGCAGTTAGTGCAACAAAATCACAAATCCACGAGCCTATCAGCGTTGTCGGGGGGGACTGAATAACTGTATGCGTCTTACACACCCATAACACTATTTTGCACATATACAGAAGTTAAATGCAAATGTAAGTGACTTAATAAACACAAACTCACTTAAAAGCTCTGCTGAACCATTCATAGCAGAGCTCACTGGTTCCCAACCAGGGGTGACTTGGGCCCTCAGGGGACATTTCTGGTTGTCACAACTGGGGGAGGGGCTGATACTGGCAACTAGTGGGTCAAGGCCAGGGATGCAGCTCAACGGCCCACACTGCACAGGACAGCCCCCAACAAAGTCAGACCTAGGCCAAAATGCCAACAGCATGGCTGCTGAGAAATATTTTTGTTGCTGAGTTATGTATTTTCTTATCATTCTCAGTCAGCGGCTACTCTAAATACAACCACCACAGCGAGATCTAGGAATTTCTTTTTCTTTCAAAGAATTATTGCCCAGGAAAGTCAGGGAACCACCACCTTACAAATTAAAAGTAGCAAAACTGTGTAAACTGGCATGATGTGGAGAAAAAATTCGGTGTATATAAAGGAAAACTGTAGAACAGTCCTATGTAGGAGAATGCGCCACGTTGAAAGACTCAAATTTTCTAAACTGTCTATACTCCCTTGTCAAAAAAGAAAGAAGAATCTCTTATACAGAATGGCTGCTTATTTATATTTTAAAACGTAAAGGTCATGTATTATCGTAGATTATGACATTATCTTAGGAAATTAACAAATATTGGTAACATATTGACATATACACTTAAAAATTATATCTAAGTAAACAAGGAAATAAACATATTACCTTTCAATTAATCTTACCTAAAATATTACCTCTTCCGGTTTGTAGAAGTAACTCCCAGGGTATGTAGGGATGGCATATTAGTCTACGTGTCACATACCTGCTTATAGCGAAGGGTTCGTCTTTCCAAAGTGTTTCGGACAAAGGGAGACTTCCGGGACAGCGTTGAACTGTCGCTGTCACTACGATAAAGCTACACCAAAAAGACTGAGGTTCAGAAACACTTCCTCAAGAATTCAACATTCATTCTCTGTGTACTCTGAACTGGATTATTTTGTTTCTCGCGCAAGTACTCAAACAGATACGCCGCTTAAAGCTTTTACCAAGACTTTGGGTTTCGCTTACAAGAAAACCCTAAAAAAGAGTTTCAGGCCAAACAAAGACAAACCAAATAAGCAGACCAATCCCCAGCCCCACCCCTGCTTCAGGTCCATCAACTGAACCAGCTGAGGTTTTCCAGGCTAATCGAGCAACACAATTTCAGTCCTGTCAATGCCAACTGCCTCTTGATATGGTGTGACGATCATGAAAACCCGCACTTTCCTCAGCGCTTTTTACTTTTTATCAATCATTCTCATTTGCTGTGTTTCTAGCTTTCGCAAGAGCTTGGAAGAGTGGCGTTCCAGATAAGAGCCTCGTTCCTGGCAGGAGGACAAGCGCACACCACTAACACCCACCCTGCCCATCAAGGGAAAAGGCCTGTCTTTAAAAAGAAAAATAAATAATGCCGACTTCATGGGAGCCAAGACATTACGTATTTCATTTGGTGGCAGGTTTTCATTTCAGGATCAACGTATATCTGTGTGAAAGCAAAGTCTTGGCCTTCACGGCCTTACTTGCCGTAGCAATGAACCCCAGATATCAGGAAATGTCACAGCTCTGCACTTACGTGCCTCCCAGTCACCACAAACATATATAAAAAGAGGCCTCTAGACGCATCGCCGGTCAGTGCGTGCCTTTGTGCAGGGCGCAAAGCACAGGGCAGGGGCTGGAGGCCTGTCTCTGGGGAGGTGAAGGGCTTCCTCCTTCACCACCCCATCCTCCTCAGCAAGCAGGCTGGAGGCTGCTCCGCAGGGGTTCGGCAGGAGTCTAGGATAAGGAAGGACGGCCCTCGATCAGGCACCTCCAGCCGCGTGATGAAGCATCAGGCCCCGCAGAGCTGCAGCCTGATGGGGCAGGAGTGCCCCGCCTGACCCTGGGCTGCCCGGGGCAGCACGACCGGGACACCTCACTGCGCGGGGAGAGGAGCTGCAGGCCTCACAAACGTGGCCACCCGGGGCCCAGCCCCTGTTGCTCCCGCCTGTGAGTAAAGGATTCCCTCCCCAAGGAAGGTGGGCTCCCTGCTCAGCTCCTGGGCAGTGACCTGTAAGTCCCTAGAACGTTCTAAGTGTCTCTGTTTACCTGGGGACCTTGGCCTGGCCACACAGTCTCTGCTGACAATGTGAGGGGGGCCCTGGGCCACCAGCTTGACCCTGGAGGGGCTGCAGACGAAGGTCGGCCATGCCGGCCACCAGCTGTGCCCCGTGACAACCCCCACAAAAGCCCTGGGCACCAAGCCTCGGGTGAGCGTCCCTGGTCGGCTGTGCTCCGGGCACGCTACCACTGCGCCGAGAGGTGAGAGCTGCCGCACAACTCCGCTGCGGGAGAAGGGCTGGAAGCTCCGCCCGGTCTCTCCGGAGGGCTGCCCGATGCCTCTTCCCCCTGCGCGTCGGCCTGCACCCCTTCCCTGCGGCGCACCATCACCGTGGATACGACGGCTTTTCTGAGTTCCGTGAGTCCTAGCCAGTTTCTGAGCCTGAGGGTGGGCCTGGCGACCCCTCAGTATCTCCCACGTGGGCCTGACGGTCTGCCTCTCTCATATGATCAAACTCTGGCTCCGCCCTAATGCAGCGGCTCCATGGTAGTCCCTTCAAGGGAAGATGCTTTCCCCAACGAGCCCCGTCAGAGGAGCGGGAGGGTCGAAGCTCTCCTCGAGCCAAATGGCGCCCCAGTGTGCTGCGCCGTGAGCACTAATCCTCAACAGCGCCTCGTCTCTGCTAGTCCGTGCTGTTACTGTCACACGGCCACGGCCGGCCGACCTCCAACCTGCTGTCCTGTCTCCACGGACCACAGCAGGTGGGGTCTCCCCCTCCACTTGTCTCAGAGTTCTCAACCCTGCGTGCAGGTGAGGGTCAGCCGGGAGCTCCAACCCTCTGCTGCCCAGCCCCGCCCGCGACCGATGAAGAATCCTTCCAGGTAGGTGGCAAAGGACTCCCGACCTACGCTGCAAACGTACTGGCTTCGTGCTCCGGGCGAGAAAGTCTGGGAACGGACAATGGTGCTGCTCCGCGTGAAGGGCGAGCCGCGGGCCCTGCGGCCGGGCCTCTCCTTCGGCAGACTCGCCACCTCTTCTGGGAAGAGATCTTCTGTGTTGGTTTCCTTATCAACCTAGAGAGTAATTTATTGTTTACCACGACTCTTTCTAGAACACAAGCATTAAATTAGTGTAGTCACCAAACAACCTTGCCATTTCCACTGGAGGTCTAACTGGCATTTCACATTTAATGAGTCTAAACGTGAATTTCTGTACTCTACCAAAAGTTTTTCATCTGTTCATGCAAAAAAAATCTCAGTGTCATCCTGGACTCCTGTCTTTCTCTCACACTCCATTATCTAGACCAAGAGAAACTGCATTGGCTCAATTTTCAGAATTACAAGTATTTTGCACACGCATGAACCTAGAGCATATTAGGCTTAGTGATATAAGTCACACAGAGAAAGACAAATGCTGTACGAATTCACTTATATGTGGAATCTAAAAAAACAAAATAACTGAACAAACATAACAAAACAAGCAGCAGAGTCATAAGTCCAGAGAACAAACAGGGGATTGTCAGAGGGGAGACAGGTGATGGGAGGGAAGAAATAGGTGAGGGAGATTAAGAGGTACAAACTTACAATCACAAAACAAATGAATCATAGGTATGCATATACAGGGTGGGGAACAGAGCCAATACCTGTGCACTGTCTTTGTGTCGTGACAGATGTTAACTCGACTTACTGTGGAGATCATTCTGACATGTATAGAAGTATGTTGTATAACAGGAACTAACAAAGTGTTGTAGGTCAGTTATATTTCAAAAACCAACAAGCTCACTGAAAACAGACAAGATCTGTGGTTACCAGAGGTAGGGACTGGGGGAGGCGGAATTCAATGAAGGCAGTCAAAAGGTACAAACTTCCAGTTATAAGATAAACAACTACTAAGCATGTTTGTACAGCATGATAAATATAATGAACACTGCTGTATGTTATATATGAAAGTTGTCAAGAGGGTAACTTCTAAGAGTTCTCATTACAGAAAAAATTTTTTTTCTATTTCTGTAATTTTGTATCTATGTGAGATGATGGATGGTCACTAAACTTACTCTGGTATCATTCTAACATGTATATGTAAGTCCAACCATTATGATATATACTTTAAACCTACACCGTGTTTATGTCAATTATATCTCAATAAAATGAAGAGAGAAAAAATTAGGCATTTTTTGACCCCTTGTCACCAACCCTTCATCCAAGTCACCATAATCTCCTACTCAGCACGTTAGTGCTATACACTTCTCATTGCCCTGCCTGATTCCATGCCTACCCTTCTCTTGAATCTATTTCTAGTGCAATAATGGAGATCCCAGTAAAACTGAAATACAATCACGTCACCCCTGTGCTCAAAACTACTCCTCAATTTCCTACCCCTTTCAGAAAAAAACAAGAGTCCTGAGTGGACCCTACATAATTTGGCCCCTTCACTAACTCTGCTCTCAGCTGTGACAACTGCTTCTGCTCATCGCCCCAGACCATGCTCCTTGCTATTCTCTCACCATATTAGGCCTTCCTCCTCAGTGCCTCAGTGCCACAGTGCCTCATGCTCTTCCCCAGCTCCTGCTCTTCCTTCCTTAAGGTCTCTACTCAAAATTCACCTTCTCAGAGATGCCTTAAAATGACCACCATTCCTAAAAATCTACACCCTTATGATATTATTTGTTCGTTAGCCTCTCTGTTAAAATGCTTTCTTAAACAGGGTGATTTTGCAAAAATGGTGAACTAGGAAGCTCTAAGTCCTTGTTTCTTCATGGAAACATCAAAAAACACTCAACTATACCTCAAAACAAAACAAAACAATACACTGCTGAAATAGACTGACAGGAGCTCTGCAAACAATCGCAGTCTTTAGTAAGCAAATGAATGAAGAAAAATGATAAAATATTCAAAATGAAAAAATATTCAGGTGGTAGGAAATTTTACAGCATTTTTTTTTAATAGCCCTTGACCATGGTCTTTTAGCTTAGAGGAGACAGCAGCCTAGTTCCCAATTCCCTCCCTTAAACTAGAAAAAGTAGGGTAGACCTTACTTGTAACATTTTAACATGTTAGGGAGCTAAAGGATTGGACTAGTTTTGCCTCACTTGAATCTCAGGTGCAGGAGAAGCAGCATGGCCCACCTTAGTCATAGAAAAGGAGCAGAAGCAGCAGGCGGTACTCCTGAAAGCTGCTGCTGGACTGACCTACTGGTATAAACATACAATAGACCACAAAAAGCCCTAGAATAAGCTGGGTACACACAATCTGGGAAACTGAGCATTCAAAAATTGAGCTATTTTTATAGGGGAATTGAGAAAGCAGAAAGCAGGGTCAGTCAACACACGCTGAAGGAAAGACTCAACACACACTGAAGGAAAAAACTGGGGAGGTCATAAGCTTTCGCTTCAAGGTGATGTCGAGGCTCACAGTCTGCAAAATCTGGGAAAAGTGCCTGTTTTTTCAAATGCACAATTTTCAACAACAACAACAAAAAAAAATCACAAGGCATAGAAAGAAACATGGAAAGATGGCCCATTCAAAGGAAGCAAATAAATCAACAGAAATCATCGCAAAGCAAGCACAGACAACAAATCTACAATGTCAAATAATTGTATTAGATATGTCCAAAGAGCAAAAGGAAAAAAAACATGGACAAAAAAATAAGGAAATCAGGAAACAATATAAGAATATAGTAATAATGATGATAATGAGTAAAAGATATAAATTACTTTTTTTTTTTCCGGTATGTGGGCCTCTCACTGTTGTGGCCTCTCCCGTTGCGGAGCACAGGCTCCGGACGCACAGGCCCAGTGGCCATGGATCATGGGCCCAGCCGCTCCGCGGCATGTGGGATCTTCCCAGACCGGGGCACGAACCCGTTTCCCCTGCATCGGCAGGCGGACTCTCAACCACTGCGCCACCAGGGAAGCCCATAAATTACTTTTTAAAAAAGCAAAGCTGGAGGTGAAAAAAATAAGTGAAGAAATTCACTGAAGAGGTAAAATGACATATTTAACTAGATGTAAAAACAAGAGGCAAACTGGAAGACAGGACAATTGAAAATAAGGAATCCAACAAACAAAGAAAAAAGATTGAAGGAAAGTGAACACAGCCCATAGGATCTATAGGACACTGTGTCAGTGGACCACTGTGGGATCCTTATAAGGAGAAAAGATAGAGTAGTAGAAAGATTTGTTTGAAGATATAGGAAGACTTTCCACATTTGACAAAATAGACATATAAATACAAAAAGCTTAACAACTACAAGTAGGATAAACTCAGGGTGACCCACAACAAGACACATTATTATCAAACTGAACAAAGATAATGATGTAAAACTGAAAGCAGCAAGAGAGAAATTCCTGGACACATTTAAGGAAACCACAGTAAGATGATAAGCAGAAGCGTGGAGGATATAGGCAATTAGAAAAGTTGTCTGGGGCCTCCCTGGTGGCGCAGTGGTTGAGAGTCCGCCTGCCGATGCAGGGGATACGGGTTCGTGCCCCGGTCTGGGAGGATCCCATATGCCGCGGAGCGGCTGGGCCCGTGAGCCATGGCCGCTGGGCCTGCGCGTCCGGAGCCTGTGCTCCACAACGGGAGAGGCCACAACAGTGAGAGGCCCGCATACCGCAAAAAAAAAAAAAAAAAAAAAAAAAAAAAGAAAAGTTGTCTGAGGACGTTTCTTTCCTAGGACTGTGCTTGCTTTGATTCCTGTTACCAGTATATACAGCTGCCTTTAAACATCTTAATATAACTAAAGTCTCACCCTGGTTCTTTTCTGGACCATATTTTCTGTTATATTCATCTGCCTATAACCTCTTATTCCTGGCTGACAGCAGGACTGCAGACCCCCTGCAGCTCTAACATACTGTGGCACCAGCCCTGATATATGTGGCCTCAAAGCTGATATCCAAACTATACCATTAGTGGTGTGAGTCTGGCAAGACAAGAACCAGCCCTTAGGGTAGTCCCCAGATAAGCCAGAACACTGTAAGCAGGTTCCACTCATTACCTTTGCCTGAGAGAAGAAACGAGAATTGGCATTTTCTTCCCAAACACGCTGTGCTACATTGGAAAGGGTCTGGGATAAAGGTGAGCAAAATGGCATGAAATTTCCTTCTGTTTTGAATGCAGCTTTTCTTGATTAGACATGTACTTGGTTCTTAACTCATTTCTAAAGTTCTTATAAACTACTTTGATCTGTATATTATATACTTGATGTTTCCATGGGGGAAGAGAGCCTAGAGTTTCCTCGTCTGCCATCTTGTTGATTTCTCACTCTGAGGATTATTATCAGTGGCTCTGGTACACGACTGAAGTGAAGTTGGTAGCAATTCAAATTAGGTTGTTAAAACTTTAGGATCTTATATGTAATCCCCATGATAACCATACACACACAAAAAAAACCTATTAGATATACATAAAGGGAAATGAGAAGGGGTACAAAACATGTCAAACAACCAAAAAATCAACTAAATGTAAAAGAAAGGGGAAATGATGGGCAAAAATACCTGTAAGATACAGAGAAAACAAGTAACAAAACAGCAACAGAAAGCATCCTTGTAAGAAATTACTTTAAATGTAAAGAGACTAAACTCCCCAAAGACATGCACTGACAGAATGGATAACACAAAAACCAACAACATATTGTTCAGGAGACCCATTTTTGATCTAAAGACACAGATAGCTTGAAAGTAAAAGAAAAAATATTCTGTGGAAATAGTAACCAGAAGAGAGAAGGGAGACTATACAAGCCAAAAACCATCACAAAATACAAAGATTGATATATATGTAAATTTAATATTGACATATTGATGCAAAGTCTATTGATAAAAATGTCAATTCCTCAGAAAAATTTAACAATTATAAATACATTTGAACCAAACATAAGAGCTCTATAATATGTGAAGTAAACATTGATATGAGGTTTGCTATGGATTTTCAATACATGGACTTTAATATGATGAGGGATTTTATTTCTACTTAAGTACTTGAGTGTTTTGGCCATGATGGTGGTCAAATCATTTTTTCTTCGTGTGTTACTTTGCCACAGCTGCACTTAAAAAGTACCACAGTGTCTGCTGTTACATTTTTGGGTAGATTGCCTATTTCCTCTTCATTTATTTGGTCTTGTAGGTTCTTACCCTGCTCCTTCATCTGTGACATATTTTTTTGCCATCTTTTTTTTTAATGAGTGGGATTGTGTTCCTGTCTTACTGGTTGTTTGG
Organism: Mesoplodon bidens; assembly: GCF_964165515.1. Lineage (NCBI taxonomy): Eukaryota > Metazoa > Chordata > Mammalia > Artiodactyla > Ziphiidae > Mesoplodon > Mesoplodon bidens. The sequence continues at coordinate 345,141 of NW_027671724.1, read as the reverse complement.
CCTGAGGCTTCCAACACTGGAGTTTGTAGGCTATTGGGTAGAGCTGTCTTGGTGCTGAGATGAGGAACTCCATGAGACCTCACTCTGATGAATATTCCCTGGGGTCTGAGGTTCTCTGTTGGCGGGAATGTAAATTGATACAACCACTATGGAGAACAATATGTAAGTTCCTTAAAAAACTAAAAATAGAACAACATACGACCCAACAATCCCACTACTGGGCATATACTGTGAGAAAACCGTAATTCAAAAAGCGTCATGTACCACAATGTTCACTGAAGCTCTGTTTACAATAGCCAGGACACGGAAACAACCTAAGTGTCCATTGACAGATGAAAGGATAAAGACAGGTATGGCACATATATACAGTGGAATATTACTCAGCCATAAAAAGAAATGAAACTGAGTTACTTGTAGTGAGGTGGATGGACCTAGAGTCTGTCATACAAAGTAAAGTAAGTCAGAAAGAGGAAAACAAATACCGTATGCTAACACATATATATGGAATCTAAAAAAAAAAAGGATCTGAAGAACCTAGGGGCAGGACAGGAATAAAGACACAGACGTAGAGAATGGACTTGAGGACACGGGGAGGGGAAAGGGTAAGCTGGAACAAAGTGAGAGAGAGGCATGGACTTATATACACTACCAAATGTAAAACGGATAGCTAGTGGGAAGCAGCCGCATAGCACAGGGAGATCAGCTCGGTGCTTTGTGACCACCTAGAGGGGTGGGATAGGGAGGGTGGGAGGGAGACGCAAGAGGGAGGGGATATGGGTATATATGGATACATATAGCTGATTCACTTTGTTATACAGCAGAAGCTAACACAACAATGTAAAGCAATTATACTCCAATAAAGATCTATTTAAAAAATACCACAGACTAGGGAGATTAAACAACAGAAAAGTATTTTTTCACAATTATGGAAGCTCAAGTCCTAGGTCAGGAGGGTTGTCAGCAGGGTTGATTTCTAGTTTATTTAGGTCTGGTTTAATCATTATTTCCTTCCTTCTGCTAGTTCTCATTTATTTGCTCCTCTTTTCTAGTTTTTTAAGTTGTAAGGTTTTGGTTTGTTGATTTGAGATATTTCTTCCTTTTTAAGGTAAGAGCTTATAGCCATTAATTTCTCTCTTAGTACATAGGAGGAAAACTTGCCACAACGTGGCAATGATGTTCTAGATATGACACCAAAAGCACAGGCCACAGAAGTAAAAAGGGAACAATCAACAGACCTCAAAGACAGCCCACTGAATGGGAGAAAGTATACCCAAACCATGTATCCAGTAAAGAATTAATATCCAAAGTATCTGAAGAACTCCTACAAGTCAAAAACAAACAAATCTGATTTTAAAACTGGCAAAGAACTTAAAGAAGATATACAAATAGCCATTAAGCTACATGAAAATATGATCACACTATGAATCCACAATGAATACTACTTTACATCCATTAGGATAATTATTGTGAAAGAAACAGAAAACAACAAGTTTTGGCAAAGACTGGGAGAAAATGGAACTTCAAGTGCACTGCTCACAGGAATGCAAAATTGTGCAGCTACTGCAGAAGAAAATATGATGGATTCTTTAAAAATTTACTGTTGAATTACCATATGATGAACCATTTCTATCTCTACGTATATACCCAAAATAAATGAAAGCAGGGACTGAAACAGGTATTTGTATAACAATTTTCTAGCAACATTATTCATGATAGCCAAAAGATGGATGCCACTCAAGTGTATATCGACAGATGAATGTATAAACAAAATGTGCTACATATGTACAGAGGAATATTGTTCAGCCTTAAAAAGAAAGGAAATTCTGATGCTACCAGCATGGATGAACGCTGAAGACATATGCTAAGTGAAATAATTCAGACACAAAAGGATAAATATTGTATGACTGCATTTATATGAGGTAGCCAAACTAGGCAATCTCATAGAAACGGAAAGTGCAACAGTGTTTACTAAGACCTGGTTTGGGAAGAACTGGGAGTTACTATTCAATGGGTACAGAGTTTCAGTTTGAGATGATGGAAAAGTTCTGGGGCTTCCCTGGTGGCGCAGTGGTTGAGAGTCCGCCTGCCGATGCAGGGGACACGGGTTCGTGCCCCGGTCCGGGAAGATCCCACATGCCGCAGAGCGGCTAGGCCCGTGAGCCATGGCCGCTGAGCCTGCGCGTCCGGAGCCTGTGCTCCTCAACGGGAGAGGCCACAACAGTGAGAGGCCCGCATACCGAAAAAAAAAAAAAAAGAAAAGTTCTGGAAATGTAATGGCAATGATTGTACAACATTATGAACGCACTTATTTAATGCCACTAAGTTATACACCTGAAAGGGTTAAATAGGTAAATTTTATGTTATATATTTGCCACAATAAAAAACTTAATAAAGCTTTAAAAGCTCAAAAGAATCCGTATTATACTTTACTGATTTTTTTGGTCTATTGCATGCATGCTCTTGAAAGCAGGGCTGTTTCTTTTCTGTGCTGTTGCATGTGCAATCAGTGGTACATAACAGGTGTTCAATAAATACTTGAGGAAAGAATAAATATGGAGAGTAGGTACTGGTATCTATAAAAATTAAAGAAATCTATATATTGTCCCTGCTATCAATAAATGTATGATCCATTGAGCAGATCAGTTACACACATTAAATACCTAAAGAATTCCGAAGAAACATGAAAACAATATGCAACAGCGTAGTATTGACTGTGATATGTAAATACTCATGGAATTCAGGATGAATTACTATGGGAAAATCATCATGAAGAAAATCTGAGTAATGTGTGACATAAAAGGAAAAAGAGTGCAGTCTGAAATGGCATAGAGTGGGCAAAAAGCAAATGTATAAATTCAGGAGAAAAGTTTAAAGTGGCACCAAAAAGACTAGGGGGTTAGGGGAAGCCATAAAAAGGCTATTAGATCTATTTAGCTAATAGCAGGTCTGAAAGTTAGGATAAAATACCTAGGTTTGCACTGATGAGTCAGAAAAAAGATACAGCATCCTAAGCAAAGTGATGACCTAAGGAAAAGATGTTTAAGGGAATCAATCTGAGGCTGAAATGAAAAATAAACTAATGTGGGTGGAACATAAAGGCAACTTATGCATAATGATCCATTAAAGATATACTGAAGCCTATGGATCCTCTCCCCAAGAAAAAAATACATGTACTTTGGCATATGATTATCAGGTTGAGGACCTCAGACCGAGGCTAAAGAATTGGCTGTGAACACAGAATGGCATGATTAAATCTTGGAGTTTACAATAAAGTAATGTAAAAAAACCTTAAAATCAGACACTTTTACTAAGGATCCATTCACATAAATCAAATAGGACTAAAACTGACCGATATTTTGATTTTTAGATCTATAAACTGTTTTCTCTCTAGGGACATGGTATCCTAGGACTGCTTCAGGATTTTTAGCAAAGACTAAAATTCACAACTTCATGTTTTCTTTTAAAACCATAAAACTAGCATCAAAATAAATGACAGTGTTGGATTATGATACAAAGGAGAGGAAAACAAAGCTGTGATTCCAAACTTGTAACAAAAAATTTACTTTTAAAAATTAAGGGGGACGATCTCCCCCCAAGACACTTATTAACTACAAGGGAAAACTATTAATTTTATTGTGGAGAAACGTTGACAGACATCATTTTAACAACATGAATAAAGCTGACTTCTTTAGCAGTATAGCAAATTCACAACGTGTGTCTCCTGATAGTATACATATAACTCAATGTCACTTCTAGATATTTCTGCCAAAAACACAAACCTGAATCTAATGAGGAAGAATCAGACAAAGCCACATGGAGGGACATCCTACAAAATAATGGGCCTGAATTTGGCAAACATGTTAAGGTCATAAAAGACAAAAACGCTCCAGAATAATGAGGATAAAGGGACTTGAGAGATAAAAGCAAAGCATAAACCTTTACTGGAACCTTGATAAACATTTTTTTCTTTTTCTTTAAACCATATTTGTGTTTCAATTGGTTAAATTTAAATATGTCTATAGATTTGATAATAGTACTAATTAGTTAATTTTCTGGTTTTGATTACTCATATGGTAATGAGGCAGAATCATTGTTTTTAGGAAAATACACTGAAGAATTTTACTAGAAAAGGGTATGATATCTATAATGTATTCTCAAACAAATCAGAAAAGAAATTATATCATGTTAAGTAAATGGAACACTTGATTGTTAACTGGATCCCAAATAAACAACAAAAGAAACAAACCAAAATGCAACTAAATAGTAAACAAAGAGGACTTCAAAGGAAATACCTAACTTTTCAAAAATACTTATGAAGCTGTGGACTAAGGATGCCACCTGCCATATCAGTGAACAACAGCCATCAGCCACTACAGCTGCCCCCAATGCTGAGCCCTGAGAGAGAGCTCAAGATAAAAACAGGAAGCCCACCATCAAGACCTCAGCCACTACAGCCGCCCCCAGTGGTGCACCCAGAGGGGACTCAGGATGGGAAAGAACATGATTCTGACCCTAGATAGCTAAGGTGCACATCAAAGGAGTGCTTTCAGCGAGCCCAGACTCTTGTATCTTCCCATATGTACAAAAGTGCTAAATTCATTCATTTGAGATGTCCGGTTTTCTATAATTAACTTGCAGGAGTGGTGGAGGCAAGTCCTTGTACTGTGCAACCATCCCTATACAGAAACCCACTCATTTCAATGAAAGCTTGCTCTGCTGGGAACATGAATAAGTTCTGAGCATTGTGGTGGCTTTACACTACCAGAGGGAAAACCCAAGACATGTAAAAGGAGCTAAAACGACTTTCGGGCAAAATCCCGGAGGAGTTAGACTCACAAGCAGCACACTGGCCCACCCCACAATTTCACTAGAAAATTTTATCCCCAATAAATTCAACTTTAAAATGGGAAACAGACACCCTCAAACAGAGAAACATGGAGTGTCAGAAAGCCAGCCTCCACACTAACACCCTAGCCAGATTCATGTACAATATGTTTGGAGCTCACACTTGCAAGGACCAACAGAATTAGGGAAATTACACTAAAAGATCTCAACCTTAAATGGCCAAATTGGGTCTGTTTTGACCTTTGAAAACTGGGGGGGGCGTGCATATGCAGGTAGAAAAAGATCAAACAGAAATGGAATGCTTGTTTCAATTGCTATTTAGAAGCTTCTAAAAGGGGAAATGATAAAGTAACGTCTTCGCAAAAAATCAACAAAAGGTTGCTCAAAATGATACTAGAATTTTTAAAAGCCACTAGCGTTGACCTTGTCTCTCACTCTGTTCCTTCTTTATATCCTCCTTTATCCGAACTGCCTAACCCAGACGCACTCTCTCTCTCTTCCACCAGCCCATTCTCCTGCTGCTTCCCCTTCCCCAGGAAAGGAAGACATAAGATCAGAAGTATTCATAGCTCCCTTGAAGGAGAAACCTATTACAGGAAGAGGTGAACTGTACTCTGCGCTTACGTACACATCCTGGACCCGAGCAGAACTTAGTTTTAGCTAAGGACTTTCTCGAATCTAGTCAAGATCCATTGGGATTTGCTAAGGAATTTGAGCTAATCGTCCAAACCTATGAGCCCACGTTTTCAGATTTATATCAATTAATACAGCTATTAGTTTCTAAAAGTCAAACAAAGGAATAAGTAGAGAAAGCAGGATGGAGAGACCCCTTAACAAATTTTGATTTATACAGCCCACAGGCTCAAGGTGAATGCAAGGAGTTAGCTCATAAATTACTCAGAATTATCACAGAGCTTTTTCCAAAAACTGCTGACTGGTCAAAGATTCAGCAATGTAAACAAACACGAGATGAATCAATCCTGGATTACTATGAGAGGTTCAAGGAAACTTTTAAACAATATTCCAGCATGACACCTGAATCATTCTTTAACCACCAAGATGATTCTTTGCTTAACTCCATCTTTTTAGAAGGTCTGGATGAGGAATCGGCTACTCTAAACGACATGATTTAGGCATGTTAATCATTTAGACATGATTTGTCTGTATCACATACAAATGCCCTTGTCATGTTGGCTGACCAACTTTTCAAAAGTATTAAAAAGAAAAAGGTGCCTCTATAAAAATTATGAACATTCAGTTGCAACAATTAAATAATCAATGTCAGTCTGAAGTTAACCCAACCCTATTCAATCCGCGACTGGTAAATTCTGAAATTTGCTTTTACTGAAAACAACCGGGTCATTACTGGGGAAACTGCAAGAAAAGAAAAGAGGGACCTAGAAGGGAAACCAGATATAGACTGTAATTTCAAGTTAAACAAGAGGAAGCCTGATCTGAGGGAACACGGGGAGTCTTTCCCCTTCTCCTCTCGAACACCCTGGAAGAAATAGAAATTATTATATGAGGAGAAAATAATTAAAGCAGTAATAGATACAGGGGCTACCTTTTACATTTTGAACCCTATCAAAATTAAAGGCTCTCTCTCTCTAATACCTCGGTACAGACGGTAGGCGTTTCTAATGCAAATATTAAGACCCTTAAATCATTACCTTTAGAATTATAATTAGGAGAACTTAAACGAAGGCACTCCTTTTTCCTAGTAGAAAATACCCCTATGCACCTGATCGGTATAGATTTATTAGAAACTTATGATGCTCGTATTTCTTTTACTGTTAAGGGAGAAATGGTTTTAGCCCTAAAAGATTGCTCAGATTTCTTCATCATATAAAGTTTGTGACTGAGAGTGATGCTGAACAAGAAAAACTGCCAGGCTTAGTACCTGAAGAATTGGGGTCACTTGATCCTATTGACATAGGGAAAATATATTCTGCAGCAGCCATTAAAATTACCACAGACCAAAATAAACCCCTGTCCAATATTAGTCAATACCTATCAAGGCGGGAAGCCACAGAAGAAACAGAACTTTTGATATCAGCTTGATTAAGAAAGGGCTTATTGTGCCTTACACTAGTCATTGTGACACTCCCATTCTGCCAGTTAAAAATCTAATGGCAAGAGTTGGAGTTTTGTACAAGATCTGAGATCTATCAGTGCTACTATCTTCCTTGCTATTCTGCAGTGCCAAATACCCATACCTTACTGTCCTATATCCCTAAAAGAGTGACTTCTTTACTGTGAAAGATTTCTGCAGTGCATTCTTTAGTATCCCTGTACATCCTGACGCCCAGTATCTTTTTGCCTTTGCTTGGAATGAACTATAATATACATGGACTATGATGCCACAGGGCTACACTGAAAGCCCCACTTACTTTCCCCAGATATTAAAAGTGTACTTACAGGGAAGACCTTCAAGACGGCGGAGGAGTAAGACGTGGAGATCAACTTCCTCCCCAGAGATACATCAAAAATACATCTACCTGTGGAACAGCTCCTACAGAACACCTACTGAACGCTGGCAGAAGACCTCAGACTTCCCAAACGGCAAGAAACACCCCACATACCTGGGTAGGGAAAAAGAAAAAAGAAAAAACAGCGACAAAAGGATAGGGGTGGGACCTGAAACTCGGTGAGAGAGCTGTGAAGGAGGAAAAGATTCCATCCACACCCTAGGAAGCCCCTTCACTGGCGGAGATGCAGGTGGGCAGTGGGGTGAAGCTTCGGAGCCATGAAGGAGAGTGCAGTAATAGGGGTGCAGAGGGCAAAGCAGAGAGATTCCCGCACAGAGGATCGGTGCCGAGCAGCACTCACCAGCCCGAGAGGCTTGTCTGCTCACCCACGGGGGCCAGTGAGGGCTGGGAGCTGAGGCTCTGGCTTCGGAGGGCAGGTCCCAGGGAGAGGGCAGGGGTTGGCTGCGTGAACACAGCCTGCAGGGGGCTAGTGTGCCACAGCTAGCCGGGAGGGAATCTGGGAAAAAGTCTGGACCTGCATAAGAGGCAAGTGACCATTGTTTTGGGGTGTGCGAGGAGAGGGGATTCAGAGCACCGGCTAAACGAGCTCCAGAGACGGGCACGAGGCTCGGCTAATAGCGCAGACCCCAGGGACGGGCATGAGACGCTAAGGCTGCTGCGGCCGCCACCAAGAAGCCTGTGTACGAGCACAGGTCACTATCCACACCCCCCCTTCCGGGAGCCTGTGCAGCCCGCCACTGGCAGGGTCCCGTGATCCAGGGACAACTTCCCCGGGAGAATGCATGGCGCGCCTCAGGCTGCTGCAACGTCACGCCGGCCTCTGCCGCCGTAGGATCAGCCCGCATCCGTACCCCTCCCTCCCCGCACTGGCCTGAGGGAGCCAGAGCCCCCGAATCAGCTGCTCCTTTAACCCCGTCCTGTCTGAGCAAAGAACAGACACCAGAGGGCGACCTACGTGCAGATGCAGGGCCAAAGCCGAACCCCAGGAGCTGTGCAAACAAAGAAGAGAAAGGGAAATCTCTCCCGCAGCCTCAGGAGCAGAGGATTAAATCTCCAGTCAACTTGATGTACCTGCATCTGTGGAATAACTGAATAGACAATGAATCATCCCAAATTGAGGCGGTGGACTTGGAGAGCAACTGTAGACTTGGGGTGTGCTTTCTGCACCTAATTTCTTTCTGGTTTTATGTTCATCTTAGTTTAGTACTTAGAGTTTATTATAATTGGTAGATTTATTTATTTGGTTGCTCTCTTCCTTTTTTTATATATAGATATATATTTTTTTCCTTTTTCTCTTTTTGTGAGTGTGTACGTGTATGCTTCTTGGTGTGATTTTCTCTGTATAGCTTTACTTTTATCATTTGTCCTAGGGTTCTGTCTGTCTTTTAGTATCAGTTTTAGCACTTGCTATCATTGGTGGATGTGTTTTTTTGGTTTGGTTATGCTTTTCTTTCTTTCTTTTTTTATTTTTCTCTTTTTAATTACTTTATAATTTTTTCAATTTTTAATATTTTTTTAATTTTAATAACTTTCCCTCCCTCCCTCCCTCCCTCTCTCTCTCTTTTCTTTCTTTCTTTTTTTTCTCCTGAGCTGTGTGGCTGACAGGGCCTTGGTGCTCTGGCCACGTGTAAGGCCTGTGCCTCTGAGGTGGGAGAGCTGAGTTTAGTACACTGGTCCACCAGAGACCTCCCGGCTCCATGTAATATCAAACGGTGAAAGCTCTCCCAGAGATCTCCATCTCAATGCTAAGACCCAGCTCCACTCAGTGGCCAACAAGCTACAGTGCTGGACACCCCATGCCAAACAACTAGCAAGACAGGAACACAACCCCACCCATTAGCAGAGAGGCTGCCTACAATCATACTAAGTTCACACACAACCCAAAACACACCAGCAGACGTGGACCTGCCCACCAGAAAGACAAGATCCAGCCTCATCCACCAGAACACAGGTACCAGTCCCCTATACCAGGAAGCCTACACAGCCCACTGAACCAACCGTACCCAGTGTGGGCAGATACAAAAGACAACAGGAACTATGAACCTGCAGCCTGAGAAAAGGAGACCCCAAACACAGTGAGTTAAGCAAAATGAAGACAGAGACAGAGAAACACACAGCAGATGAAGGAGCAAAGTAAAAAACCCACCAGACCAAACAAATGAAAAGGAAAGAGGCAGTCTACCTGAATAAGAATTCAGAGATGGACTTAATTGATATTTATAGGACATTCCATCCAAAAACAACAAAATACACTTTCTTCTCTAGTGCTCATGGAACATTCTCCTGGATAGATCATATCTTGGGTCACAAATCAAGCCTTGGTAAATTTAAGAAAACTGAAATCATATTAAGAATATTTTCTGACCACAATGCTACAAGACTAGATATCAATTACAGGAAAAAATATGTAGAAAATAGAAACACATGGAGGCTAAACAATACACTACTTAATAGACAGAGATCACTGAAGAAATCAAAGAGGAAATTAAAAAATACCTAGAAACAAATAACAATGAAAACACGATGATCCAAAACCTATGGGATGCAGCAAAAGCAGTTCTAAGAGGGAAGTTTATAACAATTCAATCCTACGTCAAGAAATAAGAAACACCCCAAATAAACAACCTAAGCTTACACCTAAAGCAATTAGAGAGAGAAGAACAAAAAAACCCCAAAGTTAGCAGGAGGGAGGAAATCATAAAGATCAGATCAGAAATAAATGAAAAAGAAATGAATGAGAAACAATAGCAAAGATCAAAAAAACTAAAAGCTGGTTCTTTGAGAAGATGCACAAAATTGATAAACCATTAGCCAGACTCATCAAGAATAAAAGGCAGAAGACTCCAATCAATAGAATTAGAAATGAAAAAGGAGAAGTAACAACTGACACTGCAGAAATTCAAAGGATCATGAGAAATCACTATAAGCAACTATATGCCAATAAAATGGACAAACAGGAAGAAATGGACAAATTCTTAGAAAAGCACAACCTTCTGAGACTGAACCAGGAAGAAACAGAAAATATAAACAGACCACTCACAAGCACTGAAATTGAAAGTGTGATTAAAAATCTTCCAACAGGGCTTCCCTGGTGGCGCAGTGGTTGAGAGTCCGCCTGCCGATGCAGGGGACACGGGTTCGTGCCCCGGTCCGGGAGGATCCCACGTGCCGCGGAGCGGCTGGGCCCGTGAGCCATGGCTGCTGAGCCTGCGCGTCCGGAGCCTGTGCTCCGCAACGGGAGAGACCACAACAATGAGAGGCCCACATACCGGAAAAAAAAAAAAAAAAAAATCTTCCAACAAACAAAAGCACAGAACAGATGGCTTCAGGTGGCTTCACAGGACCAGATGGCTTAACAGGCGAGTTCTACCATTTAGAGAAGAACTAACACCTATCCTTCTCAAACTCTTCCAAAATACAGCAGAGGGACAAACACTCCCAAACTCATTCTACCAGGTTACCATCATCCTGATACCAAAACCAGACAAAGATGTCACAAAGAAAGAAAACTACAGGCCAATATCACTGATGAACATATGAAAAAATCCTCCACAAAATACTAGCAAAGGGCGCGCCGGCCCAAACGAGCCGGCCGGCCGGCCTGGCTCCCCTCCCCGGCCCCGACGGGCGGGCGGGCTGCCCTGAGGAGGCGGGGAGGGGAGGGCTGGGCCGGCCGGCGGGCAGACGACGATGCCGAACTTCTGCGCGGCCCCCAACTGCACGCGGAAGAGCACGCAGTCGGACCTGGCCTTTTTCAGGTTCCCGCGGGATCCAGCCAGATGCCAGAAGTGGGTGGAGAATTGTAGGAGAGCAGACTTAGAAGATAAAACACCTGATCAACTAAATAAACATTATCGATTGTGTGCCAAACACTTTGAGACTTCTATGATCTGTAGAACTAGCCCTTATAGGACAGTTCTTCGAGATAATGCAATACCAACAATATTTGATCTTACCAGCCATTTGAATAATCCACACAGTAGACACAGAAAACGAATAAAAGAATTGAGTGAAGATGAAATCAGGACACTGAAACAGAAAAAAATTGATGAAACTTCTGAACAGGACCCAAAACATAAGGAAATAAACAACAGCAATGCTCAGAACCCCAGTGCAGAAGAAGGGGGTGAAGAGCAGGATGAAGACATTTTACCTTTAACCCTTGAAGAGAAGGAAAACAAAGAATACTTAAAATCTTTATTTGAAATTTTGATTCTTATGGGAAAACAGAACATACCTCTGGATGGACATGAAGCTGATGAAATCCCAGAAGGTCTCTTTACTCCTGATAACTTTCAAGCACTGCTGGAGTGCCGGATCAATTCTGGTGAAGAGGTTCTGAGAAAGCGCTTTGAGACAACAGCAGTTAACACATTGTTCTGTTCAAAAACACAGCAGAAACAGATGCTAGAGATCTGTGAGAGCTGCATTCGGGAAGAAACCCTCAGGGAAGTGAGAGACTCTCACTTCTTTTCCATCGTCACTGACGATGTGGTGGACATAGCAGGGGAAGAGCACCTGCCTGTGTTGGTGAGGTTTGTTGACGAAGCTCACAACCTGAGAGAGGAATTTGTGGGCTTCCTGCCTTATGAAGCTGATGCAGAAATTTTGGCTGTGAAATTTCACACTACGATAACTGAGAAGTGGGGATTAAACATGGAGTACTGTCGTGGCCAGGCTTACATTGTGTCCAGTGGATTTTCTTCCAAAATGAAAGTTGTTGCTTCTAGACTTTTAGAGAAATATCCCCAAGCTATCTACACACTCTGCTCTTCCTGTGCCTTAAATATGTGGTTGGCAAAATCAGTGCCTGTTATGGGGGTATCTGTCACGTTAGGAACAATTGAGGAAGTTTGTTCTTTTTTCCATCGATCACCACAACTGCTTTTAGAACTTGACAATGTAATTTCTGTCCTATTTCAGAACAATGAAGAAAGGGGCAAAGAACTGAAGGAAATTTGCCATTCTCAGTGGACAGGCAGGCATGATGCTTTTGAAATCTTAGTGGACCTCCTACAAGCACTTGTTTTATGTTTAGATGGTATAAATAGTGACACAAATGTTAGATGGAATAACTGTATAGCTGGCCGAGCATTTGTACTCTGTAGTGCAGTAACAGATTTTGATTTCATCGTTACCATTGTTGTTCTTAAAAATGTTCTATCTTTTACAAGAGCCTTTGGGAAAAATCTTCAGGGGCAAACTTCTGATGTCTTCTTTGCAGCCAGTAGCTTGACTGCAGTGCTGCATTCACTAAATGAAGTGATGGAAAATATCGAAGTTTATCATGAATTTTGGTTTGAGGAAGCCACAAATTTGGCAGCCAAACTTGATATTCAGATGAAACTCCCAGGGAAATTTCGCAGAGCTCAGCACAGTAACCTGGAATCTCAGCTAACCTCTGAGAGTTACTATAAAGAAACTCTAAGTGTTCCAACAGTGGAACACATTATTCAGGAACTGAAAGATATATTCTCAGAACAACACCTCAAAGCTCTTAAATGCTTATCTCTGGTACCCTCTGTCATGGGACAGCTTAAATTCAATACATCAGAGGAGCATCATGCTGACATGTACAGAAGTGATTTACCTAATCCTGACACACTCTCTGCTGAGCTGCATTGTTGGAGAATCAAGTGGAAACACAGAGGGAAAGATATAGAACTTCCATCCACTATTTATGAAGCCCTTCATCTGCCAGACATCAAGTTTTTTCCTAATGTTTATGCATTGCTGAAGGTCCTGTGTATTCTTCCTGTGATGAAGGTTGAGAATGAACGCTATGAAAATGGACGAAAGCGTCTCAAAGCATACCTGAGGAACACTTTGACAGACCAAAGGTCAAGTAACTTGGCTTTGCTTAACATAAATTTTGATATAAAACACGATTTGGATTTAATGGTGGATACATATATCAAACTCTATACAAGTAAGTCAGAGCTTCCTACAGATAATTCAGAAACCATTGAAAATACCTAAGAGACTTTTAAAATAGGCTTTCTCTTATATTTGATATTTGAAAAAATCTGTAGGAAATTTGAAAATATCTTACAGAAAAGTTGTAAGGTGTACGTAGGCCACTTAATCACTGAATATCTTGACCTGTAGGCCTCCCATTGAGTACATTAGTCATTGATAATCTGCCTGTTTAAATGGCCCGTTTGAAGTCCCATGCTTTGGAGACCTAACTGTTCTTCCAGAAGATAGCATTGAAAGTACCATGTTACACTCTGTGTGATCTCTGCTAATGGCACTTTGAAATTGTATTAAGTCATTTTAGATATAACATTTGTCACTGTGGATCCAATTGTCAGGTACTTAGTTATCAGTTCTTGGAAGAAATAAATTTTGAGGAGGTATGGGAGGAAGGAATACATTATATAAAACATTACAATGAAGCTCATGACTGACCTTTGAATAGTAGGAATTTAAGTATGCTGTTAAAAATCTGTAAGGGACCGTTAAAATGATCAGACTGTAAGAGAAACGTGTGAGCTCACCAAACAAGGATTTCAGTGTAGATTTTGCCTTTATCAAATGAAGTTGAAGGAACAAGTTAAAGTTTGAATGGAAGAGCCTGCCATTGTTGTTCCACATCTGATTGTTGCTGTTTACATTCCTTTATTGAGCCTACATCTTCATAAGCTTTTTGACAGGTATATGTTGAACACTTCTGTTTCATGGTCAAGACAGGATCAGAGACCATGGATACTGACAACTGATTTGTCTGTTTTCTTCTGTCTTTTTCCATGACTCTATCTACTGCCTCATCTTGATTTACAAGCAAAACCTAGAAAACCTACAAAAATAAGTGTTTTGTGGTTTATCTAGGAATAATATAGAAAATATTGCTCTTATTTTTGGTGAAGAAAATCAATTTTGTATAGTTTATTTCAACCTAAATAAAATGTGAATTTTGTTTAAAGTTCAGGTACATTGTTTTTGATGCGGACAAAACAGATTCTTGTGGTAAATCTTTTCAAAAATATTTATCACCTTCACAATTGAAGATAAGGTCTTTTTTTTTTTCTTTTGGTGTATGGTTTACTACTTGGGGGAATAAAAAAGCCATTTTAATTGTGAAATTATTAAATGTAAGATTTATCTAACTTTTTAAGTATTATATGCTGTATGACCCCTGATATAAATTGTTAGTGTTTGCGTAATTGTTGCTGGCTAAAATGTAAATGAATGAATATTGCAAGAAAAAAAAAAAAAATACTAGCAAAGATCATCCAACAGCCCATTAAAGGGAGCATACACCATGATCAACTGGGGTTTATCCCAACATACGCAAATCAATCAATGTGATAAGCCATATTAACAAATTGAAGGAGAAAAGCCATATGATCATCTCAACAGATACAGAAAAAGCTTTTCACAAAATTAAACACCGATTTATGATAAAAACACTCCAGAAGTAGGCATAGAGGAACTTACCTCAACATAATAAAGACCATATATGACAAACCCACAGCCAACATCGTTCTCAATGGTGAAAAAATGAAACCATTTCCTGTAAGATCAGGAACAAGACAAGGTTGTCCACTCTCACGATTATTATTCATCATACTTTGGAAGTTTTAGCCACAGCAATCAGAGAAGAAAAATAAATAAATGGAATCCAAATAGGAAAAGAAGACATTAAGCTGTCACTGTTTGCAGATGACATGATACTATACATAGAGAATCCTACAGATGTTACAAGAAAACTACTGGAGCTAATCAGTGAATATGGTAAAGTAGTACAATACACAATTAATGCACAGAAATCTCTTGCAGTCTTATACACTAATGATGCAAAATCTGAAACAGAATTTAAGGAAACACTCCCATGTACCACTGCAACAGAAAGAATAAAATACCTTGGAATAAACCTACCTAAGGAGATGAAAGACGTGTATGCAGAAAACTGTAAGACACTGATGAAAGAAATTAAAGATGATACAAACAGATGGAGAGATATACCATGTTCTTGGATTGAAAGAACCAACACTGCGAAAATGACTCTACTACCTAAAGCAAGCTACAGATTCAATGCAATCCCTGTCAAACTACCAAGGGCATTTTTCACAGAACAAGCATAAAAAATTGCACAGTTTGTATGGAACAACCAAAGACACCGAATAGCCAAAGCAATCTTGAGAAAGAAAAACGGAGCTGGAGGAATCATCAGGCTCCCTGACTTCAGACTATACTACAAAGCTACAGTAATCAAGACAGTATGGTTCTGGCACAAAAACACAAATACAGATCAATGGAACAAGATAGCCCAAAGATAAACCCACACACATATAGTCACCTTATTTTTGTTAAAAGAGGCAAGAATATACAATGGAGAAAAGACAGCCTCTTCACTAAGTGGTGTTGGGAAAACTGGACAGCTACATGTAAAAGAATGAAATTAGAACACTCCCTAACACCATACACAAAAATAAACTCAAAATGGATTAAAGACCTAAATGTAAGACCAGACACTGACAAACTCTTAGAGGAAAACATAGGCAGAACTCTCTATAACATAAATCACAGCAAGATCCTTTTTGACCCACCTCCTAGAGAAATGGAAATAAAAACAACAAACAAATGGGACCTAATGAAACTTAAAAGCTTTTGCACAGCAAAGGAAACCATAAACAAGACCAAAAGACAACCCTCAGAATGGGAGAAAATATTTGCAAATGAAGCAACTGACAAAGGATTAATCTCCAAAATTTACAAGCAGCTCCATATCAAAAAAACAAACAGCCCAATCCAAAAAATGGGTAGAAGACCTAAACAGACATTTCTCCAAAGAAGATATATGGATTGCCAACAAACACATGAAAGGATGCTCAATGTCACTAGTCATTAGAGAAATGCAAATCAAAACTACAATGAGGTATCACCTCACACTGGTCAGAATGGCCATCATCAAAAAGTCTACAAACAATAAATGCTGGAGAGGGTGTGGAGAAAAGGGAACTCTCTTGCACTGTTGGTGGGAATGTAAATTGATACACCCAATATGGAGAACAGTATGGAGATTCATTAAAAAACTAAAAATAGAACTAGCATACAACCCAGCCATCCCGCTACTGGGCATATACCCCGAGAAAACCATAATTCAAAAAGAGTCATGTACCATAATGTTCACTGCAGCTCTATTTACAATAGCCAGGACATGGAAGCAACCTAAGTGTCCATCAACAGATGAATGTATAAAGAAGATGCGGCACATATATACAATGGAATATTACTCAGCCATAAAAATATACGAAACTTGAGTCATTTGTAGTGAGGTGGATGAACCTAGAATCTGTCATGCAGAGTGAAGTAAGTCAGAAAGAGAAAAACAAATACCATATGCTAACATATATATATGGAATTAAAAAAAAACTCGTTCTGAAGAATCTAGGGGCAGGACAGGAATAAAGATGCAGATGTAGAGAATGGACTTGAGGACACAGGGAGGGCGAAGGGTAAGCTGGGACGAAGTGAGAGAGTGGTATGGACATACATACACTACCAAATGTAAAACAGATAGCTATGGGAAGCAGTCGCATAGCACAGGGAGATCAGCTCAGTGCTTTGTGACCACCTAGAGGGGTGGGATAGGGAGGGTGGGAGGGAGACGTAAGAGGGAGGAGATATGGGGATATATGTATATGTACAGCTGACTCACTTTGTTATACAGCAGAAACTAACACACCAATGTAAAGCAATTATACTCCAAAAAAGATGTTAAAAATAATAATAATGTTTTTAAAAAGTGGACTTAACATGATCCAGCTTTTCCTCATAAGTCAATTTTCATACAATATGTGGATTATTTGCTGTTGTGTTCAAACCCTTGATAGATAATCAGCAAGACACCCTGTACTTCTTTCAGAACTTAGCCTCAAAGGGACATAAAGCACCCAAAGAGTAATTACAATTTTGTGAGGCTAATGGAAAATACTTAGGATGTTTGGTATCTAAAGAAGGGGTTTCAATTGCTCTAGAAGCAATTTGGCTTTCCCTGCTCCTAAAACAAGAAGGCAAGTAAGGGGACTTCTAGGCCTTGCAGGCTACCAACGGAGCTGGATTCCAAATTTTTCTTTAGTGTCTCGACCATAAATAATTTGCCTACACAATACGAACCTGAACCTCTTGGTTGGGGAACAGACCATTGCGAAGCCTTTAGTTTCTCTAAAGGGCTTCCTGGCAAAGGCCCCAGCCTTGGGGCATCCAGACTATGATTTTCCCTTTTTTCTCTTTGTGCATAAAAACAAGGGTGACACACTAGGAATATTAACTCAACTGTAAGGCAGTCACTAATGACCAATAGGATATTACTGCCAGCAGCTAGATCCAGTAGCTAAGGGCCTTCCCCTTGCCTCCGAGCTGTCACAGCAATAGCTGTTGTTTGTCAGACAACATAGGAGACAGTCATGAGTCACCCTCTCACCGTCTTTGTTCCCCACTCCATGAAAACTCTACTAAACTCTCTTCACACACAACCTTATTCAGCGAGCCATTTAACTTGAGATTGTAATCATGAGACTGTATTCCTCTCACCAAACATAATTCTCCACAGGTGTAATGAACTTAGTCCAGTGACCTTGCTCCCAGAAGAATCAAAGAGCAGTAATGAAAAGTATGATTGCATTGTTTTAACTGACAGTATTTTATCTTAAGTATCAAATGGCAATAATGAAAAGTATGATTGCATTGTTTTAACTGACAGTTTTTTATCTTCTAGGATTGACCGTCAAGAAAGCCCAAAGGATAATCCTGACTTTATACTATGCACTCATGGTTCATATTTAAGAGGACCTCATGGAATGGACCAGGCTAGTAACGCTGTCATTTCTCCACTGTGTATCCTTGAAAATGGGCCCTTTCTAATGTCTTTTCTGCCCAACAGGCTGAACTAACAGCACGAACAAGAGCCTGCCTGTCATTTGGCAAAAGGAAAATCTGCTAACATTTACACAGACAGCCACTATACTTTTGGGGTGGCACATGATTTTGGTATGCTTTTGGAAAAAAAGAGGTGGGATTTTTAACATCCTCAGGACAGCCTACCAAAACTGGGAAACAAGTAGCAGAATTACTAGAGGCATTTCTGTTGCCATGTGCACTTGCTGTTACTAAGGCATGGGGCCATTCAAAGGCTGACACTGCAGAAGCAAAAGGAAGCTCTCTAGTCGATCATGCTCCCAAGACAGCAGCTCTGAAAAACGACACCAACCAACCAACCACTGTCTTTCCCTTTCAGCCACCCAGTAACCTTCCTGATATACTGCTGAAGTTTCAGGGAATGGTGTTTTCTGAAAATGGTTAAAGCTTTCAGAAAAAGGAAAAAGACACCTAAACACAGAATGGAGGAAGAGTCAACTAACAAAGAGCTGTGGACAGGTCCAAAGGGAAAGCCTATCTTTCTGTTTGGAGCTCAATATCCTATTTCACAATATATTTATGAGTTAACTCACTGGAACCCAGATAAGGTGGTATTACGAGGTAAACAATATTTTTCGAAGCCTATTTTACAATAGCCCAGAAGGTTTACTCAAGATGTGCAACTGTCCAAAATATAACCCAGGGAAGCATTTACACAGTTCTCAAAGAAATTTCCCATTACCTGCAGGTCTTTTTGAAATTTGGTATGTTGATTTTATACAAATGTCTCGCTCAGAAGGTTATCAATACATTCTTGTTATAATTTGAATGTTTTCACATTGGGTTAAGGCATTCCCGTGCAGAAAGGCCACAGTGCAGTAAGTAGAGAAATCAATTTTAGAAAGGGTGATACCTCTTTGAACAATCCCCTCAGAAATACATAGTGATAAAGGAACTCATTTTACTGGACAAATTATTAAGAAAATTTGCAAGATTTTTCCAACTACGCAGCACTTAATTGTGTTTATAATCCCTAGTCTTCTGGTTAGTAGAAAGAACAAATGGAACAATTAAAAAACAACTGGCTAAAATTATGGATGCTTATTCCTCACCTGGCCTAAGGCCCTTCCATTGGTTCTCAACCTCATATCCACCCCTCTTGGCAAACATCACTTCTCTCTCTTTGAGATGATCACAGGGAGAACAATGAGATTGAATGATGGACTATATTAACTTATATTATTAAAAGGAGACATATTACATCATGGCATAGGTTTAACTGCATTTTTCAAAGGATATTCTAAGCTTGTTTCTGAAGCATATCATAGTAATCTATCCTCAAGCGAAGATCAGATGCCCCATGACTTACAACCAGGAGATTACGTACATTGGAAAAGGCAGTATTTAAAAGACTACCTCCACCCTAGATGCAAGGTCCCTTATCAGGTGCTTTTAACTAACTCATGTGCAGCAAAACTGAAGGGAACTGACTCTAGGATTCATGTTTCCCACCTAAAAAGGGCTCCTGCACCAGACTGGTCTATAGACAGGGCTGATGACCTCAAACTCACCTTAAAGTGATGCTCCAATAGGAAAGAAACACCAACACCAGGATGAGAAGGTGACATCAGAAATAGACAGCTATCCCAACAGGCTGGACCTGACCCATACGGTTATTTACAACATTTTCTTCTTGGTTTCTTGGCCTTCTGCACACAAACCAAATGTTTTCCTATAATGGGCACAATTCTGTGCAAATTTGAGAAATCACTCCAAATGTTGGGACTATGGTCAATCACCTGCATCCAGTACTTCTGGGTTATCTTGCTGGGTTTCTCCACTCCAAGGGTCTAATTGGATGGCCCTCAGGAAATTTATTTTAGAAGAAAGAAATTATAGTTCTGTCAGGCCACTCCTGATATTACTAGATGGGACCCCCTCACTTGGCCCATCAAGCATACTTATTCTGACACTAGCCATAAATATGAGTTTTCCATTGAGGTCAGTCAAGCTCAGTCAGAACAATGAACTGAATTTCAATCAAAAGGTGTAACTTTTTAATTATTAGGAGGGACCCTCCCTCAGCTACGGGATGGATTTTTACGGCTGAAAATGGTCATCTAAGTTTAAAGACCTCCTTACGTTGGGAACAGTTAAATCACACTAAAAATCATCAGCCTGACGACACTAGTACATTATGAAAAATGGCAATATATCATTTCCCTTAAAGATAGTGATAGGTATGGAACAGACTGGGTCAGGCGACGAGAATACAGTGCATCGCACGTAATGGAACTCAATGGCTTTGTGGGTCCAATATACGGCCCTGGCTTCCACCAGGATGGCTAGGAAGGTGTACTTTAGGATTCCCTTGGGCTCAAGGCCACTTACGTAAAAATTTAGACATAAGTCCAGCAAATTTGCCATCAGTATGAGCCCAATGGGCCAAGAGATCTGTATCTCAAGGGTATGATTACTTAGCAGCTATTTTTGTGCCTTCAGTAGGTCTGGAAGATATAGTTTCCCACATCGAAGGCTTAACAGAATTCAGTCAAAAGACCTTAAATGATAGCAACCATGCTATTAGCCTACTGAATTCTGAAGTCTCTATGATGAGAAAAGTGGTGTTATAAATTCCTTAACTTGAGGTGCCTGGTTTCCTTTGATTAACTATAATCTCTCAATGTTCCAACTACATGGTTTTTGTTGCAAAACCCCTATATATCCTGGCTCCTCCCTTACCTCTTTGGAGCAGTCTCTCAGAGGTACCTGAGAGGGTGTCTCCCAGGCTATAGTCCTCAGAAAGTCTGCCAAATAAAACAGAATTCTCAGCTTTTAGAGTGTGTTTTTTTTTTTTTTTCAGTCAACAAAGCACAACGGAACAATGGAGGAATTTTGTACGTGGACTTTATACTCCATGTCATTGTTATATTTTCTGAGTATAACTCTACTGTTAAGTAAGAAAATGTGCTTGCTCTTAGATTTCTACTGAATTGTTTAGGAGGAATGTGTCATGATCTTGGATTAGTTTTCAAATGATTCAGAAGGAAAAAGAAGCTGGGTGCACATCCCACATGTATACACACAAAGAATGGAAATGTGAAGTATTAACAAAAGTGATTAGGGCAGGGCTTCCCTGGTGGCGCAGTGGTTGAGAATCTGCCTGCCGATGCAGGGGATACGGGTTCGAGCCCTGGTCCGGGAAGGTCCCACATGCCGCAGAGCAACTAGGCCCGTGAGCCACAACTACTGAGCCTGCGCATCTGGAGCCTGTGCTCCGCAACAAGAGAAGCCACCGCAATGAGAAGCCCGCACACCACAACGAGTAAATAAATTTATAAAAAAATAAAAAATAAAAAAAAGTGATTAGGGCATAATTTAAACGTTGGGGGAGGGGGAAATACCAAAAGTGTATCCCATGGCTGCTTACTCTGATTTGGGTCAATGACTGTAAATAAAAGTGTTATAAAGTAGAACAATCACAATTATTGGCAGCCTAATCCAAAGTAATTATTCCTGATGTAATGCACTTTAATCCACTTTAGAAAATGCCAAGGGAGGGACTGCATGTCCGCATTTGTTATGTGCTAAATAGTTTCGGAACAAAGATCTCCTCACTGGAGATACGGTGATGGGCACAACTAGGGTCTGGTGAACAGAAGGGCCAAATGGATGCTTCACTGCTCTTAATGTCAGAAACGGAGAAAACTGACAAGCGTCCAAAACGTTAGGGACCACAAAATACCCTGAGCCACACGCGGCCCTGAAGATGGCACATGAAGGAGTAAAAATCCACCCCGTTTAGTTGTCCACTTAATGGGTGAACTGTATGGTAGGGAGATTATATCCCAATAAAGCAGTTAATAAAGAAAAAAACAAAACTTAAAGGGCCCTATTGTATTCAATCTGGGCCGAGGGAGTCCCTCAACAGTCCCCCCCTTTAAGAGAAATTCGGGGAACAGAAGGAAAGGTGAAAAGCCTACGCGTAGAGCTGGGGTCAGTGTACTGCCCTCGTGCAGACTGGCATACGATCCCCCGTGAGGATCCCGACTTCTGGGCAAAGGTACCGAAGAGCCGCCGCACACATTCCACGCAGCGTGGCGTCTGACAAACACCCCGGCGGCCTCTCGCCCGAGGGGCTGCTGGCCACGCTCACCTCTCGGACACAGCCTCGGCCTGCTCCGCCCTGCGCTCCATCTCCACGACCTCCTCCTCCGTGTACTCCAGCTTCACCCGCTCCTCGGCCAGCTCTCTCTCCACCGCCTGCAGCTGGGTCGTGGTTCTCGCCAACAGCACCGTCACCGCGTCCTACAGGACCAAAGGGACGCTGCTAAGAAGCGGAAAGCGGGCGCCTGCACGGCCCATGGGGAGCATCCCTGCTGCCGGGCTGGTGGCCGTCCCCGGCTGCTCTCCAGCGGGAAGCAGCTCACCCCCGGGGCTGGCAGCAAGACAGTAACTTGGCCTTTCCATGTGGCTCTGAGGACTCAAATTTTAAGCAACCAACGCATCACTCATCATCATGAACATGTTGCATTAAAGAATATTACCATGAATGGCCACATCCATCACTATAGTCCATTTTTATTACTTCCCTTGAAACCCTGTTTCTTCGTCGCCACTGTGTTCTATTTAAGACTAAGTCTACACGCGTTTCTTAGAAACAATGGCCCCAGGAAAAGCCCCTCTTAAAGCCAGGCCACCTACTGACTCCCGAGAGGTGGCGGGCACAGGGTCCCAGGAGTCGCTGGGTCCCAGCCACTCGTCGTCCCGCCGGGGGGGGGGCTCGGGGCCGGTGAACACCTGCACCGAGTACCAGCACAGCTGCATCTCGCTCGAACCATCGTAATCAGCCAAGTTAATCTGACCAATGCCCTGTGCGGTGTTTAAAAAAAAAAAAAAAAAAAGGCATAACAGGCCCTGAATGACTGCACCTTAACAACCAATGGGCATCAAGGTTACCCTTTAATCTTAAGCAGAAAGAAAGGAAAGTATTTCATTCTTACTAACAGGACTAAGGTAAAATGAAAGTAGTGTTAAAGTGGTGTTGGAGGATCCTAGGGAGGATGGCTCTCATGTTGCTTATTCAACTTTAATAGAAACTGCTAGGAAGGGAAGAAGGACAGAGAACAAAAGGTAACTCACAGTGAAGGAAATGGACACTTCAGGATTGGATCTCACCCAGACTCTGGCCTATATGTTTCCTCCCTTGCTGATTTTAATCTGTATGTTACTCTGAAACAAACTGTAACCAAACAGAAAAACAGACAGAAACTGAGGAAGAGAGACAGGAAGAAAAGCAGGATTGAGGGAGAAGACAGGAGGACAGAAAGACTGAGGCAGAGACTGACAAAAGAGAGGGGGAGAGAGGGGTGGAAGGTAGGAAAGAGAGGAGGAGGGTACCATACCAACAGTTCTCCCTGCAACTGAGGATTCACTGAGCACATGTATAACTGAAGGGACTTCAACATCACCATGTTTGAATGCACAGGGATTCTGAAAACTTCATTAAACGCCAAGGGGGCTTTCAATTCCAGAGCCTTAGAGCAGAATGTGTTTGGTGTGTCGGGGTCAAGCGAAGGCAAACAGATGCAGACGTGTCTGGAATCGAGACAGGGAGAAAAAAGCATGGACCACATACACGAACACCCCTGTATGTTACCCTTTGGATGTGAATAGGTAAAACTGCAAAGTCCTTTGGAAAAAGTCCTTTTCTCAACCAAAACAAAGTCCAAAGAACGGACCTACCTTTGGAGAGAAAAAAAAAAAAAGGAAAAGAAAAGAAAAAAATTAGCAAAAAGAAAACATAAAAATCAGCAATTATAACTTCAGGGGGAGTCAAACAGACTTTCTGCTTTCACCATCTTTGTGGCAAAACATCTGCACTGATCTCTGCACAGCCCCTTGGCTCCCTCTCCAAGCTCTGCCCGCCTTGCCTCTCAGAGCGCTTGCCCACCCAGGCACCCGCCGTGCTGGGCTCCCAGCCCTATCCACCCCCAGCGTGGAAGCCAGCACCCAGGAGAAGCTCCAGCATCGGTGGAGTGAAGTACAGCATCAGGGCGAACCCTCAGACGCTGAAAACCAGGCTGCTTCCAAGGCCTTCGGGAGACCAGTTTACAAAGACGACTCACGGAAAGGGAGGGCACCGTCGGGCCTGAACACCCATCACAGGTGGGTTCACCCGCCAGGGTGAGTGGGACCTCACATCCCCATCGGGCACCCATCTCCCCACTGGGGACAATACAGATTTCCTTCTCCCTGCTCGGACAAGGATGCCTGAGCCCAGCCTGAGGCCTCTTCAGGCAACTCATCAGATCGCAAGAGCTGAGTGTGGCTGTGTCGCCACCAGCCTTGTGACCAGGATGGACGTTTTCAGCCCCAACGCTGCCGATGATGGGCACCCAGCATTTTGTCAGCATGGCCACGGCACATAACCAGCCTGGCTCCAATAACTCCACCTGCCTCAAATAATAAACCAGCCTCTTCTTAAAACTTACAATCCTTTAGATTTCAGACAGACATTCCCTGGCGTTTTATTCTAAATTCAGGTTCCACGACAGTCTTTTCCCTCCCCAAACTGCCACGTGCAGCAGGTCAGCCAGTGGTGCCGTGTGGAGGACGGCCCGGGGGGAGGACACGGCCCCCACCGGCACGGGACCTTACATTTTGCAGTCTTCCTTCACCACCAGCCCGGCAAAGTTCTTCAGTTGGAGCACGTTCGCGAGGAGACACTCGCTGGCACTGTCGTGCCTAGAAACTAAAAGGCACATTCACAGACTGCAAATGCCCCACGGTGTAGAAATCCTGCTTGAACTACTGCAGCGGTCCTCACCCCACCCCAGGGGACCTGTGCAAAGTCTAGAGGCTTTCCTTACTGTCACACTGAGTGGAGGGGGGCTACTGCATGTAGTGGGTGGAGGCCAAGGCTGCTGCTCAACACTCCATGGGGCTCAGGACAGCCCCCAACCCAGAATGACCCAGCCCGAATGTCACGAGTGCCGAGAAACGCTAGGATGACAAGAGTGAGCAAAAGAAAGCTGCTGGGATGTGAACATCCTGCCTTGTTCATCTGAACACTGCTGGTTACTGCCTTTCTAGACACTGTAGCTAGAAACCAAAACGCTTAGTGTTGCACAGCACCTGGCTACCCCACCTCCGGCGGGAACTTTCCTGAGGGCCTGACTGTGCCCACGGGGTGAGCGTCCCCAGCCGTGACTCAGTGTTGGAGGACAGCAGTGGAGCCGCTCTTGCCCATCTCTCCTTCCCGCCACCGCTGTCCCTTCACCTGAGACCGCTGAGATGGGCCTGGGGGTACCCAGGCCAGGGAGCAGCACCCAGATCACGCGGGTCCCTCCATCCCTCCTGGCCTGTGTGTGGAGGTGTGAGTCGCCAGGCGGGCCCCAATCTACCCATCGTCTTTATGAGCAACAGGGAAGGAGTCTTCTGTACTCACAAAAATCCAACATCGATCTGGGGCCCCTCGTTACCACAAGCGTCTCCACGCACAGGCTCGTCAGCATCCTCACTCCTGAACACAGTCGGAAAGGCACCGTGTTACTCCGAGGGGGCCTGGTTACCTCGGGCTCGGCAGAAGCTCTCTCACACTAGGGGTGCTTCTTACTGAGAAGGGCTTTATTAAGTTGCGACATAAATAAATGCTTTAAGTGACAGGGCACGGCAGGTCCCCAGGATCCATGACGTCACCTCCCAGGGTACCTGCTGACAAAGTGGCCTTTTTGAGAAAATACCTCTCAAAACCACGTGATATTCACGACAAAGTTCAAAAACATACACTCTTAAAAGCTTTGCAGGGGGGACTTCCCTGGTGGTCCAGTGGTTAAAACTCCGTGCTTCCACTGCAGGGGGCGCGGGTGCGATCCCCGGTCAGGGAACTAAGATCCCGCAAGCTGAGCGGCGCAGCCAAAAAAAAAAAAAAAAGTTGGCAATAAATGAAACATATACAGGTATCTGAGCTGAAAACATGACATCAAAGGTCTCAAACAAAATAAAGCCCACAAGGGGTTTTGTCCTTGCAAAGTGACTCCTCCAGCTCAGGAAAGGGGACGGGGGGAACATCCATTTCTAGTGAACGTCCTTTCTAGAAAAGCAGGTCTCCCTCGCACACTGGTTCTCCTTTTCCGGCTCTACTGGGCTCACGCCTTCCAACCCCCGGGGCCGGAGAGAAAGCAGTCATCCTAGATGCCCGAAGCCAGGCCAGTCCCCAGACGCCACCTGGGACCAGAGGGGGTCCGTGGGGATGCTCAGGGCCCCTCCCACATGGAGAGAAGCCAGAAGAGCTGCACCCCGGAGACACACAGGGTGTCAAGCCAGACAGGTCTCAGCAGGGGTGCCTTCTGGGAAGTCAGCCCAGGGAGGCCAGAAGGTCAGCTTCTAACCTTTCGGTGGGAGGTTCAAACACGCCGCTGTCGCTGGCCAGCAAGTAATCGGACAGGCAGGTGGACACGCAGCGCACTCTCCGCTCCAGCCTCTGGGCGCTGTCTTCTCGGGGGGTCGTTGCTGCAGACGAGAGACACGGCCGGGCTCAGGAGGCAACAGTGCGGGAGCCCAGGGCAGAGCAGAGACAAAGGCACGAAGTGGCAGAGACAGGCCAGCACGTGTGCAGATGTGTGTTTACATGCACTCTGCTCCAGTCTTTTCTTATATTGGAAAATGGAACAAACAGGCTTCTGGCTACTTCTTTAAAAGCCCTTTAAATGATCATCAATCTCCCTTCACCTCCTTAATGAGCGCACAGGTCAGAAGGTGGCGGGAAGGCCCTTGGCGTGGCCCTTTGAGAGAGTGTCACACGGGAAGACCTGGAGAGAGATTTCGCCTGCACGCGGATGGCAGCGCGCTCTCCGAGAAGCAGGAGGGGGGTGTTTCCTCCTTGACGCTGCTTGGTATTCTCCATACTTTATACAAGGAACACAGGCTACACTGCTTTATAATCAGAAAACAGAGTTTTTAAAAATCATCAAATAACCTCCAACAAAATGGAGGGACTTTCAAGTCAGAGGACACAGATGCACCCAGACTCGGCCTTTGCCAACGTCTCCGTGACCCCTCTGCCGCTCTAACCCCAGCGTCCTCCTCAGCAGCCCTGGGGCCAGACTGGCTTCCAGAACTGTCTCCTGGGATTAGAAAGGACCTTCACTGGGCAGCTAATTTTTGTCTCATATCGGTTTTAACCAAGAGCCAAAGACAACCACTGACACTTTCCCTTTTACCATTTCATCAACTCTTTCTATTCCTTCCCTCACAGCAACAAGTTTCTTTTAACAAAAGCAACAGAAACAGGCATGCCGTCTCCCACTGCAAAATGTGATGACGGACACAGGAACCTCAACACTTCTGAGAGAGGCACACACGGTCAGAACACAGGCTTAAACCGTAAAGCCCCGAAGTGAGCCTCACTCAAGCATCATGATGCCTCTTGTTAATAATGCAGGTCCCTCTTGTCTCTCTCTGTTCTCTGGCCATCTAAGCTCTAGAAACTAAAAATCTAGACATCTGTGCACCCCTGACACCAATAACCATCTCTTTTCTTTTTTTTTTTTTCTTTTGCCTGCGTTGGGTCTTCGTTGCTGCACTGGGCCTTCTCTAGTTGTGGCGAGCGGGGGTTACTCTTCATTCCAGTGCACGGGCTTCTCAGGGCGGTGGCTTCTCTTGTTGCGGAGCATGGGCTCTAGGCATGCGGGCTTCAACAGTTACAGCGCATGGGCTCAGTAGTTGTGGCACACAGGCCCTAGAGCGTGCAGGCTTCAGTAGTTGCAGCTCTGGGCTCAGTAGTTGTGGCTCGCGGGCTCTAGAGTGCAGGCTCAGTAGTTGTGGCACACGGGCTTAGTTGCTCCGTGGCACGTGGCATCTTCCTGGACCAGGACTCGAACCCGTGTCCCCTGCATTGGAAGGCGGATCCTTAACCACTGCGCCACCAGGGAAGTCCCCAACCATCTCTCTTTTCAGCCAAATTATTATTCACAGCAACAATTAAACCCAGATATATTCATCGGGGTACAAAACAGACAGGGCGGGCTTCCCTGGTGGCGCAGTGGTTGAGAGTCCGCCTGCCGATGCAGGGGACACAAGTTCGTGCCCCAGTCTGGGAAGATCCCACATGCCGCGGAGCGGCTGGGCCCGTGAGCCATGGCCGCTGAGCCTGTGCGTCCGGAGCCTGTGCTCCGCAAGGGGAGAGGCCACAACAGTGAGAGGCCCGCGTAACAACAACAACAACAACAACAAAAAGAGACAGGGCTGTGGCCTTTGGTCTCACAATGTTAACTGCAGACAAAAGCCGACCTTTCAAAGGTCTGCAGCGCCCAGCGTTGGGGCCACTGGCTCCGGCTCAGTCAGCGGCAGAAGCTGGCTTCTTCCTAGGGTGGCCGGAGGCACCGACTCTCAGATCGTAGATGACGACTCCCAGGTCCAGCTCTGCTCGTCACCCCGGCCCCACGGAAGGACCCAGAGCCTCCAGCTCTAAACTGCAGATAGAACCGCTCAGTTTGCTGCATGGAACGCCAGCAAACACATCGGCTCACTACTTCCATTCCCAGCCCTGACACTCGGCCTTACGTGCCTTTAAGGAAGTAACACTGCACAATGATCCAGTTAACTTCCAGGCAACCCAATGGTGTAACTGACAAAATTTCTCTCTCATTGCAGTGAAAGTGGATGAAGAGAGAAAGGAAATGGGGGAATCAATCCTCAGTGATCCTGGGCTTAGCACATTCACGGAGCAACTGGATGCAGGAGTTGACAGAAGGAGGTACGTTCAGCGTTTGCCCTGGCTGAGGAAGAAAGCACAAGGCACACCCCACAGTACACACCGCAACCGTCTGCACTTGGGCTTCTAGGCAACGAGACGGAAAGTGGGGAGCAACGCCAGTGAGGTAAGGAATAAACAAGCTTCCACACATTCATTTTATAAACCTCTGATCTTTCCATCATGAAACACAGACAAACAGACACTGAGACCTAAGGACAGCAACGCTGCCTGACAAAAGGGAGGAAAGTATAAGGAAAATCACATCGTGGGCAAAGCTGCCAGCTGGCCTATTAAAATAATGAAAGCGCTAAAGTCTGGGGAAAAAACGCAAGAAGGAAAAAATACGTCAAGCTCTTAGAAAAGTTCTTACACAACTTTCAGAGCCAGGATGAATACCATTCAAACGACAACAATAATAAGAGCAACTGTTGAGCTACATTAAAGCACAGCCATGAGCTATGCCCTTCCTGACCACACCCCGACCATCCTAAATACATTGATTCACTGCACAAGCATGTGGCACAGCCTGACCAGCAAGGCGAAGCGGAAGTCCAAGGTCACTTACAGTGAACGTTTCTGTCGAGCCACATGAGAAAAGAGATTTAAAAAAAAAAAAAAAGCACAAAGTGAAAAAACTGTAGAATTTAAGCCAACAATGTTAAACAGGGTATGAATGTAATAAAAACATCAATAAACAGATGAACAAAGTCAAAATATTTATGGACTTATATTAGCAAACACCAGTGCGAAATGAAAACAGAAACAGATTTCAGAATCGTGCCACATTTGACTTTTAAAGTGTGGGGACCATAAAACTGTAGTAAACATGTAAAAACAGTTAACGATGACAGTTTATTTCCCCACTCCCCTGCCCCACCTCTGTCCCCTCAGACTGATTTAAAACACAATGGGCAACTCTGAATTTTATGTTACTAAAATTTTTCTCACTAAAGCTTGCTTGAGTCAAACTTAGACTGTACTGTTCTTAGACTGGAGAGTGGAGGGAACTACATGACCTCGGGCGTCATAAATGAGGGGTGGGGTTATTGTAATGAGTACTGCGATCCTTGCCAATTTTATGAAGCTGCGATGACTCTAAGCTCAGGCATTCCCACAAGCATCAAGGGAGGCAAGGAGTCACCCTGCGTCCATGCCTGAAGCTGCTCACCCAGCCCTGCGCAAGCACCTATCAGGACCCATTCACTGAGTCAAGTACCTCTAGTTTGTAAGGGCCCAATTCTACTCATATGTGAACGCACCACCAGGTGGCAGTATCTGACCGTACCGACAGCAAAGACCTCCCAGTCTAAGAAGCTTGAAGCGCTATAACATCCACCACCAAGTGGTGGATGAAAAATAAAGAAATTAAGTCAGCTCTTCTCCTTCCCACCCAGTCTCTCCCGTGGACCGAAAGGGGTCCTTAAATCTTTTGCTGACTTTGTGTATAACTGGACTGATACTTCTATATTTCGGACTGTTTGCATAGGGAAAAGAAAAGTTTGCACAGGGAAAAGAAGAGTAAAGGCTAGACAATAAGTGAAAATGGAAACGTTTTAAGGAAAGTTTGCAAAGGGAAAAGGAAAGAGTAAAGTTAGACAATAAGTGAAGATGAACAAGAGAATATGTGTATAAAAAAGAACAAAGTAAATACAGCTTACATATGCATATGAACTATGGAAATAATTTATATTGGGATGTTGAAATAATGTATGAGCAGCATTTGCAAACAAAAAAGATAGGAAAACAACGGAGGTGCCAATTAGCCAAGGGACTGATTCAGAACATAGCTGGTCAATAGATATGTAAATGCTGAGAGAAACTAGGACTGTGTCTATAACCCATGGGTAACAAAATGGTGTATTTGTTGAAGAGCAATGAAGCCGAGAGTCAACCAGGTCTAAGGGTGTGCCCAAGGATATGCAGTTAGAGTTGAGTAGGCAAGGATTTGAAGAGCACCAGAGAAAGTAATTTGGTAGAAATGACTAATGCTTACTGCGACAACTTCTGAAATCATCCAAAATACTGTCATTTCCTGTTTGACAGAATTAAGTCTTTGAAAATTCCAGGAACAAAGGATGAAGAGATGAAGTCACAGGGCCAACGTTAGTAGAGATTTCTGCCGGGCCACAGCCAGACAGCAGTGCCAGTGCTGGTCTGAGGCGGGAACACACAGAACGTTGCATGTGGGCACACGCCCTGGAGAGTTCGTTAAGGCCCAAGTACTTCTTTAGCAGCCTCCGAATGCGGAGGAACTGTCTCATTTTCGACAATTAAGTATATTCTGAAAACAAGCCAAATGGCTGGGAAAGACTACTTTCCATGACATTTCAAGGACCCAGGGCAAAAGCACGCGGAACGAGCAAGGGAGCGGGCGGGCGGGCGAGCGTGCGTGCGTGCGTGCGGGCCTCCTCTTGCCCTGGAGGGTCCTAAGCTGAGGGCTCACTAGGCCACAGCAGAGCCAGCTGAGCTCGAGACCTTTCCTCCCCGGCCCCGGGGCACCCACCGGACCCATCAGTACGTACTTGCAGCCATGGGAGCGGTAGCGGCTTGGGGTCCTCGCTCGCGAGGTCCTTCCCCGTTCCTGGGGCACCCGTGCGGCGGCAGGGACGCCGCGCCCGGCGGGTCCTCGTCCCCCACGGCGGAGGCCTGAGCACGCAGCCTGTCCAGGGGGGCCCAGGCCCGCCACCTCGAAGGCGTCCCCGAGCTGGGCCAGGGGCGAGTCTCGCGAGGCCGGGAGGAAGGGCGTGTCCAAGGGCGAGCTGGGTGGGTACAGCGAGGACAGCGAGGAGCGCGAGGACAGGGACGCCAGGGACTGTGGCGTGTCCAGGGAGCGCCTCTGTTTGTGGAGGTCTGCGGGGCCCGGGGCGTCCGCCAAGGGGACGTCCCGGCCCAGGGAGTCGAAGGGGACGAGGTCGAAGCGCAGGAGCGGGCCGCCCTCGGCGTCGGGCTTCTCGCGTACTGCGGGAGGCCGTAGATGTCGGTGAAGCTGACGGAGCTCAGGGAGCCCCGGCTGGAGGCCAGGGAGCCGCGGCTGCTCCCCGAGGAGACGGTCAGGGTGCTGGCGGACAGGCTGAAACGACAAGAGCAGCCTGGAGCCCGCCCGTCCCCACCGCGAGCCGAGCTCCACGAGGAGCAAACCTCTGCCTCGGGCCCGTTCACCCCGGCGCCTCTTCAACACCTCTGAGCGTTTTAAGACACCCACCCCCACCCCCGCCCCTTCGTAAATATTTCCTTTGTTTCTTTGAATGTCAGTCGAGAGCAGTAGTTAACGTCAAGGGCTCTTGCTCGAGCTCAAGTTCCAGCTCACACTCAAGACTAGCTGTATGCAGCTGATTTGGTCAAGGGCTTTGCCCTTTCCGAGCCTCCCACCTTCTCACCCGGCGCTGGGATGAGAGCGGTTCCTGCCTCAAGGCGCTGTGAGGGGGAGAACTGAGAAAATAATACACAGAAAGCCCTTAACACTACACTTCGCGATACGGTAAGTGCTTGAGAACTGGAGCTCTTACTGAGCATCCAACTCGGATTTTAAAGATATTCATGCCTAATTAAAATGAGTATCTTAAAGAGAAATAATTAAAAGTGTACGTGTGCATCTATGTAGATGGACATATACACTCCTGATGCTGTGAGTTACAAAATCCTTCGATAAATCTGACTTAAGATTCATTATTCTGAAGTCACACTTGGTTCTCCTCATATTCCTTGGGTCACATATAAGCAGCTCATCTTAAAAATATCCTGTCTTCACTTTCCTGTCCTGTACTTACAACCACTGCAGGTTCTAAGTTCTGGGAGAGAAAGCCAGGCTAAATGAATCGTGAAGTTCACGGCCACTATGTTATAACATGATAATCATGTTACCTACCTTTGTAACTCGGACTGGAGATAGGACATTAGGCAGATGGCTTCTTCCAGCTGCATCAGGAGACAGTTTCTTTTTTCCTGAAGTAGAATCCTGTAGGTACAAAAACAGTCCACTGGTGGATTTCAAAGATGCCAAGTATATTTTCCTAACAAGAAATTCAGCTATATATTCCGCCAAAACAGATCAATGACTATCAGTTCTAAAAGCACACCTATGTCACAAGTTCCAAGGTAACTGTTTTTGTTTTATTTCACACTGTACCTCTAGAATCCTGAACAGTGCGAGTGATCCACACTAGAAGTTGCATGTGTGATGGAACAAATGTGTGGATAAAGAGATAAGATGGACGGATGGGAGGATGAGTGGGTGGACAGGTAGGTAAATAGACAGGTGGATGGGAATCCCACAGATGGGTTCAAAGGCAGAGCTCATAGAAATCTACTGGATTTCCTTGGAATAAATCTGATTCCCTCATCCTAGGCCCTCTTCCAGGCAAAAAATAAATGCAATTCTAGTATCTAGAGAATAAAAGATAAAAATCAAATAAAACAAAATATCAACTGTCATGGGTTGATATGGGTTGGAAGTATATATTTCTTCTTCCTTCTGCCTTCTTCTACTTCATAATTTTCTAGAATATTTTTCTCCTACTGTAGTAAGCCTACTGCCGAGAGTAGAGCCCTGCACATATAATAAATAATTGTTGAACAGTGGGGACTGATTAATCTTGCCTTTATAACAAAAGACCCATTTACAAATCAAAATGATTGTGTGTATATATATATATATGTATGTATATATATATGTATGTATATATATATATATATATATATATATATATATCAGGCAAAATAGAGTTTATGAACAAAGACTGTACTAAGAGACAAAGAAGGAGATTACATAATGATAAAGGGGTCAATCCAGTAAGAGGATATAACATATGTAAACATTTATGCACCCAGCACAGAACTATCTAAGTATATAAGCAAATATTAACAGTCCAAATGGGAGAAATAGACATTAATACAATAATAGTAGCAGATTCTAATACTCCACTTACATCAACCATACAGATCATCCAGACAGAAAATCAGTAAGAAAACGTAGGCCTTAAAGAACATGTGAGATCACATAGATTTATCAGATATATACAGAATATTCCATCAAACAAAAAATCAGCAGAATCATACATTTTTCTGAAGAGCACATGGAACATTATGGAGAAGAAATTATTTTTTAGGCTACAAAACAAGACTTAATAAGTAAAGGAAGATTCAAGTGTATTCGGCAACACGTGTAAAAGTAAAGATCAATTATGAAACAAAACTGGAAAGTTCACAGATGTGTGAGATCAATCAACATGTAGTGAACTGTCCATGGGTCAATGAAGAAATCAAAAGAGAAATTTAAAGAAAAACAACCTCCAGAAAATGAGAATACAACATAACAGATTTATGGAATGCAGCAAAAGCAGTTTTAAGAGGTAGGTTCTTGGTGATAAAATGCCTACCTCAAGAAACAAACTAAGTTTACACAGGAAGAAAACAGAAAAAGAAGAACAAGTGAAGCCCAAAGGTACTATTAGGAAAGAAATAACAAAGATCGGGATGGAAATAAATGTAACAAAGACTCGAGAGACAATAGATGAAGAAGAGATGAATGAAATTAAGAGGCTTTTTTTCTTTTAAAAGATAGACAAATTGACAAAAGTTCAGCTAGACTCATCAAGAAAAGGATAGGGCTTAAATAAATAAAATCAGAAATAAAAGTGGAGACGTTATAACTGACACCATGGAAAAACAAAGCATTATGAGAGGCTGCTATAAACAATTATATGCCAGCAAATTGAACAACACAAAAGAAATGGATGCATCCTAGAAACATACAAGGCAGGACTGAATTATGAAGAAATAGAAAACTGAACATACCAATAACTAGTAAGGTCACTGAATCAGTAATCCAACACTTCCCACCAAAAAAAGTTCAGGACCAGCAGGCTTCGCTGGTCAGTTTTACCGAACAGTCAAAGAAGATTTAATACCTGTCTTTCTCAAACTTGCTGAAAAAGTTGAAGATGAGGGATGCTTCCTAACTTATCATGCCAGCATTACCCTGTTACCAAAACCTGACAAGGACACGACAAGGAAAAGAAAATTACACTCCTATACGTGTACACATCAAATACACACATCAAACTTCTGGAATGCTACACAGCAGTTCTAAGAGCAATGTTTTTAGTGATAATTCCTACTACAAGATATAAGAAAAACTTCAAATACACAACCTAAATTTGAACCGCAAGGAATTAGAAAAAGAAGAACAAATGAAACCTAAAGTTAGCCCAAGGAGGAAATAATGAAGATGAGAGCAGAAATAAATGAAATAGAAGCTAAAAAGACAGTAGAAATTATCAATGAAACTGAAAGCAAGTTCTTTGAAAAGATAAACAAAACTGACAAACCTTTAGCCAGGCTCACCAAGAAAAAAAACACTTAAAATAATTAAAATCAGAAATATCACAAATAATTAAACTAATAAAAGAGTTAGCAGACATAACTAATAACCACAGAAATACAAAAAATCATAAGAGACTACTATGATATTAAGCTGCATGGGCTGCTTACAAATTCTGGAGATTAATCCTTTGTCAGTTGCTTCATTTGCAAATATTTTCTTCCATTCTTAGGGTTGTCTTTTCGTCTTGTTTATGGTTTCCTTTGCTGTGCAAAAGCTTTTAAGTTTCATTAGGTCCCACTTGTTTATTTTTCTTTTTATTTCCATTTCTCTGGGAGACAATATTTGCAAATGAAGCAACTGACAAAGGATTAATGTCCAAAATGTACAAGCAGCTCAGGCAGCTCAATATCAAAAAAACAAAAAACTCAATCCAAAAATGGGCAGAAGACCTAAACAGACATTTCTCCAAAAAAGATATACAGATTGCCAACAAACACATGAAAGGATGCTTAACATCATTAATCAGTAGAGAAATGCAAATCAAAACTACAATGAGATATCATCTCACACCAGTCATAATGGCCATCATCAAAAAATCTACAAAAACTAAATGCTGGAGAGGGTGTGGAAAAAAGGCAACCCTCTTGCACTGTTGGTGGGAATGTAAATTGATACAGCCACTGTGCAGAACGGTGTGGAGGTTCCTTAAAAAACTAAAAACAGAACTACCATATGACCCCGCAATCCCACTACTGGGCATATACCCTGAGAAAACCATAATTCAAAAGAGTCATGTACCACAATGTTCACTGCAGCTCTTTTTACAATAGCCAGGACGTGGAAGCAACCTAAGTGTCCATCAACAGATGAATGGATAAAGAAGATGTGGCACATATATACAATGGAATAGTACTCAGCCATAAAATGAAACGAAACTGAGTTATCTATAGTGAGGTGGATGGACCCAGAGTCTGTCACACAGAGTGAAGTAAGTCAGAAAGAGAAAAACAAATACCGTATACTAACACATATATATGGAATCTAAAAAACAAAACGAAAAAAGGTCACAAAGAACCTGCAGGCAGGATGGGAATAAAGACGCAGACCTACTAGAGAATGGACTTGAGGACACGGGGAGGGCGAAGGGTAAGCTGGGACAAAGGGAGAGAGTGGCATGGACACAGGCTACCAAATGTAAAACCAATAGCTAGTGGGAAGCAGCCACGTAGCCCAGGGAGATCAGCTTGGTGCTTTGTGACCACCTAGAGGGGTGGGATAGGAAGGGTGGGAGGGAGGGAGACACAAGAGGGAGGGGATATGGGGATATATGTATATGCATAGCTGATTCACTTTGTTATAAAGCAGAAACTAACACACCATTGTAAAGCAATTATACTCCAATAAAGATGTTTAAAAAAAAAGAGAGAGAGAAAATAGGAGTCAGCATTCGTCTCTCAAGTTATAAAGTTTGAGGACAATGGTTACATACAATTTCACCTCTTTACTAAAGGAAGGATTGCGTACAAACTCTCTGTGCTCTTGATGAAGCAATGACAAAAACACAAAACAACACAGAAGATTGGGGGGCTGGCTACCGTGGGGCCCCTGCACAGCCAACCTGCAGACTCAGACCCAGCACCTCTATCCTCCTCTGGTCGGATGCTGTTTCCACCTTGTCGTCCTGGGATAACGTTGGGGGAATGCGTGCCTGACATCCCTCATCCTGGGACCCATCTGAGATGAGTTGGTGAGCAAATTAAATGTGGAGGGAGCCTGCAGGAGGCGTCGGAAGGACATGGAATGGGAGGAAGACCAGAGACGGAAGGGGAGGAGCGCCCATGTTCTCTCTCTTCTGACAGCTCTCCATCCTTTCTCTGAGCTTAAACGGGTCTGTGTTATTACCTAATGACAAAAGAAAACACCACGAAGGGAAGCACCCGCTGACTTAGTTCACAGGCTGTACTTACGGACACAGACTGGGGTGTGTCTGGACCACTTGGGGTCTTGCAAGCATATCCGGATGGAAGTCCCCACGAGCCGGAAACCAGGGTGGCACTGATAAACCACGGTGTCCCTGTAACTGAAGCCATCGCCGCTGATGTGGCCGTTCACGATGGGATCCGGGCAGCTGCAGAGAGAGGCCTGCTGAAAAACAAGCAAAACCAACAAAAACACGCTGGAGAGCTTGTCTTCTATAAAAGTACCACATTCGTGGATAAACAACAGAGTCCCACGGTATAGCACAGGGAACACTATTCAACGTCCTGGGATAAACCAGAATGGAAAAGAATATACAGAAGAATACATATGTATATGTATAACCGGGTCACTATGCTGTACAGAAAAAATTAACACACCATTGTAAATCAAATATACTCCAGTACAAAGAAAAAAAAAAGAAAATAATAAAAGTACTCCATTCAAAATTAGTTTATTGTCAAGTGATTGACAGCACTGAATGCAAACATTATTGGGATTTTTTCCACTTATATATATTCTATTTGATAAGAGTTTTCTTCAACTCATTAATTTTTCTTAACAGTTGTGGATAACATAAGTAATAGTTCAAATATAAAATTGTTAAAAGGTATTTCCCCAGGTATGATTTCTCCATTTATTTCTTTTACTTATTTTTCTTATTGATATTTTATGTTATTTACCTATTTATTCTATTTCCAAATAAAAGCCATAAGAAAGGAAGAGACACTTGGAATTAATATAAGTTCTGTAACCCTATAGAAAATGGGTAGCAAAGAAAAGGATGGAAGGATCTCCAGTGACAGGCCAAGATTCCTGAACTATCTGTGAAATTCCAAAGGAAGGACTGCTATCAGAAAATAAGTTCAATTTCAGAAAATGTCCATTTGAGTTATGTCTGAACTGATGTCTAGGGGAAACTGTCGCATACTCAGTTAAACACAGAAGTCCAGAGCTCAGGGGAGGGACATCCTGCAGACGGAGCAGATTTAGGAAAAACTAGATTACAGATGGAGGCTGAAACCCAACAGGTGGCTGAGCTCGCCCGTGAAGAGTGTGTACAGCAAGGAAAGAAAGGGCCCAAAGACAAAACTGGGGTGAACACCAACACTTAAGGGGAGGAAAATAGTATTGATGTGAGGACTCTGACATGTAAGGTCATTGGCAAACAGGGTGTCAGATAAATTTCAGTACCAGAGGGCTTCCAAGTGGGGAAGGAAGTTAGAGGAATTTTCAGTCCTTCGTGAGTTGAAGGCTGGGGAGTGACAAAGGTTCTTTGCCTGACCAAACTTTAATCCGGGTCCTGACACTCCTCTCAAGCCCACCTGTGCACCTCCTTGTAAAAGCCGACTTCAGCAAGCACCCTGGTAAGTCACCCTACAAGAACCCT
Source organism: Mesoplodon bidens (assembly GCF_964165515.1). NCBI lineage: Eukaryota > Metazoa > Chordata > Mammalia > Artiodactyla > Ziphiidae > Mesoplodon > Mesoplodon bidens. The sequence continues at coordinate 306,496 of NW_027671724.1, read as the reverse complement.
CCAGCCTCAACATCTGATCCAGTTTCTCATCCCCACCCGCCACTGGTAGGTGGGTTCAGCCAGAACCCCTCCAAGCCCTGACGTTCCCTCTCAGGAATGTCCCACCCATGCCCCGTCCCTGCCCCTTGGCTGTGACCCCCACTGGCCCACACGGCATCCAGAGTTGAGTCATATCCTTTGTAAAATCCCATCACCCTGGTCCCTACACCAATCGCTCGGGTTCTAAATGAAGCCTGCCTCATTATCTTTAAGGTGCGTCATGAATATTCTTTCTCTGTAACAGTAGGAAGGTGCTGTGTGGTCCGGGGGAAGCTAGGAAAGGCGGGATTCCCTTCTTCTCTTTTATTCTCCTTCCACTTTCTTTCCTTCCCCTCCATCCGTCCTCCTCTCTGAGCCTCCCCACCACCACCTCTCTCCTCCTCACGCACAGGGAAAGAGTATCTTGTTAACAAACTATGGAGCATTAGGAGTAACTGACATGAAAAGCATGTGAGTGACACAGGGGTTTCGGATAGACAAGGAGAGTTCCTAAGTTGTCCTCAGAACTCGCTCCTTAGGCTGGAGTGGCTGCAGAGCGTTTTGGGGTGGATTTCCCCTGGCCACTACCACCCCGAATAGAGCACCCAGCTGCCAGTGCTTTACTCAGAGTACAGCAACCCCAAAGCTGAGAGCATGGCCAAATGACACTCAGGGTTAATGCCACCGTTCTGGAAGAAATCACAACAATACACTCTATTTCTGTTTAAGGCAATGCAGCTGCATTGTGTTATCCTAGGTTTGAACTAGATCTGTTATCAGCAGGATGACTCTGCAGAGGACAGAGGGAGAAAACCAAATCGGTGATAGGTATCCCTCTTTGAGCAGAATCTCTGCCCCAACATTTGTAAGAGGTCGGGTCAAGTTGTGCTCGATTCGCCTGATCTTTTGTCACCTCTGCAGCTTTTCCACTCAGCCGGATCCAGGTCAATAAAGCTGATTCTGACCAGAAGCCAGATCGCCTCCCCACACCAGGCGTGAAACAAGCAGGGAACTGGGAGGAGGCTGAATGTTCTCCAGGGGTTGAAGGGAGAGCTTCTGAGGCTGTTATCCTGGAACATGGATGTGGGCTCCTTCCCAGAGGCTGGGCTTTGCACGGTGACCTCCGTCAGTTAGAGACGTGGAGCCCCACTCGCATCCGCGAGACAAGAAAGGAGCCAGAGCCACCACACGTGGGCTTACTACTGCAGGGATCCAGCGACTTCCGAGGTGAGAAGGAAAAGATGTAATTTCTAGAAGCACACACCAAAATAACACACTCCAATCCTCAAAGGGAGTGTGGCCACCTGACTCCTGGCTGTTACTCTAGAGAACGTCGAGCATTTGGGGGTATTCTGAACCTGATCAGCACTCCAAGAGGAGGGACCCGGGCTCAGGGTGACCGAGACGCTGAAGAGGGTACATTGTGACAGAAAGTCCCCATCCCTCTCCGTGATCTGCACAGCCTCACTCTTGACTTGGACAAACACAACTGGCTAGGCTCACTTTTAAACCTCAATCATATTTTTTTCATCTAAGTTTTCAGTAAGAGCATATGGTTCAAAGCTGCATTCTCTGTTGAAAGCCTGGCAAATAAGCACTCCTAACGGCAAGGAGATATCTGTACACTCTAGAAACCAGATGGCAAGGTTGACAGGCTTGTGTGGAAACAAAGACTTCCAACAGCAACTCTCCTCTGACACGTGGTCACTTCAGTTCTGGGAGGAACTGACCTTAAAGACCTAAAGAAAATCGGGGATATCTTTCAAAAACACTCCGTTTCAGCTCAGTGCCTGAAGGAGAGAAGAATTGACACCATCCCCTCGAACGTCACTTCGTCTTTTAAGTAAACGTGGACACTGTGACTTCTGGATCTGAAGCCGGTAGAGAACAATCTGTTTGTCACTTGTGTAACTTTCCAGCCCTCAGGTGAGTTCCTCTTTAAAACATTCAAAGCCTTAGACCAATTACGGGGCTATTTCAGAAATACAGAATATTTCACGTACAGTATTTAACCAGAATTTCAACAGTAATATGTCAAAACGCTGTAGAAGGGAGAAACTGTATGAGGTGGAATTTGAATTCAGTGTCCTCTGAGCTCTATTTCAAATTTAAGATTCTGTTATCCTATAATACTGGGATATGTCCTTTATGAGTTTTTTAATGTAGCCCCAGTTTTGTTATAGACACACTATGTAGAAAGCATTTCTCTATCTTTGTAACTATGTTCAGATATCTGCTGACAGTCTAACACGTGTTAGTCACTCATTAAACATTTGATGAAGTGAACAGAGATAAAGTAACTTCACATTTTCAAAGCATTTCCAAATCCACTGTCTCCTAGGTGGCTTTCCTCTATTGGAAAAAATTGAATGCTGATTAGCTGTGGGCCAGCTATGTCCTTGGGGCTGGAGATTCAATGAAGAATAAGATACAATCGTAAAAGAGACGGGAGGTCTGACACGGAAAGCATCCCAGGGTGTTTGCCCCTAAAGAGGTGAGGAGTGGGGGAACTTCCCTGGTGGTCCAGGACTTAAGAATCCGCTTTGCAATTCAGGGGACACCAGTTCAATCCCAGGTCAGGGAACTAAGATCCCACATGCCGCAGGGTAACTAAGCCCCCGCGCCACAACTAGAGAGAAGCCCACGCACTGCAATGAAGGGCCCTAAGAACCAACACAGCCAAAATAAATAAGTAAATAAAGATTTTTAAAAAATAAAACGTATACTAGGAAAAAAAAAAGAGGTGAGGAGTGGGGAGGGACTACGTGTAGCCCAGCTGGGCTAAGCACAGTGATGAATATGCATTGTTTTTTAATGAGCACAGGATGGTCCCACAGAGGAACACTCACTGCTGTACTCCAAGTGGTGGTGTGCTTTTCAGAGAGCACTTAATACACTCCAAAGTTTGGGTTTTACTTTTCTCCTAAAATAGCTTTGGAAATACCTTTTGCTGGAAGCATCTTACATTCTCTATCTGGGACCCTGAAAGCTGAGCCCTATGGTAGCTGCCACATTTTTATGGGCATTTTGGACTGTTCTTTGCACAATATTCAAATAGTGACAGGAGATTTGCACCTGGGCTCTACTGTTTCCCACGGCTCCTGGGGACAGGATTTTTGCAATAACTCAATCTCAGACCAGAAGACAAGGAGGAACATCCATCTATGACCTGCAACGATGGAAAAACAGAGGAGAGAAATACAGAAACAGAGACACACAAGAGCCTACCTATGAGAGGGGGTGGTTCCTGTGAGACAGCTATCAGGGTGGTAAAGGAAGGCTGTGCTTTGTTTTTCAGCCTGGCATCCCCCAGGCGAAGAGAATTGTGTTTGGGATTAGGGTTGTCCTCCGACCTCTTATGCCCTGCAGGAGAATTAATAATTTAGCAGGCAAGTCTCCTGCAGTTTTTGGTTCCAGTACTGTATTTTTGGTGGGCTTTCCATGGGTTTAGGGGCCTTCCGCCCTGGTGAAGGGGAAGATCTCTGGGCGGGGGGGGTGGATTTCAGGGTGAAACTGAAACTCACCCAGCCATCTCCTTCAGCACTCTGGGTTCCCTACAGCCCCTGCCTGCAAGCCGCGCTTCTCCAAATGAACTTCCGACAGCCTCACGTCGGTCTGGTCACCATGAAGCCCTGGATAGTGTGTAGCACCGCATACTCCCTGTCACTTGTATGCAGCACAAATGAAGACAGCTTTGAGGTTCATAATGTCTGTTCAGCAGATGCACTTCAAAGGAATCTCTTTTAAAATAAAAGCCTGCTTGGAGTTAAAAATACATTTTGCATAGTAGAGAAAAATGAAGAACAATTGTTCTCTCCCTCAATTTTTTTGCTGTTGACTTTAAAACCCAGACACTTTTTTCTTAAAGTTTTCCCATTTGAATATGACAATAAAACATCTTCAAAGTTTTCCCTTTTTTTGCCACCTGAGAAGTATGTAAACTGTCACCATAAAGTTTTTAAGTACCTTTGAAATATTAAATGTAATTAAAACATAAGGATCTTAAGACTGTGGGACTTATAGAATAAAATGTAAACTCAATATTTGTTTCACAGTTAACATACAATTTGTTAGCCACAAGGAGAGTTTATTTCTTCCTTTGCAGCAGAAATTCATTTTCTGTCAGTTGCAGGTTATACCATTATAAGTACTGAACACAAGTATGTAAGATAACTGTTCTCTAAATTTAGTGTGCGCATCTAAGTGCTATTTATAGGTTGTTTCTGCCATGCCAGGCCTGTTCCTTTACCTCGAATCTTTACTCTCACTTTAGTGACTGATTTGATAAACAATCCAAAGTTTCCATTTGGTGGTGATCAAATGTTCAATACCACTACGACTATGCAGAAGCTTTACATGTCATTTAGCCCAATACTAAAATGTACTGCATATAAATATTAATTGTAAATGTATGAATCGATTTGACATCCACTCTCATTACAGCAAGTCTGGAAAGGTGAAGAAAGGGGGCACCTCACTGTGATCTCCAGCAGCTGAGTTTACTTAGGGTATCAACGAACAACACTGACGGTACAATGCCCTTATGCCTGAATCCGTGAAAGAAATTTAGAAAAGAAGACACTTAAAAAACATTTTTTTATTTTTACTTTTTTTCCTTATCAGCTTTTACATTTTTTTTACTTTTACTTTTTTACTTTTTTTAAACTTTTATTTATCTCTTCTTTTGAATGTATCTTAAATTTTGCAAATGATGACCTCTGACAAGAAAAGAAAAAGCAACTGGAAAATTTGCTTATTTCCCCATCCACTGCTAAAAAAGACACATTTTTTGGCAGGAAGTCTCAATACCACACTTGGCAACTGATTCCTAAATTCATCTGTATATGTAACAGGACCCCATAAAACGGCAACGTTTATATGAGAAAATAAAGAAAATGATTTGTTGCCAGTCACGGTGGGCTAACTTAGACAAAATCCTCCAGTGAATAAAGTAGAAAAAATGGACAAACTATGTTTAAGAAAATCTGCTTGATGATAACAGGGAAGGTACTGAAGTTCTATGTGGCCAACATCAAGGACAGGATCGAGCCCCAGCAAAGCAAACCTGCAGTGGAGGTTTCCCTAGTTCTGAGGACGTTGAAATTGGAAACGGTGGCTGGTGCGCTGAGGTGCCAAGGGCGTCTTCCCTCAGACTCGTGGGTCGTGGCCTGAAACACTGAGGTCAGGGGCCACCAAGGGTTGGACAGAGGGAGGTTGACAAAATTCAAAATGTGCTGCCAATTCAAAACCAACCCAGAGTTGCCCTTGGATTCACGAGGTGAAATGTTTCAGAAGAACATCACTCCCATACAAACAAACAGAAAATGCTGAATGATCTACAGAAGCCTTAGTTGTACTGGAGCCCATCGGAGAGCTGAGATTTCAAGAAGTTCAAATGCACGGACTCCACACAGGAACAAGCTCTCCAAAGAGCTGGTATGTGGATCCCTCCACCTTCCTAGAGCATGGGGGCAGGGGGGCTGCCGTGAAGGAGGGGAAGAGTTGGACAATTTTTTAGCAGTCATAGGTGGCTTGCTCGTCTGGTTTAGAATCACTGAGAGCTGAAGACACAAGGGAAGTAGGTGCACCCCTCAAGCTCTTTCCCTTGGGCCTCCTCCAGGTGTTCATGAGAAAGACTCTTGACAAGTCTCACGTTGTCACACGCTTAACTTCTCTCCAGGGTTCCCAGTCCCACTTGGGAACCGCAGAACAAAACCACAAGTATACAATTATGTTTTCTTAACAAGGTAAAAAAGAGCATCTTAACACCTTTACTAATATATACACCAGATGGTATTGGTAATGTTTGTTTCCCCTTTGGGAATTAAACTCTACATGAAACCTAAAGGGAAGAGGATTTTCCAGTGTGTGGGGAAAGGGGGCATCCGGGGTGTTAAGAAGGCTTACTGTGCAGGCTCTGTCTCTGTCTCTCTGCATCTCTCTGCATCTCTGGTCTCTCTCTCTCCATCTCTCTTTGTCTCCTGGTCCCTCTTTCTGCCTGTCTCTCTGTCTCTGACTCATTCTCTTCTGTGCTTGTACATAAAAGACTAATCTTGGACACTGCTGGACACGCATCCAGTCGAGGTACAGCCCGTCCTCGAGTTGCCCCCAGCAGCAGCTCAGGTCTCCTTGTTGGAGGAGGGGGAGCATTCAGAGTAGCATGCACATTAACTCTGGTGGAATCACAGGAGAAGCTTACATTACAGGAGAAGAGAACAGAATGTGGGGTCAAAGCACAGAGGAAGGGTTATATCACCCTGAGAAATGTCACCCCCTTTGGTGAACTCAGTGCTCCCGACAAGCACTGTTGCAAGAGAAGCATCCATGAGTCTTAGGGCTGCCCGGGAAGGGCCCTCCAGACCCCCTAGGAAAGGAGGGCACACAGACGCTACTAGGACGAACACAGCCACGCGTACGCTGAGCTCCCACAAGGACACAGAGGAACAAGAGAAAAAGCCTCAAATGTACGTGGGAAGGATGCACAGGGAAATCTGAACTAGCAAGTCTTTTCAAGAACAAACTGGAATCCCAGCTTTCCAGGGTCCAGGCTGACGCGGCTTCTCTGTGCTGACCGACCCGGTCACACAGGAAGTGCCACATGCTGGTTTGAGTGCCTCTGTGTCCTGCTCCATCTGACTTTCCCACTCTCCTGCTCTCTCCCATCATTTAATTCACTTTTTACATCTTAATTTTGATTCAACTAGTCTGTGTCCCTAATAGTTTATTATTCACTGAATTACATGGTCAGCAGACAGTACTCCCTCATCCTCCCTCTCCTCACCATGGGGCAGACATAAAAATGCAAACACATTTTTTTTGGGGGGGGGCGGTTCTTTGAGGGGGACGCTAAGCAAACCATTCTTTCAGATACATTTAATGTACTGAGAACAAGGGCATTTGGAAACTAACATGATCAATTATCAGTTTCTCCACGGATTCTTCAAAAGAATGTCAAAATAAATGCGTTAGAAATGAACAAAAATGAAACCTTGGCACTACGATATCTGGACACTTGGTGAAGACAGTGTATTTATTTTGGTTCTCTTCTTTAAATTTAGAAGTGCCTCAAATTTGGTGCCTAAAAGTTTAAAGAAAACACAGTGAAAACATAACTTTAATAGTTAAAAAAAATAAGGCAATACCAGACCACCATACTTTCTGGATCCCAGCATATATAATTTTATAAACCACATATAATGCAAAATATAACCTCATCTTTCTATAACTATACACACTTTTTTCTACAGCATTTGTTTCTGCCTTATAGCAGATGCCACGTAGTCAACAAGGTAAAACACTTGCCACATTTTTCAGCATATCAGTTTTATACCCCCCATGACATCATTCCTATGGTTGCTGTCAAGCCTTGACTTTTAGTCAGTGAAAATTCACCGGGCACCTTCACCAAGTCTGGGAGCATCCTCGGGGCACGTCACCCCTCTCCTCACCCTCCCACCTTCCTCTTGAGAATCTGTGGGCAGTGCTGTTAGCGCTACCTGACACATCTTCTGGACCTCAGCAGGCTTGGGTGCCTTTGTGGATTCTTTCCCAAGCCTTTCCATGGAGCTACAGGATCCTTCTCTACCCTTGCCTCACCTCTTCTAAGTGTGGAGTTTCCCAGAACATCCCCTGGAGGAGTCTCTCCTGCTTTTGGGCTCCTTCTGACATCTCCCAGACGACCACGAGGCCTCGGTGCCTTGAACCTTCTGGGGATCCCCTCCTCCCGTCTATTTAATTTGAGGACAGCGTAGGCCTTCATTTCAGCTTTTCCCCTTTCCTTGTTCATGTCAAATTTCCAGGTCTGGGCCTTCTGACACTCAAGACAGGACACTTGAGGATTAAAAACATGATTCAAGACCACACTGTCTCACCTGAAAGTGTCAAGATCCTGTTTTTCAACTCAAAAGACAAGAAAGTGTTGGCCGTTTTCTGCAGTTCATTTGTAGAGTTAGACACCAGACTCAGAGGCCTGTGCCGAGCTGTCAGCTCTGGCCGCACCCGTTAGGCTAAAACTTAACACGCGTTTTACTCACATGAGGGAAGAGGGTCGGCGGCAGCTTCAAGCCCAGCTTCTTAGCCCAACGACATTGCATGTCTGACAGCTTCAGCGGGGTGAGTCCCAGAAGAAGCCACTGTTTTATCCCCTGGAGAGAGGGGTCCTGAACTGATCAGTGACGACGAGGCCTCGGGTCACCTTCCCCATCACTGTGGCTTCATAGGGGCGGGGCTCTCCCTCACAAAGCTTATGGTACTGCTGAAGGGCCAAGCACTTTGATTTAAAAAAAGGGTGGCCAAAAATGGCAAATTTCAGAACTATAATTTAACATAAGATCATGGGTCATTTCAGTGATCCTCTACAACTGCACACAACTTTTCCAAGGATTTGAATATATATTACCATGTCTGCTTCTCAGGACAGTTTTGAAAAAGAGAAAAATGATTATAATCCCTGTTTCATAATGCAGGTGAGTCTCACATTAAGAAGCTAACACAGGGATACACATCTATATCAGGGCTTTTAATGTCTGTTTCAGTTTTATATATGCAACAACATGCTGAACTTCAAACTTTAGCATTTTCCCAAAGCCTGCTACAACTTTAAAAAATTTAATCAAGTTCTAGCTGAATAAAATTTATATATATATAAATTTAACTCAGCTAAGTTGATTACATACTCTCTCTGCCCCCTCTCCCTCCCTCCCTCTCTCTCTCTCTCTCTATATACATATATATATATACATATATATACATATATATATAATTTTAAGGAACTATGCAAATCAGGCTCAATTTGGTAATCATACAAGTTTTTCTTGACATTCAGCCTCAAATTAAAATCTAGTTTAACATGCTATTGCTTACATTGTTCTCTACTGTCATTTCTCTGAGGATTTATACAATATATTCCTTTGGATTCTCTTACATACCTGAAATGTAGTAAATGTGTTCAGGTATTCAGCATCCTATTGACAATTTCACTTTATTCTTACTTGGCTGATCTTAGGGATTGAGAGTCTCCTCTGGCACACAGTTTAATGTGAAGCACACGCTGAAGCCTGGAACTCTTTCAGCGCTGAGTGACTTCTGCTAAATCCCCACAGCGGCCTTCATGTGTTTTCACTATACAGCCGGCAGGTGGCTGGTATCTTATTCATGCTGCCCTCTGTTACTGCTCAGACCTCCTGCCCATGGTCAGCACAGCTCAGCCCTCGCTGTGGAATGTTAAGCTGCTTTCAAATAATTGCAGATGCCCTTCGGATACTCTGTTTACAGAAAGTTTTACTTTTAATCCCACACATTTCTATCTTCAGTTATTAATAATTTGCTCAAGACCAAGTCTGGATGATGCCAGAAGCTTGATCTTACATTTGGCAAGCTATTTTTTTTTTTTTTTTTTTTTTTTTTGTGGTACGCGGGCCTCTCACTGCTGTGGCCTCTCCCGTTGCGGAGCACAGGCTCCGGACGCCCAGGCTCAGCAGCCATGGCTCACGGGCCCAGCCGCTCCGCGGCATGTGGGATCCTCCCGGACCGGGGCACGAACCCGTGTCCCCTGCATCGGCAGGCGGACTCCCAACCACTGCGCCACCAGGGGAGCCCCCGGCAAGCTATTTTTAAAGAGGTCCTAGAAAGTTGATTAGAATATCCAAAGTTCCCGCAGAAATCAGATAACACACTGTGACATTTTTCATGTATATATGTATATATATGAATTCCATCACATATTTAAAGAAGAATTAACTCCACAACTATTCCAAAAAATTGAAGAAGGGAACACTTCCAAACTCATTTTATGAGGCCAGCCTTACCCTGATACCAAAGTCAGACACCACGAGAAAAGAAAACTACAGGCAATATCCTTGATGAACATAGGTGCACAAGTTCTCAACACAACACTAGCAAACTGAATTCAGCAACACAGTAAAAGGATCCTACACCATGATACAGTGCATTTTACCCGAGATGCATATGAAAATCATATGCATAAACATATGAAAACCAATTAATATGACAAACCACATGGACAGAATGGAAGGTGAAAGTCATATGCTTATCTCAGTAGATGCAGAAAAAGCATTTGGGAGAATTCAATTCCATTTCATGATAAAAACTCTCAAGAAAGTAGGAATAGACAGTAATTACCTCAACATAACAAAGGTCATATACGAAAAGCCTACAGCGGATATCATATTCCACAACAAAACACTGAAAGGTTTTCCAGTAAGATCTGGAAAAAGGCATCCCAGGAAACATTTTCATTGCCTATCCAAAATGCAGCAGAGCAAGGAAAAGACTTTTTAAAGTGCCACTCTTCAGAAATATTCCCCCTTTGTTTTGGCTATCACAACAAATTCATGGCAAGACCTCAAAAGCCCCACCAACACTCTAGGATATTTTTTAATCCCCCAGAGCAATAAAGTCTTATGGCTCCTGTGTTTAGACAGCTGGTTTGAACAGTGGCATTTTAGAGATGGCTGGATTTGATACCTGGCATCAGTGTCACTGTACAAATTTTATTTGAGAAATGACAGATTGAAAGTCTAAGCCATAAACACACAGCCAGTTTTCAAAATAGGATAAAAGCAAAATGAAAGACAAATTGTTTAAATTCATTTCCACAGCTACCAAAACAGAAGTCCCAAAACTGTGAAAAGTAAGTACAGAATGGAAGCAATGCTGTGAACAATAACCGTGTATTCTAATTTGAAAGGTTAACGCCAAGCTCCCAAGGAGATAATTCCATTTTAGAACTGACATAAAACTTCACTCACCTACTGGCATTATTTTACTATTTTCTGAGAGAGAACCTTATTCAGAGATGTTGATCTCTTGTGTTTATTAACATCTGATTCTGAGTCTCCTATTCTTCTCAAACTTCAACTCCAAGGTCGTGCTTTTCAAACCGCCTGCCTGCCTCCCCCCCAACCCCCCGCACACACACATTTTGTAGTAGAATCTTCTTAGCACGTCCCCTTCAAGATTCTGGTATCTAGATCCTCTTTATCTCATGCTTGCCAGCATTGCTCATCTTCCTTATTCTTGAGGAAACATCACTCGTAAACACTCCATCTACCTGACGCTTCCATAAACTTCCTTAGTCCCATATCACTCCTGCTCTCAGCATCTGCCAAGGTCTCTGAGGGGTCCCTAGGAGTTGGACTGTTCTTCATGAACCTGTTACAGAACAAGCTGTAAAATAAAACACGCAGATACAGAAGTGCACAAATCAACATCATCATTCATTGTGGCTTAGTTACTTCTGTTAGAAAGACGTCCGTGCTAATACTGAATTCCAAGTTGGCAGGCTTAGCGCTACTTCCAGTGTGCTGGACCAGGGAGAGCTTCCTCCAAAAGCTGTGGACTTCCCTACAATGTGCAGCCTGGGGTTGCAGATGAGAGCACGAGCTTTCTGTGGACAGAATGGTTCCCGAGGGAGGAAGGATGAAGCCAAGCTGCACCTGCTCAGTGATTCTTACCAAAAGCATCCATCAGCTAACTCACTCCACCTTCCAGAGGATGGAGTTACTGAAGGGCAGAGAGAGGCCAGCGTATGCTTTAAGGACACATACACACACACATTTCTTTTACGTTGATGTGCGAATGGCTAACCCCAAATTACATCCAGCACACTATCTGTTTCTACACTCATGCTGTGGTTGCTGTTAAGCGTTAGTGGAAAGAGGGGAGAAACTTCTAAACTAATTCAGAACTAGGGACCTATGGAAAGCTACTATTCAACCACTATTGCCCTTTGATCCATATTTCAAATCCATATCTATGTTTATAAAGATAATTTCGTTTCTTGAAATGTCTCTTTTCACATTTCAATACAGATTAGGCGAAGGTCTTAAACTGAGTTTAGAAGTGTCCCCCCACCCCCGGCCCTTTCTAAGTTTTGGAAGAATTTGTTAGGATTGGTGGCATTATTATTTTTCCATTCCTAAATGTTAGATAGAATACAATAGTGTAACTCTCTGTGCCTGGTATCATTTTTGTGGAAATTTTTTTAAACTTCGAAATCTATGTCTCCAGTAGGCACAGTCAGTCAGGTCATCTCTTTTTCCCTTGACTGACTGGGCAATTTTTCAGGATTATTTTTACCTTACCTATGTTATCTAATTCACTGGCATAACATTTTCATTGTGTCCTCCTAGCATCTGTAGAATCATTAGTGCTATAGTACCTTTCTTGCTTGCTACTGGTAATTCATGTCTTCTCTCTTTTATTCTTGACCATTCTGATGAGAAGTTTATCATTTTTATTGATCTTTCCAGGAAACCAGATTTTGGCATACTGACTTCCTCTGGTGGTTTTCTGTTTTCATTTTCACTGATTTCCTATAATATCTTTTTCACTTACTTTCTTCTGCCACGTTTTGATTTCATCGGTTATTCCTTCCCTAGTTTCTCCTGGAGGAAACTTAGCTCATTAATGTGAGACCTTCTTTTCTCATTAAAAAAAAGCAAAATTAAAGCTGTACACTTCCTTCTGTTCTGCTTTTATTGCAGCCCACAAATTTTCATACATTGTTGCTCATTTCTGTTAAATTCAAAACATATTCTAATTTGTCTTGTGATTTCTTTTGACCCAGGTACTGTTGAGGAGTTTATTGTCTAACTTCACATTCTGGCATACTTTACAAATTACTGGATACCTGATTTATTTCTGCTGTAACCAGAAAACATAATTTGAATGACTTGAATCCTTTAAATTTATTGAAATTTATTGTGTGGCCCAAAATATGACCTACCTCGGTGAATTTTCCAGATGCACTTGAAAATTAAGTGTCCCTGTTGGTTGGAGTGTTTGATTTCTCACATTTCTCTTCACAAAACAAAATCTAGATGGCAAAGTGACATGGCCGAAACTTGGCAATAATAATAATGATAATAATAACAATAATAATCTGTAGAGAAAGAGAGTGTATCTGGCATAGCACATCAGAAATACAAGCTTTCACGAACAAAAAGAAGGGCCAGATGTAAGGTGGATATGATCTGTGCAAGCAGTGTTGTTTGTGGCAGCCGTAGGGTAGCCCAGGGACACTGTAGGGCTACTTGCCAAGAGCAGAAGTAGACAGTGGTTATTCCCAAAGCTTTGTAAAGAGTCAAAGTAAACACTGAAGTTCTGTTCTCATATTTTATTAAATTACGAAATGAGAAATAGTAGCTTCTTTCTGTATCTCTCCTCCCTCCACTGACTTTTCGATTTGGAACCTCTAAGATAAATCCGTTACATGGAATACCAAGTGTGAACCAAGAATGGTGGTATGAAAAGTAAGAAAAAAAGAAACTCTTTAGTTTCCCAGTTTGTGGAAGCATAGAAACTCAACAGTATTTTGACTTGTCAGCAAAGCAGATGTGGATCCGAGCACACACTGGCCTGTGAAATCCATCTGGTTGTTGTAATTGCTGTTGTTTAGTCTGTTAAGAGTCCTAGGAATTTACGTCAATGATGTGACTGTGCTAATGTATTCCAGGGGACGAATGTCGATGAGTGTTATGTCACCCTTGGTCCTTCAGTCAATACCACGTGTTAAGGAAAGCCTGGCACCTACGGAAATAAGAATTGGAGCTTGTGCAAATCCGATTTTTTAAACACAGAGTAGGTCAGAGCAGCCTGACTAAATACCAAGATTCATGGACGGAAAAGTGAGAGATGAGGCTAGAAGGAGGACAATCACCAGACCAGCCAGAGGGCTGTGAACACCGTCCCAGAAGTAACTTGGATAGAAATAAAAATATACTAATTTATTCTTCCATTAATTCCTATTGTTTTCTAACATTGTTACATTTCTCCTGATTAGAGTGTATAAAAACCATCCAAATTCAAGCATTAAAAAATCCAGTCATGTATTAAAAGAGTGGAAGTCTCCCAAATTGGTGCAGTACCTAATAAATTACTACTGCCTAACATTCTGAATATTTCTTTGATTTTTCCTTCTGAATATACAAGTGTATATAAAATTTTTATAAAAAGTAAATTATGCCTTGTATAAAAATTGACGTTTTATTTTAGCTATTCTAAAATTTTTGTCTCATGTATGGCAAAATGTCGCCTTCTTTTGGCTATTCTGCTTGCACAATATTCCATGTTAAGAAATACAACTGTCCCATCATTCTTTTTAAGCACGGTATACCGTAGTTTCTTATAAACCATAGTTTCTTATAAAAATATGCAGTAATTTATTATATTTGATGAGTTATTCCTAACATGTCGCTAATATAAACAGTGCAAAGGATCTCAAATATAACTTCTTGTACATGTTTTTTAGACTTCAGGAAATATTTCTAGAGTAAAAATTGCTAAAAACAGAAATGCCAAGTTATAAAGCACATAATATTTACAATTTTACTAGACATTACCAAAATGCTTTCTAAAATGTAGTATCAATTTATACTTCCACTAAGACTGTAGAAGAGAGATCATCTTACTGCAACTTCCCAGTAAGGATATTACCTTTCCATATTTAAGAAAATGAATACTCCAGAGGTGACATTTTATTGTTGTTTAAGTTATCGATTCTGTAAATTTTAGTAAGATTGAAGATACCTCAATATGTTAATTAGGCCACATTCCTTTTCACTGAATTGCCCACTTGAACAATTTAGTACAACATTCCTGCCAAAGTTCTACATGCAATTTATTAAGAGGACTCCATAGGCAGCAAAATGAACCTTCTATGTGTTTCTAAAATACATACATACAACATTTGACTACAAAAATTATACTCAATAATGATTGGTAGATTGGATATAAATGGAACATAAATATTTTTCTAATGTTCCTTCTCATTTCCCTTGCATTTACTATATCCTTTAAAAGCATAAACTATGGGACTTTTCCCACTGTTTATTTCCAGAAGAAACTGTTTTGTGCTGTCAAAGCTCTTACAGATCTACAATCCTCCCAATGCAGACCACTAGCGTTCTCAGCCACATGTGCACTTATAAACGTTAGTCACTGGCTTCACCTACACGCTTGTCTGAAGTTTGCACCCGTGGACATCTTCTTAGTAATCTTCCAATTACTGTAAAGATGCGTCAGAGTTAAGTATTACCTAGCACAGCTTTCACTCCCATGCCAAGAAAAATACATCCTACAGCGTAACATCTAGAGCAGTTCCAGTCCCTGGTCATATGTCCTCCTGGGCCATACGTGTATGATAGATACAGAACAAGCCTGCTCCTTATGTTTCTTTGCCTGCCTAACATATTTTTATTATTCTCAAGATGTCGTTTGACACAGAAATACGTATATTTTTAACAACCGATTCTCTTACATTATGTACAAAAGTATACCTACTGAACTGACTACTTGTCAACAGAGCCTCCAAGAGCCACCACACATGCTGTCACTATACACAGGTCTCAGATCCAAAGGCTCAGGGTCTCCCAGTTCAAAGATTGGGCTACACTCTGGGGACAATGCAGGATGCAAACATGACTGGCAGTGGAACCCAGCCTGGTCGGGAACTGATTTCATTTACATCATGTAAGACTCCTCAAAGCATAAAATTTTTCAGGATTTCTTTTTAATTCCCACAGCATATTATCTACAGAGTTAAAAAAACTTTATATTGGCCTTCTAAACCCTGAAAGCAATGTGAAATCTTTCTAGAAATCAGTATGTCTATTGCTTACAAGTATCTTTAGGAGCTGTATTTCCTCTATTTCTAGGGCTTCACTTTTGTGTAGAAATTATAGTGGGGGGCATGGACCACTATATGTGTACCAGTTGGTCCCTTCCTGTTGTCCGAATTCTGTAGGGAACATCACACATTCTGAGATCAGCAACAGCAAAGCCCATACACTTAGAGAACAGTAGAGCTGAACTGAGTCTTGCAAGAATTTGTATTGTTAAAATGTAATATACAAAACTGAAGAAAAGTTAACTCCAAAAAGTAAGATAGCAGTTTTCAAATATTTGAAGGATAGATATATCGAGTAGGGATTTCAAGTATTCCTAACCATTCAGTCAGAACCAGAACAAGTGTGAGTTACTGAGGGACGATCTATTAGGAAGAATTTGACAGCAGGGATCTCAAAGGTGGACCCGCTTGGTTTAAGAGGTTCTGTATCTCCTGTCTCTGCAGATTTCAAGTTCTGAATGGCCAGTGGGAAGCTTTGTGGTTGGGGAAGTCTGAGTGTCAGATAAGGTGGATTCAAGAATGGCTTTATATACAAGTTAGGCTTTGTAAGGGAAAGGCAGGCATTGAAAATGGATGGAGGAGCACATCTGTGATCTGATCAGTTTGCATGTCAACTTGACTGGTCAAGGGTGCCCTTATCAAACATGACTTCTAGGTACATCCAAGAGTCTTTCTGGATGAGCTTGGTTCCATTTTGGTGGAAGGCTGAGGTGCTGCAGCACAATTACCAGCCCCCCTGTCCAACCACGCCCTAACCACCACCACATCTTCTTCCCGAGATGACACATCTTTGGTTCTCTGTCAAATCAAAACATACTGAATGGGCTATCTTCGGTCTCTGTTTTCCTAAGTCCATATTCTCTCACACAATTCTGGCTTTACTTCTCACTATGCCAGCTACACTAAACCTCTCAAGCTCCCAGGCAGCACCCCTGCTAGTCCTCAAATCCAACGATTACTGCTTTATTCTTGCAGGCGTGACATGTCAGGACCGATGGCTGAGCAGCATTCCACAGGGGTAAACACTCTCTGCTTTTCGAATCTTTTTTTTTTTTTTTTGGTTGGCTTTCCTTTTTCCTTCTCCGTCTCCTTTAAGAGCCCCTGCCTGGTGGCTCAATAATTAAATGTTATAGAACTCCTAGGGACCTCTTTGGGGTCCTTTTCCCTTCTACCTTACAAATGTCTGCAGTGGAACTGCACAGTTTAATACTGTTAAATACCACGTATATGGTTAACAAATCCCTTAAGTTCAGACGCGACATCTCGCACTTGTCTAATGGGAATCTCAACATCAGGATCTCAAAACAAACTCTTAATTCCAACCCATCCTCAGTCCTATACCATTTCCTTTCTTCTCCAGATCTATAAATGTCACCATTAGCAATTCAATTGCTGAGGCGCCAAATTCTTTCTACCATTAGCTCTGATTTTTGTTTCCTCACTTTCAATCCACTGATTCCCGTCCATTCAACGTACAAAATGCATCCAGATGCATCTACTTTCTTGAACTCCACACTGCTCCAAATCCTTATAACCCTGGAGTGTAACAGTCGCCTAAATCCTCTTTTTACATCCTCTTTAAAATGCTTTCTCCACACAAGGAGCCAGAGTGATCTTCTAAAAAGCATTTAAAGGTGAAAGTGTCACTACTCTGTTTAAAATACACCAAAGGCTTAAGATAAAAAGCAACTTTCCTGGCCTGGATTAAAAGTGAAAACAATAAAAATAGGTAAATAAAATCTGACCTTATCTTTAAATCCTCTCCTCTTTTACTCACTACACTCCCAGATAAGTAAGCTAGTTTTTACCCTGTTTTCACATCACACATTTACCTGTGCTCCTCCCCCTGCCTGGAACGCTTGTCTCCCTGGGGTCTAGCTCATTCTTCCCATCACCTAGGCACTTCTGGACAATGTCCTCTGACTCTCAGTCATTCTTTATTATGTCACCTCTCCCATCTAGTTTAATCCTGCTGTGAAAGAAATTCCCCAGTTAGGTGATAATTGAAAAACTCTCTTCAGATGGGTCTCTCCTCTAAACTACACACCGCAGTGGATAACTCAAGAAGGTAGCAGCTTTGTATTCACAGAAATAATTTAGCCTACCTGAGAAAGAAGGAATTAATACATTTTCTCTCCTCTGCACGCCTCAGGGATATCTCTATCAAAGATCAAATATTCCATTCACTTTTCAGGTGAAAGACTTCATTCATTCACATGTTTTAAAAATAAACTTTGAATTTACTGTGTACCATGCACTGTTTAAGTAAACAAAACAGACACGGGCTGTGGCCTCACAGATCTTACATTCTATTCAGAGAACAGACAATAAGCAGGTGAAAAAAAAAAAAGTTACTTTATTTATTAATTTTTTTTGCAGTACGCGGGCCTCTCACTGTTGTGGCCTCTCCCGTTGCGGAGCACAGGCTCCGGAAGCGCAGGCTCAGCGGCCATGGCTCACAGGCCCAGCTGCTCCGCGGCATGTGGGATCCTCCCGGACCGGGGCATGAACCCGTGTGCCCTGCATCGGCAGGCGGACTCTCAACCACTGCGCCACCAGGGAAGCCCCAAAAGTTCCATTTTTATATGATAAAAAATACCCGGATAGGGACTTCCCTGGTGGCGCAGTGGTTAAGAATCCGCCTGCCAATGCAGGGGACACAGGTTCGAGCCCTGGTCTGGGAAGATCCCACATGCCGCGGAGCAACTGAGCCTGTGCGCCACAACTACTGAGCCTGCGCTCTAGAGCCCACAATCCACAACTACTGAAGCCCGCCCGCGCTCTCCAACAAAAGAAGCCACCGCAATGAGAAGCCCGCGAAACACAACAAAAAGTTGTCCCCGTTCACCCCAACTAGAGTAAAGCCCGCGCGGCAACGAAGATCCAACGCAGCCAAAAATAAATAAACAAATACACCAATTAATTAAGTTTAAAAAATACCCAGAAGGATCTCTCATTCTCTGATAAACACAATCTTTGTAATTGACACGCTAGCTGTACGACGTTTAATGTAGTTGGATAAGATAAAACCATTATTCTCAGTATGAAACTAAGACGATTCACTTTTCTTATTATCACGGTATGAATCAGTGGCCTAATTAAATATCTAACTCCCGGAAGTCGACCTCTCACCACCGGTGAATTCAGCAACTAGGACAAGGATCTGTTTTGTGTCCAACTTCTTCCACCTCTGGAACACTATTTTTGGAATGCTTTAACAAGGCCGTCCTGTCGCTGTTTTGAAACAACTGCATTCTCTCAGGCATTGGATTGATAAAGCGCTTTTAGTCTAACAATCCACAGTTGAATTTGGTCATGGTTTTCTTGAAGAAATTAAAAGGCTTAGGTACTTCAAGGAATTTCACTTAAAGCAAAACATGAGTTGGATCCCACCGACATTGGTTTTCGGACCTGACACAGCAGGATGTGAGGAAACTTGTGTATCTCGTCTCTCAATCACTTCAAATGTGCCAGCACCGTGATTTTATAAGCAGGACTGCATGCAACTTTTTCAACAACACTGTACGGCAGGTGGTAATGTCTCAATTTATCAGATGAATTTTAAAAAAACAGAGATTCCATGACTTTCTCAAGATTGCATAGCTAGGAAGTGGCGAGGCTTGGGTTCACCTGAGACTAAAATGCGTGCTCCTAAACATCCATTCCTCTACTCATCAAGTATTTGTCAGGTACGAACCTAATACTAGACTCTCCTTGGCACCACTAACACGGAGATGGACGCACCACAACAGCTTTACACACACACACACACACACACACACACACACACACACACACAGAGTCACAGACATCTAAAGCAAGAAAACTCAGATTTTAAATATCTGCCACAACAATAAATGTAAGTTTATAGAAGAAAAAAGGCTTTTCATTTGTGTTATCAACAAAATTCCACTCAATGTTCCCTGCACTTAAGCAAAGTGATTTAAAAAAGGATATAGGTGAAAAGATAGACAAAGGCAAACAAAAACCAATGCAAGGAATATGATTTCGATACAAGCCAAGGCAGATGCAGACCAAAGAGAGACATTTAAAAATCTAAAGTATGCAAGGCACATACAAAAGGTTAATGCTGCCTGTGCCACAAATGAAAGACACAACTTCCTTGAAGCAAAAACTAGAGAAAACACAAAGTTTTGAGGGTGGTCAAAATAACAGAAGGAGACACAATATCTACCAGTCCCAGACGAATCAAGTGAATTAAGAAAGTCGCACATAAAAGAGCTACACACCATAATCAAAGAGGCTGAATGATTGTTAGATCACTTTCTTATGCTGAAGGGGCTCTGAAAAGTGACAAACAAGATCATCAGATAGTGGGGAAACTAAAGGTCCCATTAGGTCAAAGGAAGAAAAGAAGAAAAAAGTAAACTCTGATTCTCATAATTTTTCAGGCATTATGGAGTATGCACTATTTTCTTAATAAGATAGATGATAAACATTGTGTTTATTATGTAATGACACTATACTTGGGCTAAAATAATACAATATACACCAACATTACCAGATTATACATTAAACCCACTCTTTCCACCTCACAGAAAAGCAGCATTCAGAAAAATTATTAAGTGTATAAAGCAGTCTAACATCAGGACTTCCTTCACAAATACAAAAATAATAATAAATTAAGGCTGAAATAAAGTAATTGTCTGAGTGATTCGTTTGCCAGTCAAGCAGGGAAAGCAGGGTCCCCATGTTGAATTATCAATAATTACGTTTGACTGCAGCAGTTGAAGAAATGTGTGTAAAGTGGCCTTTTTAAAGACTATTAGTCTTTTGGTGAGAACAGTTGTTTGATGAGTTAATGACATTGGAAGTATTAACATTAGTCAATAAATACCAAGACAAATAATTTCAAGTGACCTTTCTTGGCCCCTTATGAGTCAATGGATGTTACCAATACCACCTTCTTGTTTATTCCAGGAGTCAATGCCAAGGTTGAAATGACTGAAAAAGTAGCGTCTATGAAGAGTCTATTTTATAACTACAGTCGACAATATTTTCAAAGAAGTTGAGGAAACACTGATTCAGTACAATGCAAAGTTGAATCTGTGTATTACAAAGGATGGCGGTGAAAATTTATGTAGAACATAAAAAGTCTTACAAAAATGTATAAAATGTCTTTGAAAACGTAAGGTGTTGGAACACCTGTGATTACTCACTGCATGATTCATCACGAGTTATTCTGCAAAAAAAAAAAAAATGGAAGATATTATGTGTTACTGAATCAGTGGTGTCAAGGATACCTGTGAATTTTTGTCAGAGGCTGAATGCTGACTTGTCCTACACACAGCAAGAAATGGGATGAGGAGGTGCCAACCGGCCCAGTCAAGGAAATAGTCAAGGACTAAACATATTTAAATTAAAAATATAACTAAAGAAAAGTGCAATGAGGATAGGAATAAAGTATAATAATCTTAAGTGTCCTTACAATTTAGAAATAACACAACTGTAAATGAAAAGAATCGTCAAGAGAAAAACAGGAAACAGAGTGTCTTTGGGGTGGGGGGGATTATAATAGGTGGGAGTCAAAAAATTAAAGTTAATAAATAAATGAGTAGAAAACTAACAAAGGAAAAATGAGAATAAGAACATCATAAACATATAAAGGTCCACATGAAAACAAAATATAAATATTCCTGAAATTTGGGGTTATATATTGCTGCGTAAGAATCCACCCCCAGTCACTGTGGTTTAAAACTCAGCCACATTGCCAGGGGAAGGAACACAAGCTCTCCTGGTGGGAGGAGTGGTCTTTGTACAAGGAGAGGGGCAGAACTGTGTGGAGGCTGTGTTTGGAGACCTCCTAACACTCAAGACAGCGAAATAAATTCAAATAAGGGAGCAAAGAAATGGACCACACAGAGATACAAACAAACAAACCAAACCCCATATAACATTAACAGACACAGTAAACACAAGACATGGTTAGCCTGTATCTAATGATGTAGAAACAATCAATTAGACAAACCATCTGTGACACAGTGCAAAAGGTAACTGTCATGCTTATTGCTTCCTAAGCATTATTACCTACAAATGAAACGAAAAGCTACAAAAAGAACCAGGGAATCTTAGTTCAAATTCTAGCTATGAGTCTCTGCTATCAGCCCTCGTGGAGTAACTGGAATGAAATTTACCCTCCTGCTGTAAACAGCTGGAAAACCCATAAAAATACACGAAAATCAGTTTCATACAGTGGAAAACATCTCTATCAGGACTCTGATTCTTGAGAGAGGTGACACAGATAAGATGGTTTCTACAATTACCCTGTTTTTCTTAGAGGAAATTTTCATACCCACTGCAATGACTAAACAGGTTTGAAAACACCAAGGGGTGGTGAGAATGTGGGAAACCTCGTATGCTGCTGGTGGGAATGTAAAATGATGCAGCCAATTTGAGAAATACTTTGTCAGTTTAAAAAAAAATTTTAAATACTTCTCATGTGATCCAGCTTTACACTGTTAGGTAACATAAGGAATTTCTTAAAATTATGTACCCTGCCTAAATTTCACTCAGTCTTTTACAAAATGACAGTTGAACATCTTTAACTTGGTATTTTATAAGATCAATTCTTAAATGAGCCCACTGCTGGTTGGGGTGTTATAATAAATTTAGTTGGTTCCCCTTTGTAGAAGAAAACAGGTAGAATCCTAGACAAAATGTCAAAAACAACTATTTCAATTTCCTTAACATTCAACAAATGCAGATGACAACAAATTGGGAGGCATTCATTCTTTAAAAAAACAAACAAACAAAAAAAAAACGGTTACAATTTTGGGCTAGTTTGTCCGTGAGTCTGTAGCTTTCCTGCTCAACCATCACAGCATTCTCTGGTTAGTCTGGATGGACAAGAATTCCTAGCTAGTCCATCAGAATATTAAAGGACGATATACTAACTAACAATGATTCAACAAAGAAGGATGGACTAGCCACTGGACTAGCTTTAGGGCCAGAAGTGGCTCAATGAGTCGGGACAAAGGTCACTCATAAACCATGGCTTTGTTGGCTAAAAGTGGCAGATGTAGTCCAGAGCAGATGGGGAGAATCACATAGATTTCTTAGCTCAAGTTGGCAGGCTGTTATGTATTCAGGGTGAGTGGCCATCCAGTCAGAGATTTAATAGGAAGACCCTAGAAGGAGGAAAACCATAGAAGGACTGAGATATGCTGTCCACACCTCTTCCTGACTACTGTCCTATGCAAGCCTGAGGGAGATCCAAGACACTGTGATAAATGAAAGCCAAGAGAGACTTGAGCATTGGCCACGCATCTGAATATATTTCTCAACCCACAGACAAGTCAGTTGGCAGAAGTTAGAAGCCTTATAAAATAAAGCTGCCTGATCACAACTCCTGTCCCAACCACTGGCACTGATCACTGAACTACGCAGAGATAGAAACCACCTCTAAGGATGTCAGCAAAACTCAGTAAGTAAATAGATGGACAAATAAATAAAATCAACAGACATGGCAAGAGCTGCACATCAGGAGAGACACTAATTCTGTAGCTGAAGTTCAGGGAAGTTACTAAAAAATAATTCAACAGCCCTTACGGGAGAAAATCTAGACTCCTTGCTGTACTTCATCTTGAATGTCAGTTTTCAACCAAAATTTACAAGATACAGCATCAGGAAAGTGTGAGCTACATTGGAAAAAATAAAAATAAAAACAAAGCAGTCAATAGGAGCTGACTATGTGGGACTAGGTGTTGGATTTAGTGTAAAGAGATGTCAAAACAGCAATTATAAATATGTTACAAACATTAAAGGATGATAAACTAACAGTGATTCTACAAATAAGAAATATCAAGGGAGAAATGGAAAGCAGAAGAGCGAGCCAAAGGGAAATTCTAGTGTTGAAAGTACAACAACGGAAATGAAAAAATTACTGGATGGGCTTAAAGCCAGATGTTTAGATGGTGTAAGAAATTAACAGTGAACTTGAAAGTAGATAACAGAAGTTATCCAGTCAAAATTTAAAAAAAGGAAAACGAATATTGATGGAAAAAGAAACACAACCAGAGCCTCAGTGCCAAGCCCTCCAATACAAGTGAAATAGGAGTTTCAGAAGAAGAGGGCAGGAAGGAGCAGAAAAATATTTCATAGTAATGCCCCAAGTCTTCTCAAATTAATTTAAAAATTAACGTAAAGATCAAAGAAGCTCAACTAACTACAAGTAGGATGAAAACCCAGCAGCACACGCAGGCACTGTCAAGTACTGTGACGTTTCAAAGATTTTATCGTAGTTGCAAGCTACAGTTAGCTGGTGCAGTAGCATGCATGGCGTGTCCTTGGGGGCTGAGGCGGCTCAGGCACGTGCAGCATGCACAGTGGGCACGTATTACAGTTAGGAAACCCCAACCTGCAAAGCAGACCTGCTCAACCTCTCAAGGGACACCTTCTCTTTACTGCACTCCACAGCAGGAAAACCTGCCTTCTACTCTGGAAGGAGACACCACATCTATTTTCCAAGGACGTTCTCTACAGAAATTTCCTTAAAAATAGAGCAGAAAAAAGGCACTTGGTGTTTCTGCTCACAAGAAGTGCAGAGATGCAAGACACCCATGGAACACTGTTTCCTGACAGATGTTATCACAGGCAAATCTTACATAATTGTGCCTTCATCTATATTTTCACTGGATTAGCCCTCTGCTCCATAACATGTAAAATTATGTGACCAGGATTATACAAATTTTAGCTCCTTTCCACTAACATATATCTTTCAAAAAGTACGAAGCCATTTCTGGGTCTTACCCCAGATCAACTTCATTAGACTCTTTAAAGGGAAACCCTGGAGGCACCATTTAATTAACAAGCTAATTCCTAAACACAGCACAATTTCTGAATCGCTGTCCACAGACTCTAATAGAAACTCTTGAAACCTATGAAACCCTCTGTGATTTACTCCTGCTTACCTTCTTCTCAGCCTTTCTCTTTCCCACTCCACGCAATCCCACCTTATCAGAATGCATGCAGCTACCAATACTCCCCAAGTTTTTACACACCTATGCCCTTGACAGTATATGGAAAAAAAAAAAAAAAGGCCCAGCTCTGAAATGATGTTTCATTCTAAGTGTTCACGAGGTGAAGTATGATCCCACCTATGCGGTTTCCTACTGATCGGTGAGAAATTAAGTCCCAATTCTGGAGCCTGACTTAATTCTTTTTCCTATAGAAACACAGGACTTTACATTTTAAGCATAGTGGTTGAACTAATAACTTCTCCCTACCTATGAGATGTCACTTACTCTAGGCCAATGTAACTAACGTGTCTTTGATGATGAAAATAAAATTTAACAACCTTGCCTTTTTTTTTCTAAGAAAGAAAAGAAAGGTGATTTACACAGTAGAAAGGACACAGTGAGAAATGTAATGGGTTTCTCTGCTCTGGTAGCACGGTCTCGTTCACTTCAAACACCCCTGTGCTCAAAACTTCCCAGAGCCCCATGTGGATAGCATTACTCACACCAAAACAATGTTCAATCTGTACTGAATATCCTGTGTATACACTAATTATGCCTCATCTCAAATTTAAAATATATATCTCTACTTTCGGTCTTTAGATTCTACAGCTGTAGACGGGTTTGGGTGGGTATGGGGTCCTTCCTCCTGTAATTCCATCAACTCCTTAAAAGTTATGTGCAATGAACACATCAGTTACATGAAATACAATGGATCTGCTGAGAAGAAGCGGCTTGATTCACATCCCTTGGCCCAGACGCTCCAGCTAGAATACCAACCCTAACCCCTCTACACAGAAATCTTGCTGCTACCACTGGACAATGGTGGTGTCTCAGTCAGTCTGTTAAAAGTCTTCTTCATCGTGTCTGCTGGCAGCTGAAGTGGTCCTCAGAGGTCCCTCTCTGCTATCTGGAGAAAGTATTGGGCGGTGAGACCATTCACTGGGCCTCTTTGACTCTTCAGAGGGTAAAGGACCTTGATCAGGACTCGAGAATCATCACTCAGGTCCTGCTAAGTACATTTTATAGGAAATCACCACATACTTACAGTAGGTATAGGACAGAGAGTCAAGTGGAACTCAGGTCCCCTTCCTCCAGGGCAGCTCTCCCTCCTTTCTCTACCCTGGACCCCTGGCTGACTCTGGGGATGACTGTCGTGACAAAAGGAACTGAAGGTGAGCCTGGTAGAAACTACCGACGATGGACTCCTCTGTTTGTAGTGTCACATGGTGCTTCCACTTGCTGTGTTACAGATGTTTGCAACATTTACATTTTATAATAAGCATGGGTTACTTTTACACACATGCAAAACTTTATAAAGACAAAAAACATGAAACGCTGCTGTGGTAAGAGAAGTTGTCATGATAGAAACCAAATAATTATTCTCTATTGTTTTATCAAACTGGTTTTCATTAATGTTTTATTACTGCTTATTCCTCAGTTTAAAACTGAAGGACCCCATATAACTGACATCTACCAAGTGGAGGGGGCTCGATGGTGACGGAAAAGCTTGTGCATGTGTTTCCTATTCACAGATTCTCCTGGCTGGCTGCTGAGCACACTCTTCTGCAGAGAAACTTGATTTTACTGGCTTAGTTCTCTGTCATTTAACTTAATCTCTTGTTTTTTCATTTACTTAATATATTATTTGTGTCTCCATGCCTGAAAACCTCCTAAGAGATCTGAGAATCCCCACAGTTAATTCACTGTCACTACAACACATAACT
Organism: Mesoplodon bidens; assembly: GCF_964165515.1. NCBI lineage: Eukaryota > Metazoa > Chordata > Mammalia > Artiodactyla > Ziphiidae > Mesoplodon > Mesoplodon bidens. Next base: position 280,127 of record NW_027671724.1, on the reverse strand, counting down.
TTCTTACACTGACAACTTTGAATTCAACAGAATATATGGGATCTAATTACTAAAGACTCCAGATATTGACTTGTTAGTACTATAAATGTAGTTTATAAAAATTGTATGACACCAAATATTTTTTAAAAGTTAGTACACAGAATAATCCATTCCATTTATAAGCTTAGTTTTTTTTTTAAGCCCTTAATAGCCTCAGTCACTAGTAGGAGTTAAAAAAATGAAAAATGAAAAAACCCTGTTCCAAATGTTTCTATCTTCTGACTTTCATGTTTATATCAATAAATAAAATGTTGAAATTCAACTAACTTTACCAATTACAATGGTGATAAACAATTGACATGCGTGAATTAAAATTCTTTCTTCTCTAATTAATACTGAGGCTAACTTTTATTTGTTCTTTCTGGACTTTTCTAAGGAAATGATACTATATTTGCACATCCCAAGCTACATTTCCTTTCTTTTTATAGTTTCTATTTTCACCTTAGGTGATTAGATTAAGAAAATAAATATTAATGAGCAAACAAGCCTGATTTAAGAAGATATTTTTTAAATACATTAAAATAAATGTATTGCCCACTAACTGGTTTGGGGTGTAGAAGTCAACAGAAGTACAACATGTTCACTACAGGTACTTTGAAGGGTAGAAAGGATAACTTCACGGGGTGCACTTTTTGCCGTTTCTGCAACTGAGACAGAGAGTGCTACATTGTTCTCTGCTCTGAGCTGCCTGACCAACTGAAGGGACATTCTGGGTCTCCAAGTCTGCATCACAGAAATCTGACAGCATCTGGAATCTTGGAATCCTTGGGGCCTCTTGGAATCTTCTCGGGTGGGCATTACCAGCTGAACCCAGACTTCCATCCGTTTACGAGGGCAACCGACTTGTGAGTGGAAGCCCCCTGGACCCTCCAGACCCCATCTGCCATCTGGACACCACTGAGAGACCTCCCTCAGTGCCAAGTGGAGCACAAGGGCCCAGCTGAGTTCTCTCCAAATGCCTAACCCGCGAAATCATGAGCTATAACCAAAACATGGTTGTTGTTTAATCTCCGAAGTTTGCTTATCTGAGATGCACTAGCTACCCAAGTCGCTCATCGTCTCTTTAACCCAGGTTACTCGTGACACTGTCACATCACACTCGTAGTGTCTGATAAATGACTGGTAGTTATACTTTGCAGAAAGTGCAATTTTTCATTTTATTTCTCACCATTCTGCTGAGAGCCCACTCACCCTTTCTAATAGTTGGTCTGAATGACTTCTAGTGTCATGTGGATGCCTTCCACGTTCCACATCCATGTTTTTCAGCACGGTTATTATTCCCTGATAGTCAATGATAAACCCTCATATAAATAAGCATACAAGTACACGCAAGAGCAAATAGAAAACGTGGTCATAAAGATTCACCAATCACAGCTGATGCTCACTACCTGCCAAATCCCTGTATAGGAATTTGCCTAAGCCAAAACTGATTTGTAACCCTACAATCAATCCTATGGTGCTTAACGAGCATCAACTGTACATCACAATTTACCAGAATTATGTATTTTGTTGCAAATGAGAACAAATTTTGTCATTCTGAGAATAAATGACAAAGACCAAGAAGACATGAGATGTATGGAGATTACTCAACATTTAAAGCATCCTCAAAATTTCAGCCATGCGTCCCACCCTGCTGACTTCAGAGTAGGATCGAGAAAGAAACGTGGCTATCTCTACATTCCTACTGCTGTCGATGGGCTGCACGTGGTTAAGAGATGAGGGGCCCAGAACTGACTTTGCGATTCTATATGCACTTCCTGCTGACACCAACCCAAGAGCTTTTTGTTTCGTTTCAAAGAGACCTTTAGATAAATAATTATGATAAAATTATGTTAATGGAATTGTATTTATCTTCAAGCTTCATTCATCTAACTGAGCTCACACTCAACGTTCGACCATGTGACCTGAATTATTTACTGTACTTCATCAGAATGAGATGCAGGATGTTAAAAAAAAATTATGTATGTATCAGATAGCCATGACTATCTGTTGGAGTTAATCATTTATGACACCTAGTTATGAATACCGCTTTCTGGAAATGAGATATTAGTGGAGCTTGAAACATGAAAGACCAGATAACTGGTCACCAAGAACACGTGTCCAAGGACCACAGACTTGGGACAAAAAGCAAAACAAAACCATCTGTAGGATATTTGGGGGTGAGCTAGACAGAGAAGGCTTGCTTTAAACATTTGGGGTTAAGAACTAACCTAGAGTTTTCCTAAATACCAAGAGAGGGGCTAAGTGCTAAACATCAGGAAGGCACCGAGAAGACCCTGGAGCAGGGGTGAGGGGTTCTGGGGGGATGCGGAGGAGGCAAGTGATTCGGTCCCTAAATCCAATATATTTTGAAAACCTACTGAGAACGACCCTGGATGCCTCACCGACAAGTACAGACTTCACTCTGCAGGCAGGGAGTGCAGATTTCAAGGAAAACAAACAAACAAACCAATCTCAGCTATGAGATTCTCTGACATGACTCACACTCCATGGTTATAGGTACCTAGTAGTTTTCTTGTGAAGGCCTTAAGGCAGTCTTACAATGAACTCTTATTTTCTCCAGTTGGGCAATGGCCAATCTTCATGTAATATCTTTCATCCACTTATATAATATCTTAGTCAAGGAAATTCCCCGAAGGGTACTCCCCAGATTAAGTAAGAATCCTTCCTTTTGTTACTCTTAAGGAGGAGGATGAAGGCTGATGAAGTTGCTGGACTTACCTGGCAATTTTCAAGTACACTGAAGAAGATAAAACTGACACAGAATTCAAAGGAAAGTGTTTTGTTAGAAATAGCTGCAGAATACTTAGAATAAATAGCAACACTTTCAACATTAACCCTAAGAGATGCTTCCCAAATATATCCCATATCAGAGGAAATGCTGCAGAAAATAACTGACCATCTATCTGTATCCTCAGGAAAGCATGAGAAGAATTTTAAAAGGGATCTTGGGCCTCCCTGGTGGCGCAGTGGTTGAGAGTCCGCCTGCCGATGCAGGGGACACGGGTTCGTGCCCCGGTCCGGGAAGATCCCACATGCCGCGGAGCGGCTGGGCCCGTGAGCCATGTCCGCTGAGCCTGCACGTCTGGAGCCTGTGCTCCACAACGGGAGAGGCCACAGCAGTGAGAGGCCCGCATACCACAAAAATAAATAAATAAATAAATAAATAAATAAATATTTAAAAAATAAAAATGAATAAATAAAAATTTTAAAAAAGGGATCTTAACAAATTGTTTACTCAGACTCAGGATCTTTAAGCACATGTTAGTTCGCCACATAATTTTAAATTATTGAGAAATTAAATGATTCTGGTGATAGCCCATTTCAACAACTGGCAAGTCCTGATTTAATTTCCAAGGAAAATAGTCTAATTACATGAGAAACTAAAATATCTCTTTGTAAGTGTGTCTTCCAAGGTGTGCCTACCACTTGCCACTTTAGTAAGCTGAAGCGTATGTGACTCTGACTTTAGAATATTAAGTTAGTAATTTATTTATTAGTATAGCATAATGATATTAGAAAGCAGTTTGCTTAAATGTAGTACTCACCATGCGGCAGGCGAAGTAATGGTCCCCCAAAGACACGGACATCCAAATCCCTGGAACCAGTGAATACATTATGTTATGTGGTAAAAGTGAAGATGTGATTAAGTTAAGGATATTGAGATGGCAGAGCCCTGGATTAGCCAGGCAGACCCAGCAGAATGGCAACTGTCCTTCAGGGCAAAGGGAGATCCGACTACAGAAGAGGACTGTCAAGAGAGACGCAGTGTGGGGAAGACACTGCGTGGGGCAAGGGCCACGAGATAAGGAATGCAGGGCGGCCCCAGAAGCCGGAAAAGGCAAGGAAGCGCAGTCTCTCTGAAGCTTCCCGAGGGAACAAAGTCCTGCCAACACCTTGACTCCAGACCTCTGATCCCTAAAACTGCAGGATAATAAATTTACGTTGTTTTAAGCCACCGAATTTGTGGTAGTTTGTTACAGAAGCAATGAGAAATTAATCTGGAATACAGAAAGGAAGACAGGGCAGCCCCTCAGAAACATAAAGCACAGAATTGCAAAGGCTTCCAAATATCTAGTAATCACTTATTTATGTGCTTGCTAATATGCCCTGGACGGAACTGTGTCCCCCCAAAACTCTTACGTTGCAGCCCTAACACTCAAGCCAACAGTGTCTGAAGACAGGGCTCTTAGGAGGCGATTATGATTAAATGAACTCATAAGGGTGGGGCCCTAAGACGGTAAGAGGGGGAGGAGAGACACCTCTCTCTCCGTTCCTCTGCGCCTGGAAAAGGCCGCGTGAGCAGTGAGCAGGCAGCCACCCACCCACAAGCCAGGAAGGGGCCCCTCACCACGAGCCACACTGGCCAACCCCTCTCCACTGTAGCTTTCCAGCTCCCAGAACTACGAGGAAACACGCCTCTAGCGTGGAAGCCACCGACCCAGTCTGTGGCTTTTGCGCGGGCCCCTGTGCAGACCGGTGCATGAGCAGGAAAACAGTCGCACTGCATCGGAGCAGTCAGTGAGTGCGCAGCTTCCTGGGAGGCAGGATGGCATGGGGTTCCTGGGCTGCCTGACTCTTGAGTCCACGAGTCCCTGTTCACCGTGAGTGACTACGAGCAAAAATCGGAATTTCTCTGGGCTTCGGTTTCCTGATCTGTAAAGTCGGGTAAATGAGAACCACGGGGTTCACGTTCAGGATGGGGACCAAGGAGGATGCTGAACTCGCTCCCCTGCGACCCGGAAATACGGGATCTACAGCTACACTTGGAACCACTTCCTCTGAAAACCCCCAAAACCCAGCTGAGCGATGCCTACTCTGGGACGCGGGCTCGCCGTAACCCTGGGCTGCTCCCTGAAGAGCAGGGTTTGAACCCCACACGCGCCACCCCGACTTCTAAGACCTCCTCCCGCGTTCAGCCCCACAACCCCTGGCTGTGAGAACCGCCAGGGCCAGAGGCCTGGGGACTCACCGCCTGGCCTGGCTGCTGCGCAGCGATGGGGACCCGGAGCCGCCGGAGGGGCAGGGCTGTGGCCTGAGGCGCACAGGGCGGCCTGGTGTTCTCGGGGTCAGAGCTGGGCCACTTGCGCCACTTGCGCCGCCCGCGCCGCCCGCGCCGCCCAGCGCGCCAGGGACTCGGCCTGGGCTCGACAGGCGTCTGTACCCCGGTTTCACGTCCGAGCCCGTGGCTTTACGTCTGAGGCCCCGGTTTTACGTCAGTGACCCCAGTTTTACGTCTGTGGCGCCGGCTTTACGGCTGAGGCCCCGGCTTTACCTCTGAGGGCCCGGCTTTACGTCAGTGACCTCAGTTTTATGTCAGTGACCCCCGGATTTACGCCACTGACCCCGGTTTTACGTCTGAGGCCCCGGATTTATGTGGCTGACCGCGGATTTACATCGCTGAACGCGGATTTACGTCGGTGAACCCGGATTTACGTCGCTGACTCCCGGGTTTACGGCAGTGACCCCGGATTTACGTCAGGGGCTGTGGCCCCAGTTTTAACTGCCGCCGGGGGACACGGCCGGGCCCTGGTGGCCGAAGGGGCTGAGGCTTGAGGTCCCACAGGACTGCCTACATTTGCCTCCGTGAAGAGCTGCCGCCTGAGGGTCAGCCGGAGTCTGGTGCCCACGAGACCACGCCCCTGGGGCCACTGATGGGGCTGGGCAAACCCTCAGGGTCAGCACCGACTCAGCCAGGTGTCTGCAGCTGCGCGTTCACCGCAGCACGCTTCGCAGTAGCCGCGGCGGGGACCCCTGCGTGGCCGTGAGCGGAGCGGATACAGAGGAGGGGCGCTCATGCGCGCACGATGGGTGCCACTCGGCCGTGAAGAAGGAGGCGTGCCGCCATCTGTGACGGCGGATGGACCTGGAGGGCCGTAGGGTGAGTGAAAGTAGCCAGACGAAGTCAAACAGCACACGGCCTCTCTTCTCCGTGGGATCCAGGCCACAGACAGACAGAAAACCAGCTCCTAGATGCAGAAAACGGAGGGGTGGTCGCCAGAGGCGGGGGCGGGGCGTGGAGGAAATAGGGGAAAAGGGGTCAGAAGGTGCAAACTTCTAGCTGTGACAGAAATAAGCCCTGGGATGTGATGTCCCGCACAGTGACCACGGGTAGCAGTACTATGCTGCGTAGTATTTGAACTCTGCGGAGAGGTTCTCACCATTAAATCAAACCATGGTGCTGCACACACCGTAGACTTACGCAGTGGTGGACGTCAGTTACTTCTCATTAACACCGAATGAAAAACGATCTCACCGCAGGAAGAAAAGTGCACCTGTATGTCGTGACAGACTTTAACTAGGCTTATTCTGGTGGTGACTTCACAGTGTATACAGACGTCGAGTCATTATTACCGTGTACCCCTGACGCTAATGTAAGGTGTGTGTAAGTTACACCTCCGGAACGATGCCCGCTGTGTATGGAATTTGTGATGGTCAGACCAAACCATAACGTAGGTTAAGTGTTTAGAGCACTGTCTAACCTGGCCTACAAAGGTTCCTAGCATTGTAACATTTCATTTTACTGAAGCAGTTACTTAAATGAACGTATTTTTAAGTAAAACAGCGAGCGTGGTTGGACTAGAAAAGGACTAAGATACAGGAAACTTAAATTCAGATTTCTTTCTGGTGATCTCGAGTAAGTCACAGTCTCTCTGTAAGTTTTTTGACATTATCCTTACTCGCATGAGGACGTTGAGATGGAAATCTGACAAATTCTTTGTGAGGACAAAGATGAAACGATACATGTGAATGAGCTTAGAACTAAGAGAGACTATAGGAGTGTCATTTGTCGTTGTAGTTCACTGGCTGTGATGATTATTGCTATTATTACATGTCAGAAAACGGAAAGCACCAACCCATGAGATTCTTCACACTTATGTCATCATTTAGGAAACTTAATGGCCTTTTAGAAAGTTCCCCTCTGGGAGTTTTAGACTCGGTTTTCTACTTTGTGCTAAGTTTTCCTGGGCTTCTGTCACTGGCAATTGTCTCCGTGAAGCAGAAAAAGAAAAGGAGGAATCACATGTCTCTCTGGCAGTAAAGCACTGAGCCATGGAGACAAGAAACAAAAAGCAAGCAGTTGGTCTCATGCGGGGATCCTTGGGTGACCAGGCCGAGTGGGCTTGGAGCAATTCAGAGAGTAGAGTCCACACCCCACACTCCTGACAGGGGCACAGCCGCCGCCTCCAGGTTTTACCTCTGGTGTGAAAACTGAAAAACTAATGACTAATACCTATAGAACTTTGTACATCACAGATTGTAACGTACTCATATTCTCTTCTTAAATATAACCTAGTCCACACTTTCTATCTCATTACGCTTGCTTTTATTTTATCGTGAATGAAAAGCTTCTTCACAAAATTGATATGTATTGTCCCCACAAGGGGACGGCATGGCTGAGGTTTAAAGGCGTTGGGATCATGTGGATAGTGTACGTTAAAGCTGGAATATGCCCTTAATGCATTGACTCACTTCATTTGTATTTTATCACAACTTGCTACTTTTATTTTTATTTATTTATTTTTGTCTGTGTTGGGTCTTCGTTGCTGCATGTGGGCTTTCTCTAGTTGCAGCGAGCAGGGGCTACTCTTCACTGCAGTGTGCAAGCTTCTCATTGTGGTGGCTTCTCTTGTTGCAGAGCACGGGCTCTAGGTGAATGGGCTCAGTAGTTGTGGCTTGCGGGCTCTAGAGTGCAGGCTCAATTGTTGTGGCACACGGGCTTACTTGCTCCGTGGCATGTGAGATCTTCCCAGACCAGGCATCAAACCTGTGTCCCCTGCATTGGCAGGTGGATTCTTAACCACTGCGGCACCAGGGAAGTCCCACAACTTGCTACTTTTTATCAGTATTTTTAACGTGGTTAAACTTAAATGTACACCAAAAAACTGAGATGGCCCAGAATATACCCATCCAGGGTTTGGATATTTTGCACAAAAAAGGAAGGACACATTTTATGTCTCTGTTGATATTTCTCTGTTAGTGGCGATTTATCTTGTTCTTACCCTTAACACTACTTACTATGTAAAAAAACAAAGCAAAAGAAAAGCAAGAGTGAAGTCCTCAATCACTTCAGAACTTAAACTAATGTCAGGTTGTCTTGCCGGACTGGGACAGGGTGGCAAGTGAGGCTGTTACATTGGATACAAAATGTAGGGGTGCACCAAAAAAATTCAGTAATCGAGGTGAATAATATTTTTTTTTTTTTTTTTTTTTTGCGGTAGGCGGGCCTCTCACTGCTGTGGCCTCTCCCGTTGCGGAGCACAGGCTCCAGACGCGCGGGCTCAGCGGCCATGGCTCACGGGCCAAGCCGCTCCGCGGCATGTGGGATCTTCCCGGACCGGGGCACGAACCCGTGTCCCCTGCATTGGCAGGCGGACTCTCAACCACTGCGCCACCAGGGAAGCCCTAGGTGGTGAATAATATTTAATGCACTATTTTAAAAACTCAGAAGTGATGCAGAATACATGATGAACAAGATATTAAGATTTTTAAATAAAGACAGGATCAGTTTTCTACCAGATAAATGGACTTGGACACATAAATCCACACCCACCAATTCATACAATTTTGCCCTTCATTTCCAGGAATGCAAGCAAGTACTTAGTACAATGAATTCAGCAGACTCTTCGGGGACATAAAAGAGTTTTTATGTTTAATAACTCAGAGTGGAGCACCTGCGACTTCAATTTATTGGCTTTGAAACTTCTTGTAACATAAAATGAAGGCAAACTTCAACTTTGAATCAGCAATTGTGTTGATGATTAAATTTCTCAAGAAAAAACACAGTAGTTAGGTTTTAGTAGCTCCTGGGACAGCTCATCACTGCTAAGCATCAAGTATCCTGTTTTCCCAGAAGGTTAACAGGTTCTCAAAGGAGAGATCACACACTGTGTTTTAAAGATTGACATCTCTACAGACTTTGGGATTGTAAAGAATAGCAATCTCATCAGCATCTTCCCCAGATATACATGAGGAGTCTGTGTGTGTGTGTGAGGGAGAGAGAGACAGAGACAGAGAAAGAGACAAGAAGGAGGAAGAGGAGAAGAAGGAGGAAAAGGAAAAAAATAAATAGGTAGGTAGTTAGAAAGGCAGATAGATACAGAGATGGAAATCTTAGGAAATGTTATTATAGAGCATTGAATAGGACGAGAATGTCTCCTTTTCCTAAATCAGGAGCAAGTTTCCTACCTTCCAGCTAACACTCAGTATAGGAGGAAAAAAAATGTTTATATATATAAAATTAATAGGGTGTAGTACTTGTCAGAAGTAGAGGAGGGCAATTCCAGTTTTCAGAAGAAACAGGTGCACTTTAATAGAAATCTTGGAGGACTGTCTCTCCGAAATATCCAGTATGCAATCTTACATCTACCCATAAGCTCTAACTCTGAGTCTCCGAGTTGAGAGGCATGGAAAAGACCTCACACACTTAATTTAGAAAATGACTCTTACAATGCCAGTGCAGAGTGGTAAACTACCTCATAAAATTGGAATTTTAAAACCATTGTCATCTAAGAGGAGGGCTGGCTGAGAGAAAGGAGATGTCCAATTCTGACTAAATAATATTCCTACAGAGAGAGACCAAGCAATTCGTAAGTGCTGCACCATGGTTGGTCCCACTACTATTTAAGTGATCTGATTAGAAATGATTAAATTCTTAACTGGACTTGCAGAACAACAAGTAAAACTGCTTTGCATTATTAGGATGGACCAGATTAAGAAGTTAATGAGCACAAAGTCTCTGAACAATGTGGGGTTCTGAGGTGAAGGCCAGGCTTTCCCAAGGAAGATGGAGAAGCCGGGTGGTCCCGGATCTGGGGGCATCCCCCGGGCACGGTGAGCACCGCCCCCTCCCCAGAGAGCCTTGAAAACAGGGGTGAAGCGTAAGTCAATATGGAACCCTCAGAATAAGACTGTCCTTCAGAGCAGTACTAGAAGTAACCTAGTTTACCTTTCTGTTGGTATTGTAAAAATAGAATTTTAATAGAGAGGGTCGTCCCTCTGTTTTATTCAAGTAAAACCACTTCATACTATTAGGGTCACTTCACAATTATTCCATCTGAAATTGCACAGGCTTCCCTCACTGAACCAGGCTGGTTTCTTCCTCTACTTCCCATAGATCACATCAATTTTCGTTGACACTTTAGAGGTTGCCTTAGCCCCCAGGGAACTGTGCTCACTCTGAGGACAGGAGACATTTCCTCTTGTTATTCCTAATGCCTAGTAACCTTTATACATATTTTAAAATAAGGGAACAAATGGATGAATTAACTCCATCATTTTGAAGGTATTTCTCCTTTGCTCGTAGCATTTTACACAAAGAAAATAAGAAGCCATGTTTTGAAGATTTTGTTTGTTTGTTTTTGTTTTTGCGGTACACGGACTTCTCACTGTTGTGGCCTCTCCTGTTGCGGAACACAGGCCCCGGATGCGCAGGCACAACGGCCATGGCTCATGGGCCCAGCCGCTCCGTGGCACGTGGGATCCTGCCAGACTGGGGCACGAACCCGCGTCCTGTGCATCGGCAGGCGGACTCCCAACCACTGCGCCACCAGGGAAGCCCCTGAAGATTTATAATAGAGCTATTTTTTTCCAAATCTATATTAAAGGCACAGATGGAGGCACAATTTGTGAACGTAATTAACCAGGATAAGCTCCTGGAAACCCTAGAATTCAGATGGTGGAGTTCCTGGGATGCATTTGTGTGATGAAAAGGAAATAATAGTTCCATTAGTGTCAAATCCATAATACATTTGCTCCACACTTTTATTTGTCAATAAATTACCATAGAATTTTTTTGTAGCATAGAGAATAGATGACATAGCCAGTGGAAATTTAATGAATAGCATACGCTATAAAAATGTAACGTAGTTTTCATTGCAGTAGATAAAAATGAAATTAGCAATAAATATGATTTTGACTCTTACAAAGAATATCTGAGTGTACGTAGATATAGTCAGTGCTCATGTATATAGTAGCTTATGTTTCTGTATTTCACCTATTCCACAAAGGATTTGAGGTTCATTTGGGAAATATACTTAAAACGCACATCTCCTCCCAACCCCCAGCAAACCTCTCCACAAAGGAAGAAGAGAAAGAAAGCAGTTTTATCATCAGATAAGCGTTAAATCAGAATGTGGTACACACCCCAGGGAATTCTCCAAGAGAGGCAAAGACAGAAGAAAATCTCACCCTTTTATGTGGTCAGGCAGCTAGAACCCCTTCTGTGAATGTTCTCAAGATGAGCACTGACTAGGCCTCAGCAAGACCTGGCAGCAGCATGTACTACACATATACACAGCCATCCTAAGTTCACCTGTGAATTGTGGGGACCGTCTGTGGTAGCTAATCAGCTTCGTTCAGAGGAAAGACGAACCGCTCCTGTCTGTGTGATGAGAGGTAGGTTTGCAAGTTGGGCCCAGGAGCCCACAGAAGCTCAGTTCCTCACCTCCCACAGAGGCTGGGAGTTGGACTCCCTCTCCCTTCCTGGTTTTGTTTCAAAGAGATAGTCCCCAGGTCCTTCAGAAGGACACTTCTGGGTCACAAAGCTGAGAAAAGTCCTATCATAAAGATTTATACACATCTCAAAAAGAGGAGAGAGTACTTAACGACAAGTTTTCTAAAATAATTGCTCTGAGCAAAGGGCAGAGGTGGAAACCTCTCTCATTATTTAATGGAGGAGAATTAAGCCCGTTATTCATAGTTTGTATTTGTCCTCACAGGTCTCCTGGGCTGTACAATTTTATGAAAATACAAAGTTTCAATCAGAAAGATAGTGGAAGTCTTATTTTATTGCTTGTTGAGCATTTCAGGTGATTTTAGGTACTCTTTGCCTGTTTCCCTGTAAGAAAATACTATAGCATATAGTAGGCCAACTGGGTGAACTGTATTTCCAATGAGTGTTTTCTGCCTAAAAAAATTCCTTTTTCAGAGGTGCATGCTGGTAAAGGTCCCTAATAGAGACAAAAGGAGCCTCCTAAATGTTCTAAATCAGATGGTCTTGTCCCCAGTGATCTTAGTTACCTGCCATTAGAACAGACTAGGGGGATTGGGAGGAACACAGATGCCTGTCCTCTGTTACTGTCAATTTCCCATTTTATGGCTGTTAACGTTTGCCTTAGGTTTTGAGGTGCTCCTATGTTGGGTGCGTAAATATTTACAACTGTTATATCTTCCACTTGGACTGATCCCTTGATCACTAGGTAGTGTTCTTCTTTGTCTCTGGTAATCGTCTTTATTTTACATTTGGTAGTGTATATATTAATATAATAAAGGTACATGTAAAATTTACTGAAAAAAATAGTGTTTATTTTAAAGTCTATTTTGTGTGACATGAGAGTTCCTACTCCAGCTTTCTTGTGCTTTCCATTTTCATGGAATATCTGTTTCCATCCCCTCACTTTCAGTCTGTCTGTGTCCCTAGGTCTGAAGCGGGTCTCTTGTAAAGACAGCATATATACGGGTCTTATTTTCGTATCCATTCAGCCAGTCTGTGTCTTTTGATTAGAGCATTTAATCCATTTACATTTAAGGTAGTTATCGATATATGTGTTCCTATTACCAATTTCTTAATTGTTTTGGGTTTGTAATTGTAGGTATTTTCCTTCTCTTGTGTTTCCTGCCTAGAGAAGTTCCTTTATCATTTGCTGTAAAGCTGGTTTGGTGGTGCTGAATTCTCTTAGCTTTTGCTTGTCTGTAAAGGTTTTAATTTCATCGAATCTGAACGAGATCCTCGCTGGGTAGAGTAATCTCGATTGTAGTTTTTTTCCCTTTCATCACTTTAAGTATGTCCCGCCACTCCCTTCTGCCTTGCAGAGTTTCTGCTGAAAGATCAGCTGTTAACCTTACAGGGATTCCCTTGTATGTTATTTGCTGCTTTTCTCTTGCTACTTTTAATATTTTTTCTTTGTATTTATTTTTTGATAGTTTGATTAATATGTGTCTTGGCGTTTTTCTCCTTGGATTTATCCTGTTTGGGACTCTCTGTGCTCCCTGGACTTGACTATTTCCTTTCCCGTATTAGGGGAGTTTTCAACTATAATCTCTTCAAATATTTTCTCAGTCCCTTTCTTTTACTCTTCTTGTTTTGGGACCCATATAATTCGAATGTTGGTGCGTTTAATGTTGTCCCAGAGGTCTCTGAGACTGTCTTCAATTCTTTTCATTCATTTTTCTTTATTCTGCTCTGTGGCAGTTATTTCCACTATTTTATCTTCCAGGTCACTTCTCCGTTCTTCTGCTTCAGTTATTCTGCTATTGATTCCTTCTAGAGAATTTTCAATTTCATTTATTGTGTTGTTCATCATTATTTGCTTGCACATTAGTTCTACTAGGTCCTTGTTAAAGGTTTCTTTTATTTTCTCCATTCTATTTCCAAGATCTTGGATCATCTTTACTGTCATTACTCATAATTCTTTGTCAGGTAGACTGCCTATTCCCTCTTCATTTGTTTGGTCTGGTGGGGTTTTACTTTGCTCCTTCATCTGCTGTGTATGTCTCTGTCTTCTCATTTTGCTTAACTGACTGTATCTGGGGTCTCCTTTTCTCAGGCTGCAGGTTTATAGTTCCCGTTGTTTTTGGTGTCTGCCCCCAGTGGGTAAAGTTGGTTCAGTGGGTTGTGTAGGCTTTGCGGTGGAGGGGACTGGGGCCTGTGTTCTGGTGGACGCGGCTGGATCTTGTCTTTCTGGTGGGCAGGGCCGCAACTGGTGGTGTGTTTTGAGGTGTCTGTGAACTTATGATGGTAGGCAGCCTCTCTGCTAATGGGTGGGGTTGTGGTCCTATCTTGCTAGTTGTTTGGCATGGGGCGTCCAGCACTGGAGCTTGCTGCTCGTTGAGTGGAGCTGGGTCTTAGCATGGAGTCAGAGATCTCTGGGAGAGCTCTCGCTGATGGATATTACTTGGGGCCGGGTGGTCGCTGGAGGTCCAATGTCTTGAACTCGTCCCTCCCAACTCAGAGGCTCAGGCCTGACACCCGGCTGGGGCACCAAGACCCGGCCAGCCACACGGCTCGAAAGAAAAGGGACAAAAAGAAGAAGAAAGAAAATATAAATAAAATATAATAGAGTTATTAAAATAAAAAAATAAAAATAATACTAAAATTAAAAAATTAAAAATAATAAAAGAGTAATACACGGAAGAAAAGAAGAGAGCAACCAAACCAATAAACAAATCCACGAATGATACCAAGGGCTAAAACTGTACTAGGACACACATAAAAATCATAAACTAGTAGTCGCATACGGCACACCCCAAGTCTACGGTTGCTCTCCAAGTCCACCGCCTCAATTTGGGATGATTCATTGTCTATTCAGTTATTCCACAGATGCAGGTACGTCAAGTTGACTGGAGATTTAATCCTCTGCTCCTGAGGCTGCGGGGAGAGATTTCCCTTCCTCTTCTTTGTTTGCACAGCTCCTGGGGTTCGGCTTTGGCCCTGCATCTGCACGTAGGTCGCCCTCTGGCGTCTGTTCTTCGCTCAGACAGGACGGGGTTAAAGGAGCAGCTGATTCGGGGGCTCTGGCTCCCTCAGGCCAGTGCGGGGAGGGAGGGGTACGGATGCGGGCCGAGCCTGCGGCGGCAGAGGCCGGCGTGACGTTGCAGCAGCCTGAGGCGCGCCATGCATTCTCCCGGGGAAGTTGTCCCTGGATCACGGGACCCTGCCAGTGGCGGGCTGCACAGGCTCCCGGAAGCGGGGTGTGGATAGTGACCTGTGCTCGCACACAGGCCTCTTGGCGGCGGCAGCAGCAGCCCTAGCGTCTCATGCCCGTCTCTGTCCTCACCGACAGCTGCATCTCGCGCCCGTCTCTGAAGCTCGTTTAGGCGGTGCTCTGAATCCCCTCTCCTCGCGCACCCCGAAACAATGGTCTCTTGCCTCTTAGGCAGCTCCAGACTTTTCCCTGGACTCCCTCACGGCTAGCTGTGGCGCACTAGGCCCCTTCAGGCTGTGTTCAGGCCGCCAACCGTGGCCCTCTCCCTGGGATCCGACCGAAGCCGGAGCCTCGGCTCCCAGCTCCCGCCCGCCCCCGTGGGTGAGCAGGCAAGCGGCTCCGGCTGGTGAGTGCTGCTCGGCACCGATCCTCTGTGCGGGAATCTCTCCCCTTTGCCCTCCGCACCCCTAATACTGTACTCTCCTTCATGGATCCGAAGCTTCTCCCGCCGCTCCCGCCACCCCCACCCCCGCCTCCACCGGTGAAGGGCCCTCCTAGCGTGTGGAAACTTTTCCTCCTTCACGGCTCCCTCCCCGAGGTTCAGGTCCCATCCCTATTCCTTTGTCTCTGTTTTTTCTTTTTTCTTTTGCCCTACCCAGGTACGTGGGGAGTTTCTTGCCTTTTGGGAGGTCTGAGGTCTTCTGCCAGCGTTCAGGAAGTGTTCTGTAGGAGGTGTTCCACAGGTAGATGCATTTCTGATGTATCTGTGGGGAAGAAAGCGATCTCCATGTCTCACTCCTCCACCATCTTGAAGGTCCTCCTACATTTGTTAATCTCTTGCTAAAAGGCTGGCTGGAGAGTTAGCTGGTCTCTATCTATCCTACTGCCCCTCTCCAAGTACTCACTATTTGGCGTATTTGGAGCCTTTACAACCTATTGTAAAGGCTCTTATTAACCTTTACTTTTTCAATGCAAGGAGTACCAACCAAACACTCGCTTATGCCAGTTTACCAGCCCCTGGCCCAACTGATCTGACTGCTGGTCATGCCGGCCTCTAGATACTGCTAAAGAACGTGAACTGTTCTCTGTTTCTGCCCATGTGAACATCTGGTGGACCAGGTATGGAAGGCAGATAAATGACAAGGTATGGCACCCATGTCTAAGAAAACATTGCTCTGTCCCTCCTTCTGGCGAGTTATTTGGGTCTTGCATAACCTACATGGAAGGGCAAGAACTGTCCCTTGCCCACATAAAGACGAACAGGTGAAAAATTGTCCCTTTGCTTTGAAACAAACATGATACTCGGCCTTTCCCAAGTGACACTCCAGGACCAATAGTACATTCAGACTCTGTGGTTTGATCCCACAAACCACAAAAGGTGGCATCTTCAAATCCCTGGAAAAGATTGTAAGTGACTCTAGCGCTACCGTTCTTGGTACAAACGTCTGCCAAATCAACAAATGTTTTGGATGACTCGTAAGCCCCCTCCGTACAACTTGGGGTACTACGGCTGCTCCCAGGACTAAGCTGCCTACTACCATAAGCTATGTACGGGTGGACCACTATAAAAATCTGGACTCACTTGGCCACAGAACCAAGCTTTAGAGCTGCCAAAACCAGACCACAGGCCTCCTGTACCAACTCTTTTGCAGCCTGTTCTGCTCTGACAGATTGACAGGAGCCCATGGGAAATGGAGGGTATGGATGCTAGCATTACGAACGGCAAAGGTCGTGGAATACTCCAGTTCCTGGAGATTGCAGGTTCCGTTGTAACCTTGTCTGCAAAACACACTGGTCTTTTTATGTTAGGTGGCAACAAAGTATATAAAGGGTGTCCACCGAACCGGTCAGGACAATGGGGACTTGGATACCTGGCTCCTTCTGTCACCAAGTACTCCACCCTAAATGCAGCCAAATTACAAACCTGGGCTCCTTTGTTCATAAAACTGTGTCCCATAAATGTGCCAGCAGAGAAGTCGTAGACAATCCACTGGGTATCACAACTCCAACTTCTTTTCATTGCTCAGGATCTTATTCCCAAGCTATGGAGGTTATGAATTAGAACAGCCATCCTAACGCTCCATGGTAGTGGAACGAGAGTTCAGTTCCCCTATGCAAACTGTGAAAATACTTCAGTCAGAAGTTAACAGCCTAGCATCAGTGGTGCTCCAAAATGGACTTGCTCTGGACACCCTGACTGCTCAGCGAGGATGAGCGTATGCAATCATCAGTGGAAAATACTGCTTCTACGTAAATCAAATGGGAGAAATAGTGTCCAACTGATTAAAAGTGACGAAAATGCTCTCGTCACATAAATGAAGCAAGGCCGTTTTATTGGCCTGCTGTCATCCCAGGACTGGGGAACTATTTCAATAGGGTTTGGGGAAATGTACTTTGATTTGATTTGCTCTTTTCTGTTTCTTCATCCTCATTCTAACCTATGTTCTTTTCTCCCTTTGCAGATCTCTTACCACTGAGCTACTCACCCAGTTTTGCTCTCCACAGCCATCACCTTAGCCTTTTCTTTGTGAAACATCAAGGGAAGTTGCAGAGGAGGGAATCCTTGGGGCTCAGAGCAGGCCACCCAAGATATGCCTCACCGGCACGCTGACTGTTTTGAACGGAGGCTACCTGGGAAACGGTCAGTGAGGGGAAATGATTGAAAACAACAACAAAAACACTCTGGCCCCCTCCCTTCCCCCAAACTGCGCACTAAATCCACGTGACGGTATCCTCCCTATGGCAGGAGACTAGAAAGCATCCTTGTCACCACAGTTAGGAAATTCAAGGCTAAGAAAGCTGGATAAACGAACGCTGACACTTCTTCATTAGGCTGCTTGCCCAAGCACAAGCCTCTTTGTTTTGTCAAATGTACAAAAATATGTATTTGTCCAAAACTCAATACATTCAGCCTGCTTTGGTCACTTCAGGTGGTCCCATTTCTATGAGACCTCTGTGTACATGAATTAAATTGGTTTATTTTTCCTGTTAATCTGTGTTGTGTCCACATAATTATTAGGAGAGCCAAAAGGACCTCAAGAGGGGTAAAGGAGAAATTTGCCCGTCCCCGTGTTGCTAGACAAGGTCACACACATTCACTGGCTCAGAGAAGATTTGAGGAGACCCTAAGTTTTCACCTCTGGCTGATCTTTAGTCTCCAGGTGTACTGGGTGGGAAAACTTGGGAAAATGAAAATGGTGTATACAGTGATGAAGCTGTGCACCCAGCCCCAAGGTAATCTGCAGAGACCAGGAGAGTGGTTTTTGAAATTTGTGTTTTCTTGCTACCTCCCCAAACGCCCTGACCCAGCACCCCGGCGGTTTAGAAAAGTAATAATCTGTTGTGTCCACCCACGTAGTGGAACAGAAACACCAGTGACTACACAGCACACGGCAAAGAAAACCGTCTAACCAAAAATAGTTCGGCATAGTAACGGAAAGGATCAACTACAACCAGCAGCCAGCCACAAGTGAGTACGAGGGAGAAAAACGTCCTCCCCATTTACTGCATTCCACACTTCAAAATCTCTAGTTTTCAACACCACTTACAAGGCATGCAGTGAAACAAGTGTGTATTTGCCCCATCACAGGTCAGATAAGCAAATTAATAGAAACTGTGCATGAGGAAACCAAGTACTTTAACTTTGTAGGCAGACATTCAATGAAGAGTCATACCTACGCTCACCTGACCAAGGAAACGATGGATCAAGGACTAAAAGAAACCAGGAGACCAAGGTCTAACGAAATAGAGACTCTCAACAAAGAGACATTTAAAACAGAGACAAATAGGAATTATGGGGCTGAAAAACCACAGCATGTGAATCAAAACCTTCAGTAGAGACTTCAAAGGAAGGTTTGAGCAGGCAGAAGAATCACAAAGCCTAAAGTCAGGTTAATTGAAATCATCCTGGCTGAGGAGCAGAAAGAGGACAAAAATAATGCAGAAACTGTAACAGAGCCTAGATTATTTGCCAGACTCCACTGAGCAATCCGAGGCATACGTAATTGCAGTCCCAGGTGGAGACAGGAGAGAAAGGGGCAGAACAAGTATTTCAAGAAATCATGCCCCTCACACTCTTCAGATATGGCAAAACTCATGAATCTACACATCAAGCTTTCCTTTACTCATACCTCTGTCTTCCTGAAGCCCTCACATTCCTTCAGCACCACCTGATCCTCTGGGTGAGGTGCTTGGTCCACGATTTTCTATTCGGTATGCCCGTATTTTGTTCATGCACTCTCACTGGGTCATAGGAGGTCACCGAGGACAAGGATTCTCTAACAACTTTTCTCTTCACAGAAGGACTAGCCCCAATTCCTATCGTCCGGGTGATGCTTTTTTAAAAATCATGAAGAAATTGTGCCTACATAATGTCGGTTTAATGACCAACACCAGAATAAAATGGGGAGGAATAAGAGTCAACTGCCTTCCCTCCTGCACTAGTGTTTACAAAACACTAACAAGTCAACCCCAAACGTTCACCTCCTGGAAGACTCCCTGACAAATGCATTCCCTCAATGTCCTCATCACCCTCTGGGGGCCGTAATTAATATTCTCACCTCCACCAAGCTATTCTTGTCCGTCGGTGATTTGCCGTAAGTGCATGCCTATTCCTCTGTTTCCAAATGTGTGTCACTGCTAACTCTACCTGCAATAAAGCATTTCTTGTTGCTCACAAAGATAACGGAACTCACAAAAAAGTCCCAATTCAAGGTGGTGGAAGCATTTGGTGCAGGAATGGAGGAAAGGGTGGAACGCAGGCACAGACCAACTCAAGAGACACAAACTTTAACAAATAAGTAAGTGAGTAACAGCAACCCAGGGCATGTGTATCGAAACAGGGACATGAAAAGACTGAGACAGCTACAGCAATAGAGTTGTGCATATGGGCACAGGCACGGGTGGACGATCAGAGAGACGAAGGCATGGGCAAAGCCAGAGGAAGGAACACCAACTCACGCTCAGAGTGAGAGATCATGGGCAAACACAACACAGACACACAATCTTCATTTTAAACAGAGGAAAACATGAACATGTCCAGAGACCAGGAAACACAAGTGTAGCTCAGATTGAGCCAGAATGCTCATAGATTGATCAGTAATCTGCTGGGCCTCACATGACCTGAAATTCAATGGAAGAAAACCTTAGGCAACATGTGCAACTGTGCATTCAATCTACTCGCACCTAGATATTAGGTCCCACGTGAAAAAGCCCTTAAGAGACCGGGTCACACCTACGTCTAAGCTCTGGTAGCCCAGGAGGAAACTCAGTAAGCTATAGCCTCTGGGGCACACATCAGGCCAAGCCTCCAGAGAATGACAATCAAGTCAACCGTCCACAGTTCACAGTTCCGCTACCTGATCCATGAACGTCTGCCCCGCTTCACTCCAGGACAGGTCAGACCTAAGCATGGCCTTGGTCCCTAAGCACTGGCAGGAGATATTAGGAGTTGGGGGACCCTGTCCCAACCTTTACTTTGGTGTTCAAGACCTTTGCAAGACCTCACCAAATGTTCTGAATGTGGATAAATATCCTGGAGTCCTTAGAACAAGCCCCGTCTGAGGTCCCCTAAGACCACGCGCCAATATGCTGTCCCACTCCCTCTGCAGGGTTGTTAGAGCATAGTTTATTTTTACCAGCACCAGGAAAGACAGGGACCAGCATGTGGGAGCCCCAAGGGCTCCTTGAGGTTTATAGTTCAAGAAGCTGAGAAGACCTGTTTCCACAGTGTCTGTGGGGTGGTTGTGGGGACATCAGCGGGCAAAGGCCAAGCCTTGCCTTCTAGACCCTCGGATGTCTCCACTGTAGAAGGGGCATGGCTGGGGTGTAGATGCTCAAACACAAAACCTGACACTGAGCGGGCAATCTAACTCAGTGCACTTTGAAGGGGACATCCGTGACTCCATGAACTTTGATTGTCAAACCCTCGTCCTGGAAAGAGCTGGGGCTTTTGGGAGAAGGCTCTTCTACCAAACGTCATCGAGTGAGAGCTCACCATGTGGGACGGAAATGGTACTGTCAATACGCCACCCTCAGGGACGCCTGTGTTGGAGCCGCTGTATCTGGGAAGAGAGAAGAACGCTGGGGGGACAAACATTGAACATTCCCTGCTCCGTTTGTGGCAGAGTCTGTCCTTTGCCTGGTCCAGAGACAGACGTGCTTCTGGGAAGCAGCCAGCCCCTTGGCAAGGAGCACCCGAAGCGCTCACCACTTCCTGGGTGAGCTCGGTATGCTGTAGGTCTTCCCATTGGCCTCAGGGGCACAGAGTGCTGGCAAGGCCCCAGAAGAAGGGCCGTGCCTTTGTGGTTGAAACACAGTGTGCCCAGCCATTCAGCGAGGATGGGACACCTCTACCGGACTGTTCATGAGAAAAATGTTTACTTTCTGGGGACTTGGCCTGAAGCGGGCCTTGGGCAAAGGGCTTAAGCCTGTCTGAAGATAGGGATATTAACCACTGTGCCGTCACGGGACAGAGAGCTCACAGCTGGGTGGCCTGGCACTTGCCCGTTTAACATCCCCAACTCCCCACTCCCCTCACCTCTCCCCTCTCCCCGTGTGCCCTCTGTACCCAAACTGAGTCCCACCCCCCCCCGAAAAAAGAACGGAGTTCACGTGAGCTCACTCAGATGTGAGGGAATCTGTTTTTGTTTGCTTACCCATTTCCCAGCAAACTTACCTTTTCCCCTGGTCACCTTTGCCAGAGCAAACTAACATCCTCACTGCCTTCCCACCCGTGTCTCCCTCACCTCCCCACATGCCCTCCATACACCTTATACCCCCATGTCCTAAGATGTTGTCTGGAACCCTAGCCCTGAGAGGCTAATTGTCTCAGCAAAAGACCCTGTGCTCACATGCACTAGAAGGGCATCGGGTCCAACAGTGAATTAAATGTTAAGGCTTCCCCCCGTTGTATCCCATTAAAGTGTCTGATGGCATGCAACAGGGAGGATACATGGAGGACCACTATCCCACAAAATTAACTTCCAGCATTTCAATCTCAGGCCCTTGCTCACCAGGCCCTTTCCTTGAACTTCCGCATTTCCCTTGGAAAAATAACAGGCCCCAGTTAACCAGTCCTTCTCTTATTTCTCCTTCTTCCCCAACCCCCATCCCACAGGAAGAACTGCATCCTCTGATGCAGTCCCAAAGTATGATTTCCCCCCACCTCTACAACTCTCGATGGACTGCTAATTCCCAGGCAGCAAACTGAGAAGCCTGCCTGGGGCAGATGTATCTACCCTGAGGCCCTGCACAAACGCCACACAACCATATCCAACTGATGCTGTTTATTTATCTTCCGGTTTTATTCCAGGTTTACTGGCGTCTCCCTCCCTGTACATTTCACCACCAGACCCCTCTTCATTTCTTCGTGTGCATGACAACCATGTTGACCGTTCGCCTTCATGCGAAGCAGCTTCTTAGGTCGAGGGTGATGCTCCATCACACGCATCTCAAAATCGGGAGTTCCTTTGAAAACACACACAGGCACACGCATAATAACCCATCCTCTCTGAACGATGCTAAAGACCGCTTTAACTTTTTAGGGCCCTGCCCAGGAGACAGAGTGACATCCCCTGTGATCTCTTACATTTCCCCCAACCACATATTAGAAACTATTCTTCATAATCTACACAAAATGGCCACTGTTCTCACAATAGCCATGGGAGGTGAAGGAGATGCATAAAAAAATTAAAAGATGACGGTGATGATCAAAACAGAAAAAAAAAAATGATGGGACAGCGGGGTAAGGCTTTGCACAAAGGGGACTCACAGACCTTTGTGGAAAGGGGGTGTGGGGGGGAATCTGAGGCAAGCCCAAATTTAAGGGGGCGGCACAGGAGGCCTGAGGGTGGGGTTGATGGCCATGGAGTGACAGTTCAGAGACGTGTACCTCTGAATCTCAGTGACTCTGACTCTCATGCTGCTTCACTCACCTAAAGCTTCCCTAGTCAGAACCAGTTCTGCACTGCAGTTTTCCAGACGTGCTGTCGCACCCCGATGCCCTCACGCCCTGGTGTCACTGTATGTCTCTGAGCCTCAACTTCTCCATGAGTGAAATAAATGACCCAGCTTACTCGTTTCAGCGCCCAGCCCCTGGGCTCCTCACCCACCTGTCCTCCTCTCTGTCACCTGTCCCGGTGGGGCCTTCCTCCCTCGGGTAGTAGCGCAGGGGATTGGGCCACAGGTCCTCGCCGATGATCTGGTCGGGGAAAGGGGCCCGGTCGGGACAGGCCAGGCCAGGCCAGGCCAGGCCAGGCCAGGCCCACACCCCTCCCCCCGAGCAGCCGAACAACGTCGCCATTGCTGAGGAGGCCCAGAGGCACCCCACCTCAGCAATCCTGCTAGATCCTGCACAGCTGTGGTCAGAGAACCAGCTGAAGAAGTTAAGGCCGCTGTTGTGGTGCCTGCGGCTATACGCCTCCCTTTCAAAACCATGGTGCCACTGAATTGGAGTGGAATGAGATGCCCTATATCCTGTGGGACAAGGAGCGTGGGAGAAGGGACTAAATCACGTTTCAACTTCACCTCACCCCATCTGCCCTCCCCCACAATCCAGGGAGCTGTCTCTTACCAGTGACGTGAATGAGATACTCCTTAACCACCACCTCATTCTGGAAATAGGGGTTGTTCCGGAAAAACAACGTGATCTTGCGGCAATCACTGGGATATCTGAGTTCCTCCACCTGCCGGGACAAAGTGGAGGAGGAAGGTGAAATCTCTCTCCGGCAGACCTGCTCCTTCCTGCTTTCCGGGATAAATCATTTCCCCTCTCCTCCCCAGCCTCAGCCTCCCCAGCCTGACCGTCAAGTTGGTCATGTAGCTAAGTATGTCTTTATCTTGGGCACTCATCATGGCTGACATCCGGCGGTCGTTCACAAACTGCTTTACGTCAAGGAGCCTCTAGACGCCGGAGGTGAAAGGGCTGGGAGCACAGAGCGAGCCTGCAGAGTAGCCTGGGAGTGTCTGACCTCAAGTCCCCACTAGCATCTATTCCTATTCCTTCAGTACAGACTGCATGAAGGCACAATGAGCCCCTCGGGGTGTGCATATCTGTGCACTAAAACAGGGAGCCTCCGATTCTGAGAGGGAAGCCCTGATCTCCATCTGGACAGAACAAGCTTAGATCCGCACAGCAAACACTCCTGGCTCTAACTAGGATGAGCATTCAGAACTCCCCACTCTCACCCCCGTTTTCCCTGATGGTTATTCCAAGAAGAACCTGTGCACAAGACAACTCTTTTGTCTCCAGAGGCCCTGGTACTAATGACAATACCTTTTTGGACCTCTGCAACTAAAGCCCTAGTCTTGTTTCCTGCTATGCAGAAAATCAACACGCCTCCACCATTTCAGGATCACATTTCCATGAGTGTGCCCACAATGCACAATCCAATGGATACATTTTGGTGCCCAAACGGCCCGCTATGTTAGGTACCTCTTGCACTACCCCGGCCACAACACGGTCTCTCAAATACAAAATTAAGGATACAACTTTGAACCAGAAGCCAGGGATGCTCTGGATGATGGTGCTTCTGTGTTCTAGATAGTGCTTCCGCCTCCGAAGTGCTGTGAGTCTGAGACGAAAGTAGCCTCGGAAGCATTGCCTATTCACAGGCTCCAGCTGTAACTGCACGGCCTCCAGGGCCTCCAGCGCCTCCAGCGGGGACCCGGTGATCGTGGGTCCACGCCCTGGCTCTTCCTGCCCCTGCTCCTGGGGCTTCTCCTCCGGCTCTTCCGCCACCACCTGCTTCTGCTCTTCCTGCTCTTCCTGCTGCTGCTCCTCCGCCACCTCCTCCACCTCTTCCATCATGTCCTCCACAGGCTGCCAAAACACCTCCACGATCCCCGCCACCTGTCCCTCCAACAGGGCCGCGCCTTGCTGCACCACCTCCCCGCTAAAGATGGCGGCCTCCTCGCCCCACCCATCAGCTAGTGCCAGCACCCTACCCACCTCCCGCACCACACCTGGGGACCCGCGGGCCCCTGCTTCCTGAGGACCCCCTCCCACACCCGAGGGAAACCGGATTCTGATTTTCTGATTTCAGAGCCGGAACTCCTGGCTCCAACTGGCACAGGCCACATAGGTATCACAGGGCACCCGGGCATGCCAGACGGAAGGCCGGAGGCCTACCTGGAGGCGAGCTCCCTGTGGAACCTGGGCTGCTAGGTCAGGGCGGGGAGAAGCGGTGTTTCGTCGGGGCCGGCAATCCCGGAAGATGGCCTCTTTCCACAGGGCGAGGGGCGAGGCAGCCGAGGGTGACGCCCACTGTCCTCGCCCTGATTGGTCGTGATGGGGTCGAGCGGCCTGGGCGTGGCTTCGAGCTCCTTCCTGCCACCCGGTCACGCATGCCTGGTGTCCAAATTTCCTGCGTATGCGTTTCAGGCCTCTTCACCGCAGAGGCTCCAGGGAACGGTTCAGTCCGCAGCGAAGCGTGACTCTAGTTGCTGGGCTTGCGTTGTGTGCGGCCCACGTGCTGAGCTTCCAGCTGCCGCACCTTTTCTTCTGCCCCAGCTCAGAGCCAGGTCCACATGGGCAGCGAGGCGGGGCCCGGGGAAGGTGGCACTGCCCGGGGACCCGGGGTCCTCCTAGGTGTGGGAGGGGGTCCTCAGGAAGCAGGGGCCCGCGGGTCCCCAGGTGTGGTGCGGGAGGTGGGTAGGGTGCTGGCACTAGCTGATGGGTGGGGCGAGGAGGCCGCCATCTTTAGCGGGGAGGTGGTGCAGCAAGGCGCGGCCCTGTTGGAGGGACAGGTGGCGGGGATCGTGGAGGTGTTTTGGCAGCCTGTGGAGGACATGATGGAAGAGGTGGAGGAGGTGGCGGAGGAGCAGCAGCAGGAAGAGCAGGAAGAGCAGAAGCAGGTGGTGGCGGAAGAGCCGGAGGAGAAGCCCCAGGAGCAGGGGCAGGAAGAGCCAGGGCGTGGACCCACGATCACCGGGTCCCCGCTGGAGGCGCTGGAGGCCCTGGAGGCCGTGCAGTTACAGCTGGAGCCTGTGAATAGGCAATGCTTCCGAGGCTACTTTCGTCTCAGACTCACAGCACTTCGGAGGCGGAAGCACTATCTAGAACACAGAAGCACCATCATCCAGAGCATCCCTGGCTTCTGGTTCAAAGTTGTATCCTTAATTTTGTATTTGAGAGACCGTGTTGTGGCCGGGGTAGTGCAAGAGGTACCTAACATAGCGGGCCGTTTGGGCACCAAAATGTATCCATTGGATTGTGCATTGTGGGCACACTCATGGAAATGTGATCCTGAAATGGTGGAGGCGTGTTGATTTTCTGCATAGCAGGAAACAAGACTAGGGCTTTAGTTGCAGAGGTCCAAAAAGGTATTGTCATTAGTACCAGGGCCTCTGGAGACAAAAGAGTTGTCTTGTGCACAGGTTCTTCTTGGAATAACCATCAGGGAAAACGGGGGTGAGAGTGGGGAGTTCTGAATGCTCATCCTAGTTAGAGCCAGGAGTGTTTGCTGTGCGGATCTAAGCTTGTTCTGTCCAGATGGAGATCAGGGCTTCCCTCTCAGAATCGGAGGCTCCCTGTTTTAGTGCACAGATATGCACACCCCGAGGGGCTCATTGTGCCTTCATGCAGTCTGTACTGAAGGAATAGGAATAGATGCTAGTGGGGACTTGAGGTCAGACACTCCCAGGCTACTCTGCAGGCTCGCTCTGTGCTCCCAGCCCTTTCACCTCCGGCGTCTAGAGGCTCCTTGACGTAAAGCAGTTTGTGAACGACCGCCGGATGTCAGCCATGATGAGTGCCCAAGATAAAGACATACTTAGCTACATGACCAACTTGACGGTCAGGCTGGGGAGGCTGAGGCTGGGGAGGAGAGGGGAAATGATTTATCCCGGAAAGCAGGAAGGAGCAGGTCTGCCGGAGAGAGATTTCACCTTCCTCCTCCACTTTGTCCCGGCAGGTGGAGGAACTCAGATATCCCAGTGATTGCCGCAAGATCACGTTGTTTTTCCGGAACAACCCCTATTTCCAGAATGAGGTGGTGGTTAAGGAGTATCTCATTCACGTCACTGGTAAGAGACAGCTCCCTGGATTGTGGGGGAGGGCAGATGGGGTGAGGTGAAGTTGAAACGTGATTTAGTCCCTTCTCCCACGCTCCTTGTCCCACAGGATATAGGGCATCTCATTCCACTCCAATTCAGTGGCACCATGGTTTTGAAAGGGAGGCGTATAGCCGCAGGCACCACAACAGCGGCCTTAACTTCTTCAGCTGGTTCTCTGACCACAGCTGTGCAGGATCTAGCAGGATTGCTGAGGTGGGGTGCCTCTGGGCCTCCTCAGCAATGGCGACGTTGTTCGGCTGCTCGGGGGGAGGGGTGTGGGCCTGGCCTGGCCTGGCCTGGCCTGGCCTGGCCTGTCCCGACCGGGCCCCTTTCCCCGACCAGATCATCGGCGAGGACCTGTGGCCCAATCCCCTGCGCTACTACCCGAGGGAGGAAGGCCCCACCGGGACAGGTGACAGAGAGGAGGACAGGTGGGTGAGGAGCCCAGGGGCTGGGCGCTGAAACGAGTAAGCTGGGTCATTTATTTCACTCATGGAGAAGTTGAGGCTCAGAGACATACAGTGACACCAGGGCGTGAGGGCATCGGGGTGCGACAGCACGTCTGGAAAACTGCAGTGCAGAACTGGTTCTGACTAGGGAAGCTTTAGGTGAGTGAAGCAGCATGAGAGTCAGAGTCACTGAGATTCAGAGGTACACGTCTCTGAACTGTCACTCCATGGCCATCAACCCCACCCTCAGGCCTCCTGTGCCGCCCCCTTAAATTTGGGCTTGCCTCAGATTCCCCCCCACACCCCCTTTCCACAAAGGTCTGTGAGTCCCCTTTGTGCAAAGCCTTACCCCGCTGTCCCATCATTTTTTTTTTTCTGTTTTGATCATCACCGTCATCTTTTAATTTTTTTATGCATCTCCTTCACCTCCCATGGCTATTGTGAGAACAGTGGCCATTTTGTGTAGATTATGAAGAATAGTTTCTAATATGTGGTTGGGGGAAATGTAAGAGATCACAGGGGATGTCACTCTGTCTCCTGGGCAGGGCCCTAAAAAGTTAAAGCGGTCTTTAGCATCGTTCAGAGAGGATGGGTTATTATGCGTGTGCCTGTGTGTGTTTTCAAAGGAACTCCCGATTTTGAGATGCGTGTGATGGAGCATCACCCTCGACCTAAGAAGCTGCTTCGCATGAAGGCGAACGGTCAACATGGTTGTCATGCACACGAAGAAATGAAGAGGGGTCTGGTGGTGAAATGTACAGGGAGGGAGACGCCAGTAAACCTGGAATAAAACCGGAAGATAAATAAACAGCATCAGTTGGATATGGTTGTGTGGCGTTTGTGCAGGGCCTCAGGGTAGATACATCTGCCCCAGGCAGGCTTCTCAGTTTGCTGCCTGGGAATTAGCAGTCCATCGAGAGTTGTAGAGGTGGGGGGAAATCATACTTTGGGACTGCATCAGAGGATGCAGTTCTTCCTGTGGGATGGGGGTTGGGGAAGAAGGAGAAATAAGAGAAGGACTGGTTAACTGGGGCCTGTTATTTTTCCAAGGGAAATGCGGAAGTTCAAGGAAAGGGCCTGGTGAGCAAGGGCCTGAGATTGAAATGCTGGAAGTTAATTTTGTGGGATAGTGGTCCTCCATGTATCCTCCCTGTTGCATGCCATCAGACACTTTAATGGGATACAACGGGGGGAAGCCTTAACATTTAATTCACTGTTGGACCCGATGCCCTTCTAGTGCATGTGAGCACAGGGTCTTTTGCTGAGACAATTAGCCTCTCAGGGCTAGGGTTCCAGACAACATCTTAGGACATGGGGGTATAAGGTGTATGGAGGGCATGTGGGGAGGTGAGGGAGACACGGGTGGGAAGGCAGTGAGGATGTTAGTTTGCTCTGGCAAAGGTGACCAGGGGAAAAGGTAAGTTTGCTGGGAAATGGGTAAGCAAACAAAAACAGATTCCCTCACATCTGAGTGAGCTCACGTGAACTCCGTTCTTTTTTCGGGGGGGGGTGGGACTCAGTTTGGGTACAGAGGGCACACGGGGAGAGGGGAGAGGTGAGGGGAGTGGGGAGTTGGGGATGTTAAACGGGCAAGTGCCAGGCCACCCAGCTGTGAGCTCTCTGTCCCGTGACGGCACAGTGGTTAATATCCCTATCTTCAGACAGGCTTAAGCCCTTTGCCCAAGGCCCGCTTCAGGCCAAGTCCCCAGAAAGTAAACATTTTTCTCATGAACAGTCCGGTAGAGGTGTCCCATCCTCGCTGAATGGCTGGGCACACTGTGTTTCAACCACAAAGGCACGGCCCTTCTTCTGGGGCCTTGCCAGCACTCTGTGCCCCTGAGGCCAATGGGAAGACCTACAGCATACCGAGCTCACCCAGGAAGTGGTGAGCGCTTCGGGTGCTCCTTGCCAAGGGGCTGGCTGCTTCCCAGAAGCACGTCTGTCTCTGGACCAGGCAAAGGACAGACTCTGCCACAAACGGAGCAGGGAATGTTCAATGTTTGTCCCCCCAGCGTTCTTCTCTCTTCCCAGATACAGCGGCTCCAACACAGGCGTCCCTGAGGGTGGCGTATTGACAGTACCATTTCCGTCCCACATGGTGAGCTCTCACTCGATGACGTTTGGTAGAAGAGCCTTCTCCCAAAAGCCCCAGCTCTTTCCAGGACGAGGGTTTGACAATCAAAGTTCATGGAGTCACGGATGTCCCCTTCAAAGTGCACTGAGTTAGATTGCCCGCTCAGTGTCAGGTTTTGTGTTTGAGCATCTACACCCCAGCCATGCCCCTTCTACAGTGGAGACATCCGAGGGTCTAGAAGGCAAGGCTTGGCCTTTGCCCGCTGATGTCCCCACAACCACCCCACAGACACTGTGGAAACAGGTCTTCTCAGCTTCTTGAACTATAAACCTCAAGGAGCCCTTGGGGCTCCCACATGCTGGTCCCTGTCTTTCCTGGTGCTGGTAAAAATAAACTATGCTCTAACAACCCTGCAGAGGGAGTGGGACAGCATATTGGCGCGTGGTCTTAGGGGACCTCAGACGGGGCTTGTTCTAAGGACTCCAGGATATTTATCCACATTCAGAACATTTGGTGAGGTCTTGCAAAGGTCTTGAACACCAAAGTAAAGGTTGGGACAGGGTCCCCCAACTCCTAATATCTCCTGCCAGTGCTTAGGGACCAAGGCCATGCTTAGGTCTGACCTGTCCTGGAGTGAAGCGGGGCAGACGTTCATGGATCAGGTAGCGGAACTGTGAACTGTGGACGGTTGACTTGATTGTCATTCTCTGGAGGCTTGGCCTGATGTGTGCCCCAGAGGCTATAGCTTACTGAGTTTCCTCCTGGGCTACCAGAGCTTAGACGTAGGTGTGACCCGGTCTCTTAAGGGCTTTTTCACGTGGGACCTAATATCTAGGTGCGAGTAGATTGAATGCACAGTTGCACATGTTGCCTAAGGTTTTCTTCCATTGAATTTCAGGTCATGTGAGGCCCAGCAGATTACTGATCAATCTATGAGCATTCTGGCTCAATCTGAGCTACACTTGTGTTTCCTGGTCTCTGGACATGTTCATGTTTTCCTCTGTTTAAAATGAAGATTGTGTGTCTGTGTTGTGTTTGCCCATGATCTCTCACTCTGAGCGTGAGTTGGTGTTCCTTCCTCTGGCTTTGCCCATGCCTTCGTCTCTCTGATCGTCCACCCGTGCCTGTGCCCATATGCACAACTCTATTGCTGTAGCTGTCTCAGTCTTTTCATGTCCCTGTTTCGATACACATGCCCTGGGTTGCTGTTACTCACTTACTTATTTGTTAAAGTTTGTGTCTCTTGAGTTGGTCTGTGCCTGCGTTCCACCCTTTCCTCCATTCCTGCACCAAATGCTTCCACCACCTTGAATTGGGACTTTTTTGTGAGTTCCGTTATCTTTGTGAGCAACAAGAAATGCTTTATTGCAGGTAGAGTTAGCAGTGACACACATTTGGAAACAGAGGAATAGGCATGCACTTACGGCAAATCACCGACGGACAAGAATAGCTTGGTGGAGGTGAGAATATTAATTACGGCCCCCAGAGGGTGATGAGGACATTGAGGGAATGCATTTGTCAGGGAGTCTTCCAGGAGGTGAACGTTTGGGGTTGACTTGTTAGTGTTTTGTAAACACTAGTGCAGGAGGGAAGGCAGTTGACTCTTATTCCTCCCCATTTTATTCTGGTGTTGGTCATTAAACCGACATTATGTAGGCACAATTTCTTCATGATTTTTAAAAAAGCATCACCCGGACGATAGGAATTGGGGCTAGTCCTTCTGTGAAGAGAAAAGTTGTTAGAGAATCCTTGTCCTCGGTGACCTCCTATGACCCAGTGAGAGTGCATGAACAAAATACGGGCATACCGAATAGAAAATCGTGGACCAAGCACCTCACCCAGAGGATCAGGTGGTGCTGAAGGAATGTGAGGGCTTCAGGAAGACAGAGGTATGAGTAAAGGAAAGCTTGATGTGTAGATTCATGAGTTTTGCCATATCTGAAGAGTGTGAGGGGCATGATTTCTTGAAATACTTGTTCTGCCCCTTTCTCTCCTGTCTCCACCTGGGACTGCAATTACGTATGCCTCGGATTGCTCAGTGGAGTCTGGCAAATAATCTAGGCTCTGTTACAGTTTCTGCATTATTTTTGTCCTCTTTCTGCTCCTCAGCCAGGATGATTTCAATTAACCTGACTTTAGGCTTTGTGATTCTTCTGCCTGCTCAAACCTTCCTTTGAAGTCTCTACTGAAGGTTTTGATTCACATGCTGTGGTTTTTCAGCCCCATAATTCCTATTTGTCTCTGTTTTAAATGTCTCTTTGTTGAGAGTCTCTATTTCGTTAGACCTTGGTCTCCTGGTTTCTTTTAGTCCTTGATCCATCGTTTCCTTGGTCAGGTGAGCGTAGGTATGACTCTTCATTGAATGTCTGCCTACAAAGTTAAAGTACTTGGTTTCCTCATGCACAGTTTCTATTAATTTGCTTATCTGACCTGTGATGGGGCAAATACACACTTGTTTCACTGCATGCCTTGTAAGTGGTGTTGAAAACTAGAGATTTTGAAGTGTGGAATGCAGTAAATGGGGAGGACGTTTTTCTCCCTCGTACTCACTTGTGGCTGGCTGCTGGTTGTAGTTGATCCTTTCCGTTACTATGCCGAACTATTTTTGGTTAGACGGTTTTCTTTGCCGTGTGCTGTGTAGTCACTGGTGTTTCTGTTCCACTACGTGGGTGGACACAACAGATTATTACTTT
Source organism: Mesoplodon bidens (assembly GCF_964165515.1). Classification (NCBI taxonomy): domain Eukaryota; kingdom Metazoa; phylum Chordata; class Mammalia; order Artiodactyla; family Ziphiidae; genus Mesoplodon; species Mesoplodon bidens. The sequence continues at coordinate 248,173 of NW_027671724.1, read as the reverse complement.
TCTAAACCGCCGGGGTGCTGGGTCAGGGCGTTTGGGGAGGTAGCAAGAAAACACAAATTTCAAAAACCACTCTCCTGGTCTCTGCAGATTACCTTGGGGCTGGGTGCACAGCTTCATCACTGTATACACCATTTTCATTTTCCCAAGTTTTCCCACCCAGTACACCTGGAGACTAAAGATCAGCCAGAGGTGAAAACTTAGGGTCTCCTCAAATCTTCTCTGAGCCAGTGAATGTGTGTGACCTTGTCTAGCAACACGGGGACGGGCAAATTTCTCCTTTACCCCTCTTGAGGTCCTTTTGGCTCTCCTAATAATTATGTGGACACAACACAGATTAACAGGAAAAATAAACCAATTTAATTCATGTACACAGAGGTCTCATAGAAATGGGACCACCTGAAGTGACCAAAGCAGGCTGAATGTATTGAGTTTTGGACAAATACATATTTTTGTACATTTGACAAAACAAAGAGGCTTGTGCTTGGGCAAGCAGCCTAATGAAGAAGTGTCAGCGTTCGTTTATCCAGCTTTCTTAGCCTTGAATTTCCTAACTGTGGTGACAAGGATGCTTTCTAGTCTCCTGCCATAGGGAGGATACCGTCACGTGGATTTAGTGCGCAGTTTGGGGGAAGGGAGGGGGCCAGAGTGTTTTTGTTGTTGTTTTCAATCATTTCCCCTCACTGACCGTTTCCCAGGTAGCCTCCGTTCAAAACAGTCAACGTGCCGGTGAGGCATATCTTGGGTGGCCTGCTCTGAGCCCCAAGGATTCCCTCCTCTGCAACTTCCCTTGATGTTTCACAAAGAAAAGGCTAAGGTGATGGCTGTGGAGAGCAAAACTGGGTGAGTAGCTCAGTGGTAAGAGATCTGCAAAGGGAGAAAAGAACATAGGTTAGAATGAGGATGAAGAAACAGAAAAGAGCAAATCAAATCAAAGTACATTTCCCCAAACCCTATTGAAATAGTTCCCCAGTCCTGGGATGACAGCAGGCCAATAAAACGGCCTTGCTTCATTTATGTGACGAGAGCATTTTCGTCACTTTTAATCAGTTGGACACTATTTCTCCCATTTGATTTACGTAGAAGCAGTATTTTCCACTGATGATTGCATACGCTCATCCTCGCTGAGCAGTCAGGGTGTCCAGAGCAAGTCCATTTTGGAGCACCACTGATGCTAGGCTGTTAACTTCTGACTGAAGTATTTTCACAGTTTGCATAGGGGAACTGAACTCTCGTTCCACTACCATGGAGCGTTAGGATGGCTGTTCTAATTCATAACCTCCATAGCTTGGGAATAAGATCCTGAGCAATGAAAAGAAGTTGGAGTTGTGATACCCAGTGGATTGTCTACGACTTCTCTGCTGGCACATTTATGGGACACAGTTTTATGAACAAAGGAGCCCAGGTTTGTAATTTGGCTGCATTTAGGGTGGAGTACTTGGTGACAGAAGGAGCCAGGTATCCAAGTCCCCATTGTCCTGACCGGTTCGGTGGACACCCTTTATATACTTTGTTGCCACCTAACATAAAAAGACCAGTGTGTTTTGCAGACAAGGTTACAACGGAACCTGCAATCTCCAGGAACTGGAGTATTCCACGACCTTTGCCGTTCGTAATGCTAGCATCCATACCCTCCATTTCCCATGGGCTCCTGTCAATCTGTCAGAGCAGAACAGGCTGCAAAAGAGTTGGTACAGGAGGCCTGTGGTCTGGTTTTGGCAGCTCTAAAGCTTGGTTCTGTGGCCAAGTGAGTCCAGATTTTTATAGTGGTCCACCCGTACATAGCTTATGGTAGTAGGCAGCTTAGTCCTGGGAGCAGCCGTAGTACCCCAAGTTGTACGGAGGGGGCTTACGAGTCATCCAAAACATTTGTTGATTTGGCAGACGTTTGTACCAAGAACGGTAGCGCTAGAGTCACTTACAATCTTTTCCAGGGATTTGAAGATGCCACCTTTTGTGGTTTGTGGGATCAAACCACAGAGTCTGAATGTACTATTGGTCCTGGAGTGTCACTTGGGAAAGGCCGAGTATCATGTTTGTTTCAAAGCAAAGGGACAATTTTTCACCTGTTCGTCTTTATGTGGGCAAGGGACAGTTCTTGCCCTTCCATGTAGGTTATGCAAGACCCAAATAACTCGCCAGAAGGAGGGACAGAGCAATGTTTTCTTAGACATGGGTGCCATACCTTGTCATTTATCTGCCTTCCATACCTGGTCCACCAGATGTTCACATGGGCAGAAACAGAGAACAGTTCACGTTCTTTAGCAGTATCTAGAGGCCGGCATGACCAGCAGTCAGATCAGTTGGGCCAGGGGCTGGTAAACTGGCATAAGCGAGTGTTTGGTTGGTACTCCTTGCATTGAAAAAGTAAAGGTTAATAAGAGCCTTTACAATAGGTTGTAAAGGCTCCAAATACGCCAAATAGTGAGTACTTGGAGAGGGGCAGTAGGATAGATAGAGACCAGCTAACTCTCCAGCCAGCCTTTTAGCAAGAGATTAACAAATGTAGGAGGACCTTCAAGATGGTGGAGGAGTGAGACATGGAGATCGCTTTCTTCCCCACAGATACATCAGAAATGCATCTACCTGTGGAACACCTCCTACAGAACACTTCCTGAACGCTGGCAGAAGACCTCAGACCTCCCAAAAGGCAAGAAACTCCCCACGTACCTGGGTAGGGCAAAAGAAAAAAGAAAAAACAGAGACAAAGGAATAGGGATGGGACCTGAACCTCGGGGAGGGAGCCGTGAAGGAGGAAAAGTTTCCACACGCTAGGAGGGCCCTTCACCGGTGGAGGCGGGGGTGGGGGTGGCGGGAGCGGCGGGAGAAGCTTCGGATCCATGAAGGAGAGTACAGTATTAGGGGTGCGGAGGGCAAAGGGGAGAGATTCCCGCACAGAGGATCGGTGCCGAGCAGCACTCACCAGCCGGAGCCGCTTGCCTGCTCACCCACGGGGGCGGGCGGGAGCTGGGAGCCGAGGCTCCGGCTTCGGTCGGATCCCAGGGAGAGGGCCACTGTTGGCGGCCTGAACACAGCCTGAAGGGGCCTAGTGCGCCACAGCTAGCCGTGAGGGAGTCCAGGGAAAAGTCTGGAGCTGCCTAAGAGGCAAGAGACCATTGTTTCGGGGTGCGCGAGGAGAGGGGATTCAGAGCACCGCCTAAACGAGCTTCAGAGACGGGCGCGAGATGCAGCTGTCGGTGAGGACAGAGACGGGCATGAGACGCTAGGGCTGCTGCTGCCGCCGCCAAGAGGCCTGTGTGCGAGCACAGGTCACTATCCACACCCCGCTTCCGGGAGCCTGTGCAGCCCGCCACTGGCAGGGTCCCGTGATCCAGGGACAACTTCCCCGGGAGAATGCATGGCGCGCCTCAGGCTGCTGCAACGTCACGCCGGCCTCTGCCGCCGCAGGCTCGGCCCGCATCCGTACCCCTCCCTCCCCGCACTGGCCTGAGGGAGCCAGAGCCCCCGAATCAGCTGCTCCTTTAACCCCGTCCTGTCTGAGCGAAGAACAGACGCCAGAGGGCGACCTACGTGCAGATGCAGGGCCAAAGCCGAACCCCAGGAGCTGTGCAAACAAAGAAGAGGAAGGGAAATCTCTCCCCGCAGCCTCAGGAGCAGAGGATTAAATCTCCAGTCAACTTGATGTACCTGCATCTGTGGAATAACTGAATAGACAATGAATCATCCCAAATTGAGGCGGTGGACTTGGAGAGCAACCGTAGACTTGGGGTGTGCTGTATGCGACTACTAGTTTATGATTTTTATGTGTGTCCTAGTACAGTTTTAGCCCTTGGTATCATTCGTGGATTTGTTTATTGGTTTGGTTGCTCTCTTCTTTTCTTCCGTGTATTACTCTTTTATTATTTTTAATTTTAGTATTATTTTTATTTTTTTATTTTAATAACTCTATTATATTTTATTTATATTTTCTTTCTTCTTCTTTTTGTCCCTTTTCTTTCGAGCCGTGTGGCTGGCCGGGTCTTGGTGCCCCAGCCGGGTGTCAGGCCTGAGCCTCTGAGTTGGGAGGGACGAGTTCAAGACATTGGACCTCCAGCGACCACCCGGCCCCAAGTAATATCCATCAGCGAGAGCTCTCCCAGAGATCTCTGACTCCATGCTAAGACCCAGCTCCACTCAACGAGCAGCAAGCTCCAGTGAGTCCGCCTGCCGATGCAGGGGACACGGGTTCGTGCCCCTGTCCAGGAAGATCCCACATGCTGTGGAGCAGCTGGGCCCCTGAGCCATGGCCCCTGAGCCTGTGCATCTGGAGCCTGTGCTCCGCAACGGGAGAGGCCACAACAGTGAGACACCCGCGTACAGCAAAAAGAAAGAAAGAAAGAAAGACAAATGATGAAAGACAATCCCATTTACAATTGTATCAAAAAAGAATAAAATACCAGGAATAAATTGAACGAAGGAGGTGAAAGACTATTACAATGATGAGAGAAACTGAAGAAAAAAACAAATAAATAGAAAGATATTCTGTGCTTGTGGATTGGCAGAATTAACACTGTAAAAATGTCAATAATACTCAAAGCAATCTACAGAGTCAATGCAATCCCTATCAAAATACCAATGGCATTTCCCACAGAAAGAGAATAAACAATCCTAAAATTGGCATCCACAAATGACCCCAATAGTCAAAGCAATCTCGTGAAAGAACTAACCTGGAAGCATCACACTTCCTGATTTCAAACTAAATGACAAAGCTATAGTCAAATCAGTATGATATCTGTCTAAAAAGACACATAGATCAATGGAGCAGAACAGACAGCCTAGAAGTAAACCTACTCATATATGGTCAGTTAATCTACAACAAAAGAGCCAAGAATATAAATGGGGAAAGGACATTCTCTTCAATAAACAGTGATAAGAAAACTGGACAGCCACACACAAAAGAATGAAACCAGACCACTAGCTTACACCATATAAAAAATTAACCAAAATGGATTAAAGACTTGGCTATAAGATGTGGAACTACAAAACTCCAAGAGGAAAACATAGGTGGTATGTCAAGACCCTGACACTGGTCTTGGTGACAACATTTTGGATTTGACATCAAAAGCACAGGCAACAAAAGCAAAAATAAGCAAATGTACTATATCAAACTAAAAACCTTCTGCACAGCAAAGGAAACCATTAACCAAATAAAAAGGCAACCTAATGAATGGGAAAAGATATCTGCAAATCTTCCTCTATGGTTAGAATCCCAGCAGCCATGCATATTTTAGAGATATTAGTAGTTCCTAGGATTTTTTAAAGCCTACAAGTATTATGAGAAGAAACCGAAAGAGGTCTTCTTATCTAGAATCACAGGGGCAGGCAGAAGACCTGCCATACAGTAAGATGTTCCTGTCAAATGTGAGATAAGTAATGAAGTACTGGTTCTACAAATCTAATATTGAAATACAGTTACCTAAAAATCATAATACAGAAAATATTGTAGTTTCCTTTTGCTGCTGTACCACAAACTTAGTGGCTTAAAACAACATAAATTATCTTATACTTCTGGAGGCCAGAAGTCTGAAAGGGGTCCTATGGGGCTACAGTTATGGTTTCAGCAGTTGCTTCTGGAGGCTCCAGGAGAGAATATTTGTCTTCCTTGCCTTCAGCTTCTAGAAGATGTCTGCATTCCTTAGCTCACGGCTGCATCACTCCACCCTTTGTTTTGCTTTGCATATCACCGTCTTTGATTTCCTCTTCCTTTTGTTAACAATCCTGAGCTTACTTTAGGTCCCCTTGGATAACCCAGGATAAATTCCCATTTCAAGGTCTTTAACCTAATCAAATTGGCAAAGATTTTTTTTTACCATGTTAGGTAAAATATCCATTCTCATGTTCTGGGGATTAGAATATAAACATCTTTAGGGTTAGGGTTAGGGTTAGAAATTTCATCTCTAGGCATAGAGATGAAATTTGTGAATCAGTTAGTATAAAGACAAAAAGGAAAATCCAAAATATGCGTGTCTAAGTAGTCTTTTTTCCCTCAGATTCTTAACCAATGAAAGATCCCTAAAAACTTTTTTGTCCAGGAGATAAAGATTATCCAGGGTACAATAGGGAAATACAATTTCTTAAAGTCATTTTAGAAAGATATGTGTTTTTCTCGTTTTTGTTTTTTTGCAGGACGCGGGCCTCTCACTGCTGTGACCCCTCCCGTTGTGGAGCACAGGCCCCGAACGCACAGCTCAAGGGCCGTGGCTCACGGGCCCAGCAGCTCCACGGCAGGTGGGATCCTCCCGGACCAGGGCACGAACCCATGTCCCCTGCATCGCCAGCTGGACTCTCAACCACTGTGCCACCAGGTAAGCACTGGGCTGTGGAATATTTAAAGGCTCTTCTAGTGTTCTCACAGTGCAGCCAGTATTGAGAATTGCTGATCTAAAGCAGTGGTTCCCCAGCTTCACTGGCTTTCCATCGCTGCCTTGGCGACTGATTCTCCAGAAGAACAAAATTAAACGTACTGTTCAAGAACAACTGATAGACTTCTCGAGACAGTGTGTATTCAGACATATTTATACAAACACAAATTACTCGGCTCTTATCTCTTGCAGAAAAAGCCTGAGAGAAAAATCAAAATCTGAATTACCATGCTTTCTCTAGTAACAGGAGAACACATAGGTGTCAACTTTTACTCCTGAGGTATAAATTATTCGCTCCTCCCTAAAATGCCAAATTCCTTACCTTATTTTGTCCTTGTCTTCAGAAGTCCTCCTTCCGCGTCTCTTCTGACGACCATTAACTAAACTAACGGTCGAGAGCAAGCGCTTTACTTCTAGAAAGAGGCTAAGGAACCAGATGTAGCGGTGGGTGGGGTAAGGGATAAGCCGCAGGGGAGGTAGGGAAGATGGAAGATGTGGAGGTGGGGGAGGGGTGAACAGAGAAACTCGCGGGAGAACTCGCGGGAGAAACTCACGGGAATACTCGCGGGAGAAATGCTAAGGAAAACTGCAACAGCAGAATGTGTTCTCTACTTTTTTACTGCATGCTTTTCCCAGTTGCTTTAGTTTAATCACTATAAAGGAGAAGGGCTTCCCAGGTGGCGCAGTGGTTGAGAGTCCGCTTGCTGCGAAGGGGACGCGGGTTCGTGCCCCGATCCGGGAAAACCCCACATGCCACACAGTTGCTGGGCCCGTGAGTAATGGTCGCTGACCCTGCGCGACCGGAGCCTGTGCTCCGCAACGGGAGGGGCCACAGCGGTCAGGGGCCAGCATACCGAAAAAAAAAAAAAAAACAGTAAAAGACATTTTGGGGGAATAACGTGAAGTTCCATATAATCAGTAGGGAGAGTACAGGGATTTTTTGATAGATGAAAAATGGGGAGGACCAGATCATGAAGCATTTTGCTTGCTATGCAAATATGCTACTTGCTTTAGTTTTTAGTGGAACTGTTAAAATAATCTGAAACAGAAATATGAATCTCTAGAAGATATAATGCATATGGTGATTTAATATGATATGAAGTCAGGCAGACAAAAAATAAGCTTCAAAATTCAGTAGTTATATGAAACTGGGTAAGCTACCTAAACTCTTAAATTTACCCAGTCTACAAAAACAAGATGATAAAGAATTATCAGATAGGGTTATTGTGAGGTTAAATGACGTACTGACGAAAACATAATTCAGGGTTCAAAACAAAAGTGTGAAAATATTGTAATTACTTTTATATTAAGCGGGAGCCTGAGGTTAATTTGTAATCCTGCCTTTTTTAGAGACTGGTCCAAATCATGAAACTGTTTTGGTTTTTTTGGTTTTTTTTTTTTTTTGCGGTATGCCGGCCTCTCACCGTTGTGGCCCTTCCCGTTGCGAAGCACAGGCTCCGGACGCGCAGCCTCAGCGGCTATGGCTTACGGGGCCAGCCGCTTCGCGGCATGTGGGATCCTCCCGGACCGGGGCACGAACCCGTGTCCCCTAAATCAGCAGGCGGTCTCTCAACCACTGGGCCACTAGGGAAGCCCAGATCTGTGGTTTTAATGCTATGCATTGGTAGTGTCTTAATCGTATATTAACCATTATTGAGCACTTGAGAAAACTATGCAATGAAATATGTTCATGTAAACACCAGTTGATCAGTTGATGGTGATCAGTTAGTATTTCTTGGGACACTTTCCATAGTCTAGATAGATAACAGCTGTATGCATTATACAAAAGCTGATCTTTAAATCAGGCAAAGTTAAAATTGTTCCCTAATTTAGGGGTTTTATGGTTTCTACCTAATATGTAGGCCAACTGGCAGCTTCCAAGCAAGTCTACTGGAAGGGACAAGTTCAGTATATAGTAGGAAATCAAAGAATTGTTAGTAATTCAATAATGATTGTTTAATATTTTAATCCTCTGCTTGACAGGAAAGAAACACGAGAGGAAAAACAATTGATATTAAATCTCAGATGGTGTCTGAGAAAATCATCTTACAGAGGTTTGGATATCACTCATTCATGAACAAAATTAAATCTGGATGTTAAGCATGTTTTTCAGTGACTGCAATGCAATTAAAGGACTGTGAGGTTAAGATTACTGTAATTGCTACAGCAGGCGAGTAGCTAGATATGAGCAGAGTAGTGGAAGAGGGGCCAGGTGGCAGGAAATCAAGCACTTGGTAAAGAACAGAGGTCCATGGGCAGACAAAGAACAACAGGAACCTCCAGACTGACAGGAAACTACACATTTTCGGTGGTAAGTGTCCTGAAGGCAGACAAAGAGAGATGAGGAAAGACAGGAATCTCCTACTTCCAAATGTAACCTGTTGCTCATTATGCTCTCCTTACAATAAAATTAGCCTTGCAGACAAGCAGCACACACCATGCAGTGAGGCCATGACACTTCTGATTAAGCTAAATAAGGACAAAATACTCTTCTGGAGCTGCAAAGAAACAGGGAATTTGACCCCCAAACTCCTGCTTCCCCAATGAGTATGCCACCCCTTCCTTTCTATGCCCCTCATAACTGGCTTGCCAATGGAACCCAGGGCAGCAGCTCCTCACCTAACTGCCTGCTCTCCCTGAGGGCATATTCTTGCTTAAATAAATCCTCACTTTACTTGCTTAACCGCCTGTCTCATGCCCACCTCTTTGCATGATGAGCAAAAACCTTCAATTCACTGGGAACCCAATGAGTATTTACACATGAGGAAGAAAGGAACAAACACATTTCTCTTAAAAACGAGTGGAGAAATACATGTATTCTGTTAATAGGAAAGACTGGGTTACATAAGAAGCCATGAAATTGAGAAAAACCATGACTTGCTTTACTGTTCTGGAACCAAACCCACAGTATCCCTGTATTTTGAAGATCACCCAACTGTTAAACACTTAAGAGTTTTATGGGTTTTTCATGAACATGTACTCAGGAAAAAGTAATCGGTTCAGTTTTGGGTTCGAAACTTCGTTTGCTTTACCCTTCCTTTTAAGGATTTGACTCATCAATCTGATTTTTAGAAACTAAAAGCAAACCTTTCATGTCCAGTAGGATTTTATGAAATGCAGTACTTTAAGGCCAGCCAAGAAAAATTAAACATAAAATTCTGTGGTCATTGAGACATCCTCCCTCCCTCCCTAATATCTGCATTACACATTAACCAGAGTTCCTCAAAGACAGATTGCCTTCCTGATCATACAGGTCAATTATTTTACCTTCCTCTGACACTTAGGCTGTAACTTCTTAAAAAGAATACTGTTCTTTCTCAGCTCTGTACTGGGATCATGTTGACTTGCTGCTTACTTTGTACCTGCTTACCCAGACTACGTATCCCTGCTGATCTTCATGTAAAATATCTCTATGTCACTTTGATGTGATATACTGTCCTTTCTCTTCAAAATGAATGTAACCATGCCTTTGACTTCTAACAGGTAGAACAGTCCTCAGAACTTTCTGAGTCTGTCTCCTGAGTTATAATCCTCAGTTTGGCTCAAATAATACTCTCCTTCCCCTTAACTTCATTTTTGCTGTTCCCTTAAAAGGATATTGCAGATTTCTGTACTAGTTTTGCAGATTCCAATTTGGCTTAAAGTTTTTACACTCAAGTTTCTTCCCAAATTTTAAGCATTAGTAATTAAATGTCACCTGAAGTCACTGACAAAAAACCCTTAACCCTCCAGATAACTCTATACTTATGAGTATATTACAAAACCCTTTGTGTTACATCAAGCACACCAAAATAATGTTAAAATCAGTATTACTTAAAATGTTTCCCAATGTTTTAAAATCTAGGGGTACTAACTTTCACTAAGATATATACTCAGAAAAGTTAACTGGTTCCATTTACATTGAGTGGAAAATTGGTTTTATAACCATTATTCCCACGTTGGTCATCTGCCACTTGAATATGGATCAGAAAATAGATACTTAACCTCAAGATTTCTTAAACTCTTTACAGTCACATGTCTAAATTTTCCTTTCATCTATACTATTGCTTTAAAGGGATAAAGACACATTGAATTGCACTAATAATGCAAGCATTGTTTCTCAGCCTTTTTGGACACTTCTCAAAACTTTTATATGTTTAAACTTTCAAAAAGGAACATGTAATTTCCTTAGCCTAACTGGAAAACAGTCACAGCTTGCGATGGAGAAATAACACATTGCTTAATTTTGAATACATTCATGTACAAAGGAAAAGTTTAGGCAAACAGCACAATTCACCCTCCAAACAAAAGTTTTATGCTTGTTTAACTCAGCAGTATAATTAACAAGACATATTTCATGAAATTTTTTTACTCTGAAAATTTTTACATTTGAAACACGACTTCTACTTTTCAATTAACATTAACAACTATGAAAGTCCTCTGAATAATTCCATGTTTTCATTTTGCCTGAAAATTCATAGAGGAATACTTAATATATGCCTCTTCCCCCCAAACCAACATTTTTCTTTTAGTAGTATTCAAGCATCAATTAAAGAAAACAACTTAAATTTTTCCTTTGTAAAGAATATCTGGTACATAACTAAGTGTTATTTTTAATATCTGCTTCGGCCCTCTCTTTCAGATTGGCTTCCCGCATAACCTCGTCTGGAAGCCCCACAACCTGAGCTACTGTATGAGTCACGGGGAGCAAGGTACTCCCTATTCACAGCGGGTGGAAACCCTCGTTGTTCCTGTCTTCCACGCTCACGACCACTTGAATAAGTATTACTTTGGCTGCTTGAGTAACCTTCCGGACCTCCTCCATATCCATCTCTCGTGTTGCTCTCACAGCAACTGCTTCCACCGTATGTCAGCGGGACCCTTCGTCCTGCTGGTGTAACACGGGAGTCAACTGGGAATTTAATGATTGATAAACAAACTTTAAACATTACAATTTTTCTGGTATCATATAACATGACTTAAAGTGCTAAATATTTGAAAAGATAAGCTTTATCTGTCTCTGCTATGAAAATATAAAGTATGTAGCAACGGTGCAGTGCTTTCATATTTATTTAAAAGAGCGAGCTATATTTTTCAGCCTAAGTACTTTCTTTGAAAGTAAAAGCCCCTATTTTAGCATTTTTAAATAATCAGTAGAGTGGCAACTTTTAACAAGATTTAGTGGCGCTTCCCTGGTGGCGCAGTGGTTGACAGTCTGCCTGCCGATGCAGGGGACACGGGTTCGTGACCCGGTCCGGGAGGATCCCACATGCCAGGGAGCGGTTGGGACCATAGGCCACGGCCGCTGGGCCTGTGCGTCAGGAGCCTGTGCTCCACAATGGGAGAGGGCACAACGGTGAGACGCCCGTGTGCTGCAAAAAAAAAAAATAAATAAAATAATACTACTAATGTTAAAATAGTTTTTCAGTAACGAGAAAAAAAGATGAGACTGCCCATTTACCCTTCATAGCATTTTATTAACAAAACAATTCAAAGGTCTTTAACTTATAAAAAAGGCTATGCTAATCATAGTTTTACCTTTAAGGAACTGAAGTAAAAGTAGAGTAAACAACGATCTGGTTAAGTCTAATTCTATGATTTACATGTTGTAACTGGACTCTTACCATAACTCCCATATGAATCCCTGTTAGAGCTTCCATTTCGATATTCAGAATAATCTGTATCAGGATTTCCACCATAGCCATCACGATCACTAAATTTAAAAGAATGATATAAATTATGTCATCAATTTAAATTATGTGTCACGATCACATAATTTAAAAGAATGTTTTTATTTGATATAAACACAAACTTTTATATTACCTATATCCTCTAGAGGGATGATCAATCCGAGAACTTGAATGTCCATAATAACCGTGTGCATAGACTCTAGGTGGCGGAGTGTAATCCTTGCTGGCTCGGAAGCTTGGATAATTTCTCCGTGAATAACTTAAATAAAGCAGATAAAGTTTGAAAGGCAACTTATCATATCCAGAATATATAAAGGATTCAGACAGCTAAAAGACAAAAAATTTTAAACAGGAAAAGAACTTGAATATACTTTTGTTCAAAGAAGATATACAATGACCAACAAGGACATGAAAAGATGCTCAACATATTTATTAGGGAAATGAAATTCAAAACCAAAATGGAATATCTACTTTGCACCTCTCACACTGGCTATAATTAAAAATAAACAAACTGAATATATCAAGTGTTGGTGCAGATGCAGAGAAACAAATCAAGTATATGTGCGTGGCAGAAATGTAAAAGAGTACCGGCTCTGTGGAATAGATCAGCAGTTCCTTAAAAAATTAAAGAATTACTATATGTCCCAGGAATTCCACTCCTAAGTATATATACACTCAAAAAGAATTGAAAACAGGTACCCAAATGCTTGTACAGCAGTATTCATGACAGCACAATGATGGGAATAACTCACACAGATGGATAAACAAACCATGTTAATCGCACATAAAATGGAATATTTAGTCAGCAAAAAAAAAAAAAAAAAAGTCTGAAGTACTGATTCATGCTAGAGCATGAATGATCTTTGAAAACATTTATGCTAAGGGAAAGCTGGATAATAAAGGTCACATATTGTTTGCTTCCATTAGTATGATATATTCAGGATTAGATAAATTCATAGATAAGGACACAGGTGGGTACCTACCAGGGACAGGGGGGAGAAAATGGGAGTGACTGCTTATTAATTTTATTCTGGGGTGATGAAATGTTTTGGAACTGAACAGAGCTGGTGGTTGCATAACACTGTTAAGGGTACTAAATGTTACTGAATTGTTCACTTTTAAATGTTCTATTTTGTGTTAGGTAAATTTCAACAAGAACAACAAAATTAACCATGACTTAATTCATATACTGTGTTTTCTCTTACCTGTCTCTAGTAGCATAACGACCATCTCTTTGTGACATATAGCCAACTCTCTGAAAAGAGACTGGCTCTCTACGAGGAGGACCTCCATAATTTTGTCTTCCATGTGCTACTGAGCCTTTAATTTAAAAATGCTTATGTAAGTATCTCACAATTGACAGTAACGTTTCAAAGAAAAATCCCAAAGTCTGATATCCTTCCACTCTCCAAAATCATTTAAAAAAACCACTCCTTCTAAAATTCCATTTACGCACATTTTCGTTTCCCTTTCAATGGTACCACTGAACATTGTATTTTCTGACATCTCCCGTTCCCCATACATTTGGCATAACCTTTAGATTACCAGCAGTAGGGAACACTTCTCAAACTTTGAGCAAAACATTGATTTTTGGTAACTACTGTCACATATTCAACCACCACGTGGTCGGCTCTCTCCTTTAAGCGTACAACCTTAATTATGGACCTTGTACGATGATAGCAATAGTGACTTCTCTTGTTTATTAGCAATAAAGGGCTCATTTGAAAAACACTGTACCGCCTCCAAAATATGAAACTATCTCCCATAAATAACGTTCTCTTCATGTGTTAATTCTTATTCCTCATTCCTGGAGGTCACTAGGACCTTGTTTGTTCTCTTCTCTTGTTTGTTCACTAGGCTAACCATCTACTAATGGAAAGGGTAGGCTTCTCAGCTTCTGTTGTGTTTTGAAGTCAATATCGTGCTACTTTTGGCTTCATTCATATTCTACACGTAAAAGGGCAATTTGATAATGGCTGTTTCAAGTCTGTACCATATTAAGGATCAGACAACAGTGCTACAAAAGTTAAGAGCACAAACTACAGTTCATATGGCAAGTTACAATTATTGTTTATAATAATTAAATAAAAAACCAGGTAGCCCATACACATAGCTAAACTAGTCTACAGACCAGAACATTCTCTCACAGGACATAGTTTTCAAGAAAATTCTGATTCATTTGTTCTGAAAATTTTGAACATTTTACACACAAATTCTATATTTCAATTAATATAACAGCTATGCAAGTACTTTGAATAATTCCATGTTTTCACTTTGTCTGAAAATTCATAGAGGAAAAGGTAATATATGCCTCGTCCCCGCAAACCAATATTTTTCCTTTAGTAGTATTCAAGGATCAATTAAAGAAAACAACTTAAACTTTTCCTTTGTAAAGAACATTTGGTACATAACTGAGTGTTATTTTTAATATCTGCTTCGGCCCTCTCTTTCAGATTGGCTTCCTGCATAACCTCGTCTGGAAGCCCCACGACCTGAGCTACTGTATGAGTCACGGGGAGCAAGGTACTCCCTATTCACAGCGGGCGGAAACCCTCATTGTTCCTGTCTTCCACGCTCACGACCACTTGAATAAGTATTACTTTGGCTGCTTGAGTAACCTTCCGGACCTCCTCCATATACGTCTCTCATATTGCTATCACAGCAACTGATTCCACCATGTGTCAGCGGGACCCTTCGTGCTGCTGGTGCAACACGGTAGTCAACTGGAAAGTTAATGATTGATAAACAAACTTTAAACATTACAAATTTTTCTGGTATCATATAACATGACTTAAAGTGCTAACTATTTGAAAAGATAAGCTTTATCTGTCTCTGCTATGAAAATATAAACTATGTAGCAAGGGTGAAGGGCTTTCATATTTATTTAAAAGAGAGAGCCATATTTTTCAGCCTAAGTAGTTTCTTTGACAGTAAAAGCCCCTATTTTAGCATTTTTAAATAATCAGTAGAGTGGCAACTTTTAATAAGATTTAGTAGGGCTTCCCTGGTGGCGCAGTGGTTGACAGTCCACCTGCCGATGCATGGGACACGGGTTCGTGCCCCGGTCCGGGAAGATCCCACATGCCGCGGAGCGGTTGGGACCGTGGGCCACGACCGCTGGGCCTGAGCGACAGGAGCCTGTGCTCCGCAACTGGAGAGGCCACTATGGTGAGAGGCACAAGTTCTGCAAAAAAAAAATAATAAATAATAATAATAATAATAATAATGATGTTAAAATAATTTTTCTGTAATGAGAAAAAAAGATGAGACTGCCAATTTACCCTTCACAGCATTTTATTTTAAGTGAGCTATTAAGAAAACAATTCAAAGGTCTTTAACTTATAAAAAAGTCTATGCTAAACATAGTCTTACCTTTAAGGAACTGAAATAAAATTAGAGTAAACAATGATCTGGTTAAATCTAATTCTTTGATTTACAAGGTGTAACTGGGCTCTTACCGTTACTCCCATATGAATCCCTGTTAGAGCTTCCACTTCGATATGCAGAATAATCTCTATCACGACTTCCACCATGGCCATCACGATCACTAAATTTAAAAGAACGTCATAAATTATGTGATAAATTTAAATTATGTGTCACGATCACATAATTTAAAAGGACATTTTTATTTGATATCAACACAAAATTTTATATTACCTATGTCCTCTAGAGGGATGATCATTCCAAGAACTTAAATGTCCATAATAACCGTGTGCATAGATTCTATGTGGCGGAGTATACTCCATGCTGGCTCGGGAGCTTGGATAATTTCTCCATGAATAAATTAAATAAAGCAGATGAAAGTTTAAATGCAACTTATCATATCCAGAATATATAAAGAATTCAGACAGCAAAAAGACAAAAACTCTTAAACGGGCAAAGGACTTGAATATACTTTTGTTCAAAGAAGATATACAATGACCAACAAGGACATGAAAAGCTGCTCAACATATTTATTAGGAAAATGAAATTCAAAACCAAAATGAAATATCCACTTTCCACTTATCAGACTGGCTATAATTAAAAATAAACAAACAGAATATATCAAGTGTTGGTGCAGATGCAGAGAAACAAATCAAGTATATGTGCGTGGCAGCAATGTAAGATAGTACCGGCTCTGTGGAAAAGATCAGCAGTTCCTTAAAAAATTAAAGAATTACTATATGTCCCAGGAATCCCACTCCTTAAGTATATATACACTCAAAAAGAATTGAAAACAGGTACCCAAGTGCTTGTACAGGAGTATTCATGACAGCACCATGATGGGAATAACTCACACAGATGGATAAACAAACCATGTTAATCGCACATAAAATGGAATATTTAGTCAGCGAAAAAAAAAAAAGTCTGAAGTACTGATTCATGCTACAGCATGAATGACCTTTGAAAACATTTAAGCTAAGGGAAAGCTGGATAATAAAGGTCACATATTGTTTGCTTCCATTAGTGTGATATATTCAGGATTACATAAATTCATAGATAAGGACACAGGTGGGTACCTACCAGGGACAAGGGGGGAGAAATTGGGTGTGACTGCTGATTAATTTTATTTTGGGGTGATGAAATGTTTTGGAACTGAACAGAGCTGGTGGTTGCATAACACTGTTAAGTGTACTAAATGTTACTGAATTGTTCACTTTTAAATGTTCAATTTTGTGTTAGGTAAATTTCAACAAGAACAACAAAATTAACCATGACTTAATTCATATATTGTGTTTTCTCTTACCTATCTTTAATAGCATAACCACCATCTCTTTGTGACATATAGCCAACTCTCCGAAAAGAGACTGGCTCTCTACGAGGAGGACCTCCATAATTTTGTCTTCCATGTGATACTGAACCTTCAATTTAAAAATGCTTATGTAAGTATCTCAATATTGACAGTAATGTTTCAAAGAAAAATCGCAAAGTCTGATAGCCTTCCACTCTCCAAAATCATTTAAAAAAACTACCCCTTCTAAAATTCCATTTACGCACATTTTCGTTTCCCTTTCAATGGTACCACTGAACATTGTATTTTCTGACATCTCCCGTTCCCCATACAGTTGGCATAACCTTTAGATTACCAGCAGTAGGGAACACTTCTCAGACTTTGAGCAAAACATTGATTTTTGGTAACTACTGTCACATATTCCACCACCAAGTGGTCGGCTCTCTCCTTTAAGTGTACAACCTTAATTATGGACCTTGTATGAGGATAGCAATAGTGACTTCTCTTGTTTATTAGCAATAAAGGGCTCATTTGAAAAACACTGTACCGCTCCCAAAATATGAAACTATCTCCCATAAATAACGTTCTCTTCCTGTGTTAATTCTTATTCCTCATTCCTGGAGGTCACTAGGACCTTGTTTGTTCTCTTCTCTTGTTTGTTCACTAGGCTAACCATCTACTAATGGAAAGGGTAGGCTTCTTAGCTTCTGTTGTGTTTTGAAGTCAATATCGTGCTACATTTGGCTTCATTCATATTCTACACGTAAAAGGGCAATTTGATAATGGCTGTTTCAAGTCTCTACCATATTACGGATCAGAAAACAGTGCTAGAAAAGTTAAGAGCACAAACTACAGTTCATATGGCAAGTTTCAATTATTGTTTATAATAATTAATAAAACCAGCTAGCCAATATACATAGCTAAACTAGTCTACAGACCAGAACATTCTCTCACAGGACATAGTTTTCATGAAAATTCTGATATTGAAACTATGTGATAAAGAAGCCTACTAACCAAAAAGTGTTAGCAGCAACTTAAATTAAGAGGAATTCTATAGCCAACATGGACTTACAAGCAATGTTTTCCCCACTGCAGTGCTAATCACCTACTACATCTATAATCAAAAACTGACAAAATTATTTCCCAACCACAAATCAATCAATAAATTAGTGATTGGTTAACATGTCCATATACTTCTCACTTTCCATTTTGCTTAAACATTCTGTTTAAAATAGCTCCCTTTCATTAATTAGAAACAACTGTCTCTGCATTATATAGCATTTACCTTGTCTTCCCACCCCCCTACTGCTTCGCCCTTGGCAACATCTCTTAGGAGGAGGACCTCCACTTCTGGAACATGGTCCTCTTTTAACTGGAAAGGCTCCCCGGGAAGAACTCGCGTTGGGACTAGGAGTGTGTCCACCACGACCTGTGTTTAAATGAAATCTTTTTAGTTAAGCAGAATCAACATTTTTTCATTGGGCAAGTTTCACTTATTGTTATAAATTTTCACTAAACCATTACTCCAGTCTTCAGCTTTCCTATCTGTCTAAACCAATATGATTGTTTCCTCATATGACACATAAGTCAGTAGAGTTCAAAGACGTACCGTAAAAGTCAGTTTGAAAAATCTAGGAAAAAACTAAAGAACCACTGGTATGAAAGTGCTTTGGGGAGAAGAGAGAGAGTACAGAAAAACCTGGATAAAGTAAACGTAAAACTCAATTATTCATCACTTTAGGAGGAAGATGATAAGTTACTAGTTATATAATTCTGGTGTCAAGGAAGCTTTTGAAAAACACAACACCCTAGGTATAAATCAAATCATTAAAAATAAAAAAGATGAATAAAAAATGCATTACCTAAAAGTTAAGTATATACATACAAATAACTCCCTTTGCCGGAGAATATCTGCTTATAACTTTACACTTGGTCCAGTATCCCTAGTTCTGCATCCATGGATTCAACCAACCTTGGATCACGTAGTGATCTTATATGTATTTATTGAAAAACAAAATCTGCTTGTAAGTTGATCAACAGTTCAAGCCTGTGTTATTCACAGATCAACTCTTAATGTTAATTTCTCAGTGAAAAGGGCTATGTTCTGTTCAATTTTAATAGTATTTAAGAAATGCACACTAAATACTGAAAATTTATGTTTTACCTTTCGAACCAGAAAGATGTTTAGATGTATTCCAATTCCCCGGTATTGCCACTGGCAAGAAAAAATGAGTACTTTTACACATGGCAGAATATGAACTGGTCAACTTTTCTCAAGATCAAGATAGTGGGAAAAGAACAAAACTGTGGTATCTTAAAATGGGCACACCCTTTAACTGAACTTTCAAAAAACATTTCCTAAAATTCACACACGTAATTATCACAAAAAGAAACTAAATGTTTTATTTCTGAAGACTGGTTCTGGTTAATAGATGAAGCAAAGGTTGTTAAATATATGCAAGTTTTTGAAATGCAAAGTGCTTTTCCTCCTTTTCTTACTAAGTAGAAAACTTCTCTGAAAAAATCCAAAAAAAGGCATTTTCAACGACTTCCTCCTCTAATACACACACAAAGAAAACATACATATTTCTGAAGCAGAGCTTTTTACTGTTTTCCTGGATCAAAGACACCTTTTAGAATCTAAAGCTCTATTTATTTCCCTAAGGTATTTTCCCAAATGCAAACCACAGACCCAGGCAGAAAAGCCTCATATCAAAATGACAATGGAGATTTGCTGAACACATATACTTAAGACAAATACTGCAAGGTGAAACCTAAAATATGAAGTGTTTCGCCCTGAATTGTGGATATTCTGAGTGACTTTTATTTTCTGTTGTGGAGTTTTCAAGATTCTCTAGTATTTTTATGATGCAATAAGGCTACTCTCAGAATAAAATTAACCAATGTATTTTTAATAGATTATGAATGGATCATTGATTTAAACTCATATCAAGTTATCGGCCCTAAAGTGAAAACTTCTAATGTATGATCGACAATAGGAAACTCTGTAGAAAAGTTCTCGAAGAAAAGAGGCAATTAGTAATAGTGGTAAAAGAGACTGAATTTAGTTTAAAATTTATGCTATTCCCCTGTAAGGTGATTAACGTTTTGCACATTATCTAGTTAAGTCATTTTATAACCAGAATAATTCTTCACCACTTTGAAATACTTCTGACTATCAATGTGATTCATCATCTGATAGTTCTTACACACTACTTTGCTCATAAAGGATGGAATAAAAACTGAGAGGTTTCTATACCGTTAAACCTACTATTTTTTGGTCCTCTGGTTGCAGCCTTGTATCTGAAAACATTACCCAGGTGTCCTCCAGGTGAGGGATGCTCTCTTGTTCTCCCACTTCCTCCTCTTCCATTTCCACCTCTTCGATTTCTTCCTCTTCCATGTCTCGGATTTCTCAGATGGCCCCTGTTTCTTGCAGGAGGTTGTGGTCTCTGTGTACCACCGCTTTCAAAAGCTGGTTTGTTGGTTTGCTCTACCTTAATTGCCTTTCCATCCAAAGACTAAACAGATTAAGTATAACATTAATAACATCACATCAAATTTATTTACTACTGCTCTAGTTCAAGATCAGTCTTTTTTCCCCAAGGCAAACATTTTCTTCTGAAATGATTGTGTCCTTCACCATGCCAGATAAATGAGACTTAATGAGTAACTGCCTTTCATTAAGTCATCCAACACAAAGTGTACGTATTGGCAATTAGAGCTCCCTGAAATGTCCTCTGGTATTAAAAGAAGATTAATACCTCTCACTTATCATGAGAGAATATACCCTTTTATTTTCTATAATGGAGAACTAAACTCACTTCCTTTCTCTACTTCTACCATTCAAAGTTTTCAGTGTCCCAAGGGTATATAAAAGTATACGTGTCATTTAAAAAATAAAATGATTCAGTTGTTTATTCAAAATGGTTATTCCTACTCTAATCTTTTTTAGCATTTATTAAATATTAAGAGAAAGAACAGTTTCCAACATGATTGTCCTTCTGTATTTACTTCTAATAATTTCCTTGATTTTTTTTTAAATAGAGCACTTATTTGGTCCTTAACATTTCTTGCCTTATTCAATTGTTTAAACATGTCCCCCAAGAGTACCTTCTTATAATAGTACTTCATATTCTTATGTTTAAGACATGCTTACACTTCTTAATCTTCCAACAGCTTCCTACATTAACCTTCTATAGATGCCAATGTGATTTTTGAAAACATAATTCAAATCATCATATAATTGCTCTAAGTAAAACACTCTAGCTGTTTCATGTTATCCTTGGAAAACAATTTTAAATGCTGAATTCCTACTAAGACTTCTGGTGGATATGGATGGGCCCTGGCCCAATACAAACAGCCTCAACAGCCATGTGCTCCCATGTTAGGGCCTCCTTTTCTGTTTCTGGGTCCAAAATATTTCCCATACACTTATGAATGGCTGCCTCCCTCCCAACATTCAGGATTTAACATTCTTAGATGTATATGTATAGAAATCCACTCCCCTTAAGCTCTAATGAAATTACCTACTTTATTTTCCTTAATATTTTTGCATATGAAATTGTATTTAGTTTTACTTGTACGTTTCTCATCTTTCACCCTAGAACACAAGTGTCCAAGAAAATAGGTATTTTGTAGTACCCACAACCATTAATCAATTGCTAAAGCAATGCCTGGCAATAAAATATCTGTTGAATAAAGAATTGAAGAATAATGTCTACACAGACTACACGTTCTTGTGCCTGAAAACAAACCAAAAATGGGGGTCAACTATCCTTCATGACACAAATTTACCTCTGCACCCAAAATATAATCATGAGTGAAGATCAACTTTTAGGTACTACCATACCTTAAAATATGAAAGTAAAGTAAAAGGGTCAACATGTGCCAAGTGCCTGCAGCATACCAGAAACCAAGCTATAGGAAAAAGGGAATTAATGTATGTGTTCCCCACTATGAGAACTGAGATGCACTGGAGGTACTTTTAACAATGAACAATTCACAGGATGATGCATGTAAAAAGATATTACCTGCAATATAAAATGGGAAAAATATTACCTACAATAGAAAAAAATTCTTTGAGCAAAGATGCAATTAAAAGTACAGTTTTAAGGGTGAAATGATTATTTGTAACATTGACACAAGAAAGAGTGACTCTGAAGTACAAAAAAGTCGAGACTTAAAAATAACAGTATGGGATATTGGGGAGAGCTCTACAGGCTAAAACTTATTTACTTTTACATTTGAATGCTAAAACAGGTTTAAAATATATTGTTAAAGCTAATGTTAATGTCAATCTCTTTCCAACCAGACAATCCAGTACTTATGTGAGAAAAAGGAGAGTGAAGGCTTATATGGCATCATGTTACTTTAAAAAACTAGAAAAAAAAATCTAGAAATAGTAATAAATGGAGAACACAAAATATTATTAAAAGGCTCTTACTTTTCCATTCATATCTTGGATAGCATCCTTTGCATCTGCAGGATTCTCAAAAGTAATAAAAGCAAAGCCTCTAGACTTGTTTTTTTTCTGATCCTTTATCAACATAACTGTAATATACATAAATATTTTTAATTTAAATTTCACATAAAATTGAACATTTCATATTTTCAAAATAATCAATCCTTTGACACTTTCTCATAAGGCCTCCTTAATTTCATGTTATGGACACAGTGCAGTAACAGCCTCCCGGAAGTTACTTAAAAACAAAACAAAAACCAAAAACAAATAAAGCAAAAAAACCCTTTCCATTTTATATCATTTCTAGTAGTTTAAAAAGAGAGTCAATAATTTCAACCATTCTACAACTAGCATATCTCATCCCATTTCATGTCCTATGACCCCAGTATGTTTAAAAAGCCCTGGGACTTCCCTGGTGGTCCAGTGGATAAGACTCCACGTTCCCAATGAAGGGGACACGGGTCTGATCCCTCGTCAGGCAACTAAGATCCACATGCCGCATGCCACTGTGCGTGGGCTTGATCCCTTGTCAGGTAAGTAAAACCCAGCATGCTGCAAAGCGTGGCTGGGGTGAAGAAAGAAACGCTGCTTTTTTCCCTTCTCAGTAGTAGGAGCCCCTAAGTTGTACAATTTCCCTCATTGCCCAGTGCTTTCCTAATAAAAAACAGAAACTTAAAAAAAAAGTGCTCATGTGTTACAAATAGAAAAAGCACTTTAACTTAGCTGTTCAATGGTGTATGTTTAATACACATTTGCTTCGAACATATATGTGTGTGTGTGTGTGTGTGTGTGTGTGTGTCTATATGTATATATATAGGTTCTAAAAATTACCTTCCATAATGTGACCATATTTCCCAAATACCACTTCAAGAGAATTTTCATTGGTGTCAGCATGGAGGCCTCCTATGAACAGTTTCCCAGCCTGGTCTGCTTCCGCCATTTTTCTGTAAGTAATTAAAAATATATCTTTATACATATAGCAAAAAGTAAATTATAAGCAAAAACTATTACACCTGTTTATAACTCAACTGAAGTACCCTATATCAGTGAAAATATTTGCCGTTTCTTACTTAAAAGAGAGGAAACTTGTAACACAAAGCAAAACAAGCACTGGCGTAACAAATGCTCCATTCTTTATAGATATCTTACAAAAACCTGTATGTAAAAACTAGATTAGAAGGCAACTGTAAATTAGTTTACCTGCAGGGTTCAAGGCTTCTTTTCCAAAACACAACAAAAAAATAAGCAATAATAAATGGCCCTGGATTCTACACATCTAACAGTTAATATGTTTTATGAACTGTGCAGAATATACCTTAAACATATTTTTAAATTTTTCACATCTACTCACATTTTTCTTGTCTATGCATCAAATAATGCTTAAAATATTTTTTTCCACAAACTTTAAAAGTGGTAAGTCATAAAAGCAAAGGAGGGAGTTACTTCCTTTATTGAGGAAAATGCAAACTGTGTTTACTTAGATCGAGAGACTTTAAGAAACACTGGTCAAAAGAGAGTACCATTCTTTATATGCCAAATTAAATCAGACGCTTTTTGTCAAGTGAATCAACATTTTGACATTTGATAACTAAAATTACAAGTTTTAAATCATTTAAGTTAAAATAGCTATCTTGCTTGTATTGCTCAGTACCTCTGCTTTCACAAAGAAAACCCGAGGAAACAAAAAAGAAAAAAGAAAAACTGCACGAGAGGGCTTCCCTGGTGGCGCAGTGGTTGACAGTCCGCCTGCCTACCCAGGGGACACGGGTTCGGCACCGCTCCGGGAGGAGCCCACCAGCCGCGGAGCGGCTGGGCCCGTGAGCCATGGCCGCTGGGCCTGCGCGTCTGGAGCCTCTGGGTACCGAGCCCGTGCTCCGCGGTGGCGGTTGGGGGGGGGCACAGCAGTGAGAGGCCCGCATACCGCAAAAAACAAAAGCGCAAGCGGAACAAACTGGCGCCCGGCATACGCTCCACTACCCGCATGTGAGAGTAAACAGCAAAGAGGGTACGCCGCTAATCACAGTTAAGTTATCTACTCAATATTCCCTCCCGCAGCATTTCAAACCTAGCTCCACCCCCACCCCCAACTTCGCAATTCACGGACCAACTCCAGGAACTTCACTGGCTTTTCATCGCTGCCTTGGCAACTGATTCTCCAGGAGAACAAACAGTAAACGTACTGTTCAAGAACAACTGATAGACTTCTCCAGACACTGTCTATTCAGACATAGTTATACAAACACCACTTACTCGGCTCTTATCTCTTACAGAAAAAGCCTGAGAGAAAAATCAACATCTGAATTACCATGCTTTCTCTGGTAACAGGAGAACATATAGGTCTCAACTCTTTCTCCTGAGGTATAAATTATTCTCTCCTCCCTAAAATGCCGAATTTCTTACCTTATTTTGTCCTTCTCTTCAGAAGTCTTCCTTCCGCGTCTCTTCAGACGACCGTTAACTAAACTAAGGCTCGAGAGCAAGCGCTCTACTTCTAGAAAGAGGCTAAGGAACCAGATGTAGCGGTGGGTGGGGGAAGGGATGAGCCGCAGGGGAGGTAGGGAAGATGGAAGATGTGGAGGTGGGGGAGGGGTGAACAGAGAAACTCGCGAGAGAAACTCGCGAGAGAATCTCGCGGGAGAACTCGCGGGAGAAACTCTAAAGAAAACTGCAACAGCAGAATGTGTTCTCTACCTTTCACTGCATACTTTTCCCAGTTGCTTTAATTTAATCAATATAAAAGAGAAGGGCTTCCCAGGTGGCGCAGTGGTTGAGAGTCCGCCTGCCGATACAGGGCACACGGGTTCGTGCCCCGGTCCGGGAGGATCCCACATGCCCCTGAGCCATGGCCGCTGAGCCTGCCCGTCCGGAGTTTGTGCTCCACAACGGGAGAGGCCACAACGGTGAGATGCCCGCGTACCGTTAAAAAAAAAAAAAAAAAAGGAAAAGGCATTTTGGGGTAATAACGTGAAGCTCCAGGTAATCAGTAGGGAGAGTTCAGGGATTTCTTGATAGATGAAAAATGGGGAGGACCAGATCATGAAGCATTTTGCTTGCTATTCAGATATGCTACTTAATTTTTTTAGTGGAACTGTTAGAATAATCTGAAACAGAAATATGAATGTCTAGAAGATATAATGCGTATAGTGATTTAATATGATACGAAGTCAGGCAGACAGAAAATAATCTAAACTTCAAAATTTAGTAGTTATATGAAACTGGGTAAGCTACCTAAACTCTTAAATTTACCCAGTCTACGAAAACAAGATGATAAAGAATTATCAGATAGGGTTATTGTGAGGTTAAATGACGTACTGAGCACATTGAGCCGAAAACATAATTCAGGGTTCAAAACAAAAGTGTGAAAATATTGTTATTACTTTTATATTAAGTGGGAGCCCGAGGTTAACTTGTAACCCTGCCATTTTCAGAGACTGGTCAAAATCATGAAACTGTTCTGTTTTTGATTTTGTTTTTGCGGTATGCCGGCCTCTCACCGTTGTGGCCCCTCCCGTCGCGAAGCACAGGCTCCGGACGCGCAGGCTCAGCGGCTATGGCTCACGGGGCCAACCGCTCCACGGCATGTGGGATCCTCCCGGACCGGGGCACGAACCCGTGTCCCCTGCATCGGCAGCCGGACTCTCAACCACTGGGCCACTAGGGAAGCCCAGATCTGTGGTGTTAATGCTTTCTTTGTGTTGGTAGTGTCTTAATCGTATATTAACCATTATTGAGCACTTGAGAAAACGATGCAATGAAATGTGTTCATGTAAACACCAGTTGATCAGTTGATGGTGATCAGTTAGTATTTCTTGGGACACTTTCCATAGTCTAGATAGATAACAGCTGTATGCATTATACAAAAGCTGATCTTTAAGTCAGGCAAAGTTATAATTGTTCCCTAATTTAGGGGTTTTATGGTTTCTACCTAATATGTAGACCAGCCGGCAGCTTCCAAGCAAGTCTACTGGAAGGGACAAGTTCAGTATATAGCAGGAAATCAAAGAACTGTTAGTATTTCAACAATGATTCTTTAATATTTTAATCCTCTGCTTGATAGGAAAGAAACACGAGAGGAAAAACTATTGATATTAATCTCAGATGGTGTCTGAGAAAATCATCTTATAGAGGTTTGGATATCACTCATTCATGAACAAAATTAAATCTGGATGTTAAGCATGTTTTTCAGTGACTGCAATGCAATTGAAGGACTGTGAGGTCAAGATTACTGTAATTGCTACAGCAGGCCAGTAGCTAGATATGAGTAGAATAATGGAAGAGGGGCCAGGTGGCAGGAAATCAAGCACCTGGTAAAGAGCAGAGGTCCATGGGCAGACAAAGAAAAACAGGAGCCTCCAGACTGACAGGAAACTACACATTTTCGGTGGTAAGTGTCCTGAAGGCAGACAAAGAGAGATGAGGAAAGACAGGAATCTCCTACTTCCAAATGTAACCTGTTGCTCATTATGCTCTCCTTACAATAAAATTAGCCTTGCAGACAAGCAGCACACACCATGCAGTGAGGCCATGACACTTCTGATTAAGCTAAATAAGGACAAAAATCCCTTCTGGAGCTGCAAAGAAACAGGGAATTTGACCCCCAAACTCCTGCTTCCCCAATGAGTATGCCACCCCTTCCTTTGTATGCCCCTCATAACTGGCTTGCCAATGGAACCCAGGGCAGCAGCTCCTCACCTAACTGCCTGCTCTCCCTGAGGGCATATTCTTGCTTAAATAAATCCTCACTTTACTTGCTTAACCGCCTGTCTCATGCCCAACTCTTGGCATGAAGAGCAAGAAGCTTCAATTCACTGGGAACACAATGAGTATTTTTACACACGAGGAACAAACGAAGAAACACCTTTCTCTTAAAAACTAGTGGAGAAATACATGTTTTCTGTTAATAGCAAAGACTGGGTTACATAAGAAGCCGTGAAATTGAGAAAAAACATGACTTGCTTTACTGTTTTGGAACCAAACACACAGTATCCCTGTATTTTGAAGATCATCCAACTGTTAAACACTTAAGAGTTTTATGGGTTTTTCATGAACAGGTACTCAGGAAAAAGTAAACGGTTCAGTTTTGGGTTCGAAACTTCGTTTGCTTTATCCTTCCTTTTAAGGATTTGACTCATCAATCTGATATGTTAGATACTAAAAGCAAACCTTTCATGCCCCGTAGGATTTTATGAAATACAGTACTTTAAGGCCAGCCAAGAAAAATTAAACATAAAATTCTGTGGTCATTGAGACATCCTCCCTCCCTCCCTAATATCTGCATTACACATTAACCAGAGTTCCTCAAAGACAGATTGCCTTCCTGATCATACAGGTCAATTATTTTACCTTCCTCTGACACTTAGGCTGTAACTTCTTAAAAAGAATACTGTTCTTTCCCAGCTCTGTACTGGGATCATGTTGACTTGCTGCTCACTTTGTACCTGCTTACCCAGACTACGTATCCCTGCTGATCTTCATGTAAAATATCTGTATGTCACTTTGATGTGATATACTGTCCTTTCTCTTCAAAATGAATGTAACCATGCCTTTGACTTCTAACAGGTAGAACAGTCCTCAGAACTTTCTGAGTCTGTCTCCTGAGTTATAATCCTCAGTTTGGCTCAAATAATACTCTCCTTCCCCTGAACTTCATTTTTGCTGTTCCTTTAAAAGGAAATTGCAGATTTCTGTACTAGTTTTGCAGATTCCAATTTGGCTTAAAGTTTTTACACTCCAGTTTCTTCCCAAATTGTAAGCATTACTCATTAAATGTCACCTGAAGTCACTGACAAAAAACCCTTAACCCTCCAGATAACTCTATACTTATGAGTATATTACGAAACCCTTTGTGTTACATCAAGCACACCAACATAAAGTTAAAATCAGTATTACTTAAAACGTTTCCCAATGTCTTAAAATCTAGGGGTACTAACTTTCACTAAGATATATATACTCAGAAAAGTTAACTGGTTCCATTTACATTGAGTGGAAAATTGGTTTTATAACCATTATTCCCACGTTGGTCATCTGCCACTTGAATATGGATCAGAAAATAGATACTTAACCTCAAGATTTCTTAAACTCTTTACAGTCACCTGTCTCAATTTTCCTTTCATCTATACTATGGCTTTAAAGGGATAAAGACACATCGACTTTCACTAATAATGCAAGCATTGTTTCTCAGCCTTTTTGGAGACTTCTCAAACCTTTTACATGTTTACAAGCTTTCAAAAAGGAACATGTAATTTCTTTAGCCTAACTGGAAAACAGTCACAGCTTGCGATGGAGAAATAACACATTGCTTAATTTTGAATACATTCACGTACAAAGGAAAAGTTTAGGCAAACAGCACAATTCACCCTCCAAACAAAAGTTTTATGCTTGTTTAACTCAGCAGTATCATCAACAAAACATATTTCACGAAATTTTTTTACTCTGAAAATTTTGAACATTTGAAACACGACTTCTACTTTTCAATTAACATTAACAACATGAAAGTCCTCTGAATAATTCCATGTTTCCCCTTTGTCTGAAACTTCCTAGAGGAAAAGTTAATATATGCCTCTTCCCCCCAAACCAACATTTTTCTTTTAGTAGTGTTCAAGCATCAATTAAGGAAAACAACTTAAACTTTTCCTTTGTAACGAACATTTGGTGCATGACTGAGTGTTAATTTTTAATATCTGCTTCGGCCCTCTCTTTCAGATTGGCTTCCCGCATAACCTCGTCTGGAAGCCCCACAAACTGAGCTACTGTATGAGTCACGGGGAGCAAGGTACTCCCTATTCACAGAGGGTGGGAACCCTCATTGTTCCTGTCTTCTACGCTTTCGACCCCTTGAATAAGTATTACTTTGCCTGCTGGAGTAACCTTCCGGACCTCCTCCATATCCATCTCTCATATTGCTATCACAGCGACTGCTTCCACCGTAAGTCACAGGGGCCCTTCGTGCTGCTGGTGCACCACGGGAGTCACATGGGAAGTTACTGATTGATAAACAAACGCTAAACATTACAAATTTTTCTGGGATCATATAACATGACTTACAGTGCTAAATATTTGAAAAGATAAGCTTCAGCTCTCTCTGCTATGAAAATATAAACTAGGTAGCAACGGTGAAGGGCTTCTACATTTCTTTAAAAGAGCGAGCAATATTTTTCAGCCTAAGTAGTTTCTTTGAAAGTAAAAGCCCCTATTTTAGCATTTTTAAATAATCAGTCGAGTGGCAACTTTTAACAAGATTCAGTGGGGCTTCCCTGGTGGCGCAGTGGTTGACAGTCCGACTGCCGATGCAGGGGACACGGGTTCGTGCCCCGGTCCAGGAGGATCCCACGTGCCGGGGAGCGGTTGGGACCGTGGGCCATGCATGGCCTCTGGGACTCCGCGTCAGGAGCCTGTGCTCCGCAACGGGAGGGGCCACGATGGTGAGAGGCCCGTGTCCCGCACACAAAATAAAAATAAAAAATCATAATAATGTTAAAATTGGTTTTCTGTAATGAGAAAAAAAGATGAGACTGCCCATTTACCCTTCATAGCCTTTTATTTTAAGTGAGCTATTAACAAAACCATTCAAAGGTCTTTAACTTATCTAAAAGGACATGCTAAACATACTTTTACCTTTGAGGAACTGAAGTAAAAGTAGAGTAAACAACGATCTGGTTAAGTCTAATTCTATGATTTACAAGTTGTAACTGGACTCTTACCGTAACTCCCATATGAATCCCTGTAAAAGCTTCCACTTCAATATTCAGAATAATCTCTATCACGATTTCCACCATAGCCATCACGGTCACTGAATTTAAAAGAATGTCATAAATTATGTCATCAATTTAAATTATGTGTCACAATAACATAATTGAAACGAAGGTTTTTATTTGATATAAACACAACATTTTATATTACCTATGTCCTCTAGAGGGATGATCATTCCGAGAATTTGAATGTCCGTAATAACTGTGTGCATAGCGTCTACGTGGTGGAGTATAATCCTTGCTGGCTCAGGAGTGTGGATAATCTCTCCTTGAATAACTGAAATAAAGCAGCTACAATTTTAAATGCAACTTATCGCATCCAGAATATTTAAGAACTCAAGACAGCAAAAAGACAAAAACTTTTAAATGGGCAAAGGACTTGAATATACTTTTGTTTAAAGGAGATATACAATGAGCAACAAGGACATGAAAACCTGCTCAACATATTTATTAGGGAAATGAAATTCAAACCCAAAATGAAATATCTACTTTGCACATATCACACTGGCTATAATGAAAAATAGACCCATAGAATATATCAAGTGTTGGTGCAGATGCAGAGAAACAAACCAAGTATATGTGCGTGGCAGAAATGTAAAATAGTACAGGCTCTGTGGCAAAGATTAGCAGTTTCTTAAAAATGTAAAGAATTCCTATATGTCCCAGGAATTCCACTCCTTAAGTATACATACACTCAAGAAGAATTGAAAACAGGTACCCAAATGCTTGTACAGGAGTATTCATGACAGCACCATGATGGGAATAACTCACACAGATGGATAAACAAACCATGTTAACCACACATATAATGGAATATTTAGTCAGCCAAAAAAAAGAAGGTCTGAAGTACTGATTCACGCTACAGCATGAATGATCCTTGAAAATATTTATGCTAAGGGAAAGCTGGATAATAAAGGTCACATATTGTTTGCTTCCATTAGTATGATATATTCAGGAGTAGATACATTCATAGATAAGGACACAGGTGGGTACCTACCGGGGACAAGGGGGGACAAATTGGGTGTGACTGCTGATTAATTTTATTCTGGGGTAATGAAATGTTTTGGAACTGAACAGAGCTGGTGGTTGCATAACACTGTTAAGTGTGCTAAATGTTACTGAACTGTTCACTTTTAAATGTTCAATTTTGTGTTAGGTAAATTTCAACAAGAACAACAAAACTAACCATGACTTAATTCATATACTGTGCTTTCTATTACCTATCTTTAGTAGCATAACCACCATCTCTGTGACATATAGCCAACTCTCCGAAAAGAGACTGGCTCTCTACGAGGAGGACCTCCACAATTTTCTCTTCCATGTGATCCTGAACCTTGAATTTAAAAATGCTTATGTAAGTATCTCAGAATTGACAGTAATGTTTCAAAGAAAAATCCCAAAGTCTGATAGCCTTCCACTCTCCAAAATCATTTAAAAAAACTACCCCTTCTAAAATTCCATTTACGCACATTTTCGTTTCCCTTTCAATGGTACCACTTAACATTGTATTTTCTGACATCTCCCATTCCCCATACAGTTGGCATAACCTTTAGATTACCAGCAGTAGGGAACACTTCTCAGACTTTGAGCAAAACATTGATTTTTGGTAACTACTGTCACATATTCAACCACCAAGTGGTCGGCTCTCTCCTTTAAGTGTACAACCTTAATTATGGACCTTGTATGAGGATAGCAATAGTGACTTCTCTTGTTTATTAGCAATAAAGGGCTCTTTTGAAAAACACTGTACCGCTCCCAAAATATGAAACTATCTCCCATAAATAACGTTCTCTTCCTGTGTTAATTCTTATTCCTCATTCCTGGAGGTCACTAGGACCTTGTTTGTTCTCTTCTCTTGTTTGTTCACTAGGCTAACCATCTACTAATGGAAAGGGTAGGCTTCTTAGCTTCTGTTGTGTTTTGAAGTCAATATCGTGCTACATTTGGCTTCATTCATATTCTACACGTAAAAGGGCAATTTGATAATGGCTGTTTCAAGTCTCTACCATATTACGGATCAGAAAACAGTGCTAGAAAAGTTAAGAGCACAAACTACAGTTCATATGGCAAGTTTCAATTATTGTTTATAATAATTAATAAAACCAGCTAGCCAATATACATAGCTAAACTAGTCTACAGACCAGGACATTCTCTCACAGGACATAGTTTTCATGAAAATTTTGATATTGAAACTATGTGATAAAGAAGCCTACTAACCAAAAAGTGTTAGCAGCGACTTAAATTAAGAGAAATTCCATAGGCAACATGGACTTACAAGCAATGTTTTCCCCACTGCAGTGCTAATCACCTACTACATCTATAATCAAAAACTGACAAAATTATTTCCCAACCACAAATCAATCAATAAATTAGTGATTGGTTAACATGTCCATATACTTCTCACTTTCCATTTTGCTTAAACATTCTGTTTAAAATAGCTCCCTTTCATTAATTAGAAACAACTGTCTCTGCATTATATAGCATTTACCTTGTCTTCCCACCCCCCTACTGCTTCGCCCTTGGCAACATCTCTTAGGAGGAGGACCTCCACTTCTGGAACATGGTCCTCTTTTAACTGGAAAGGCTCCCCGGGAAGAACTCGCGTTGGGACTAGGAGTGTGTCCACCAAGACCTGTGTTTAAATGAAATCTTTTTAGTTAAGGAGAATCAACATTTTTTCATTGGGCAAGTTTCACTTATTGTTATAAATTTTCACTAAACCATTACTCCAGTCTTCAGCTTTCCTATCTGTCTAAACCAATATGATTGTTTCCTCATATGACACATAAGTCAGTAGAGTTAAAGACTTACCGTAAAAGTCAGTTTGGAAAATCTAGGAAAAAAAATGAAGAACCACTGGTATGAAAGTGCTCTGGGGAGAAGAGAGAGAGTACAGAAAAACCTGGATAAATTAAATGTAAAACTGAATTTTTCATCATTTTAGGAGGAAGATGATAAGTTATTAGTTATATAACTCTGGTGTCAAGGAAGCTTTTGAAAAACACAACATCCTAGGTATAAATCAAAACATTAAAAATAAAAAAGATGAATAAAAAATGCATTACCTAAAAGTTAAGTGTATACATACATGGTTAGTTTTGTTGTTCTTGTTGAAATTTACCTAACACAAAATAGAACATTTAAAAGTGAACAATTCAGTAACATTTAGTACCCTTAACAGTGTTATGCAACCACTAGCTCTGTTCAGTTCCAAAACATTTCATCACCCCAGAATAAAATTAATAAGCAGTCACTCCCATTTTCTCCCCCCTTGTCCCTGGTAGTTACCCACCTGTGTCCTTATCTATGAATTTATGTAATCCTGAATATATCATACTAATGGAAGCAAACAATATGTGACCTTTATTATCCAGCTTTCCCTTAGCTTAAATGTTTTCAAAGGTCATTCATGCTGTAGCATGAATCAGTACTTCAGACTTTTTTTTTTTCGCTGACTAAATATTCCATTTTATGTGCGATTAACATGGTTTGTTTATCCATCTGTGTGAGTTATTCCCATCATGGTGCTGTCATGAATACTCCTGTACAAGCACTTGGGTACCTGTTTTCAATTCTTTTTGAGTGTATATATACTTAAGGAGTGGGATTCCTGGGACATATAGTAATTCTTTAGTTTTTTAAGGAACTGCTGATCTTTTCCACAGAGCCGGTACTATCTTACATTTCTGCCACGCACATATACTTGATTTGTTTCTCTGCATCTGCACCAACACTTGATATATTCTGTTTGTTTATTTTTAATTATAGCCAGTCTGATAAGTGGAAAGTGGATATTTCATTTTGGTTTTGAATTTCATTTTCCTAATAAATATGTTGAGCAGCTTTTCATGTCCTTGTTGCTCATTGTATATCTTCTTTGAACAAAAGTATATTCAAGTCCTTTGCCCGTTTAAAAGTTTTTGTCTTTTTGCTGTCTGAATTCTTTATATATTCTGGATATGATAAGTTGCATTTAAACTTTCATCTGCTTTATTTAATTTATTCATGGAGAATTTATCCAAGCTCCCGAGCCAGCATGGAGTATACTCCGCCACATAGAATCTATGCACACGGTTATTATGGACATTTAAGTTCTTGGAATGATCATCCCTCTAGAGGACATAGGTAATATAAAATTTTGTGTTGATATCAAATAAAAATATTCTTTTAAATTATGTGATCGTGACACATAATTTAAATTTATCACATAATTTATGACGTTCTTTTAAATTTAGTGATCGTGATGGCCATGGTGGAAGTCGTGATAGAGATTATTCTGCATATCGAAATGGAAGCTCTAACAGGGATTCATATGGGAGTAACGGTAAGAGCCCAGTTACACCTTGTAAATCAAAGAATTAGACTTAACCAGATCATTGTTTACTCTAATTTTATTTCAGTTCCTTAAAGGTAAAACTATGTTTAGCATAGACTTTCTTATAAGTTAAAGACCTTTGAATTGTTTTCTTAATAGCTCACTTAAAATAAAGTGCTGTGAAGGGTAAATGGGCAGTCTCATCTTTTTTTCTCATTACAGAAAAATTATTTTAACATCATTATTATTATTATTATTATTTATTTATTTTTTTGCAGAACTTGTGCCTCTCACCATAGTGGCCTCTCCAGTTGCGGAGCACAGGCTCCTGTCGCTCAGGCCCAGCGGTCGTGGCCCACGGTCCCAACCGCTCCGCGGCATGTGGGATCTTCCCAGACCCGGGCACGAACCCGTGTCCCATGCATCGGCAGGTGAACTGTCAACCACTGCGCCACCAGGGAAGCCCTACTAAATCTTATTAAAAGTTGCCACTCTACTGATTATTTAAAAATGCTAAAATAGGGGCTTTTACTGTCAAAGAAACTACTTAGGCTGAAAAATATGGCTCTCTCTTTTAAATAAATATGAAAGCCCTTCACCCTTGCTACATAGTTTATATTTTCATAGCAGAGACAGATAAAGCTTATCTTTTCAAATAGTTAGCACTTTAAGTCATGTTATATGATACCAGAAAAATTTGTAATGTTTAAAGTTTGTTTATCAATCATTAACTTTCCAGTTGACTACCGTGTTGCACCAGCAGCACGAAGGGTCCCGCTGACATATGGTGGAATCAGTTGCTGTGATAGCAATATGAGAGACGTATATGGAGGAGGTCCGGAAGGTTACTCAAGCAGCCAAAGTAATACTTATTCAAGTGGTTGTGAGCGTGGAAGACAGGAACAATGAGGGTTTCCACCCGCTGTGAATAGGGAGTACCTTGCTCCCCGTGACTCATACAGTAGCTCAGGTCGTGGGGCTTCCAGACGAGGTTATGCAGGAAGCCAATCTGAAAGAGAGGGCCGAAGCAGATATTAAAAATAACACTCAGTTATGTACCAAATGTTCTTTACAAAGGAAAAGTTTAAGTTGTTTTCTTTAATTGATCCTTGAATACTACTAAAGGAAAAATATTGGTTTGCGGGGACGAGGCATATATTACCTTTTCCTCTATGAATTTTCAGACAAAGTGAAAACATGGAATTATTCAAAGTACTTGCATAGCTGTTAATATTAATTGAAATATAGAATTTGTGTGTAAAATGTTCAAAATTTTCAGAACAAATGAATCAGAATTTTCTTGAAAACTATGTCCTGTGAGAGAATGTTCTGGTCTGTAGACTAGTTTAGCTATGTGTATTGGCTACCTGGTTTTTTATTTAATTATTATAAACAATAATTGTAACTTGCCATATGAACTGTAGTTTGTGCTCTTAACTTTTGTAGCACTGTTGTCTGATCCTTAATATGGTACAGACTTGAAACAGCCATTATCAAATTGCCCTTTTACGTGTAGAATATGAATGAAGCCAAATGTAGCACGATATTGACTTCAAAACACAACAGAAGCTAAGAAGCCTACCCTTTCCATTAGTAGATGGTTAGCCTAGTGAACAAACAAGAGAAGAGAACAAACAAGGTCCTAGTGACCTCCAGGAATGAGGAATAAGAATTAACACAGGAAGAGAACGTTATTTATGGGAGATAGTTTCATATTTTGGAAGCGGTACAGTGTTTTTCAAAAGAGCCCTTTATTGCTAATAAACAAGAGAAGTCACTATTGCTATCCTCGTACAAGGTCAATAATTAAGGTTGTACACTTAAAGGAGAGAGCCGACCACTTGGTGGTGGAATATGTGACAGTAGTTACCAAAAATCAATGTTTTGCTCAAAGTCTGAGAAGTGTTCCCTACTGCTGGTAATCTAAAGGTTATGCCAACTGTATGGGGAACGGGAGATGTCAGAAAATACAATGTTCAGTGGTACCATTGAAAGGGAAACGAAAATGTGCGTAAATGGAATTTTAGAAGGGGTAGTTTTTTTAAATGATTTTGGAGAGTGGAAGGCTATCAGACTTTGGGATTTTTCTTTGAAACATTACTGTCAATTTTGAGATACTTACATAAGCATTTTTAAATTAAAGGCTCAGTAGCACATGGAAGACAAAATTATGGAGGTCCTCCTCGTAGAGAGCCAGTCTCTTTTCAGAGAGTTGGCTATATGTCACAAAGAGATGGTGGTTATGCTACTAGAGACAGGTAAGAGAAAACACAGTATATGAATTAAGTCATGGTTAGTTTTGTTGTTCTTGTTGAAATTTACCTAACACAAAATAGAACATTTAAAAGTGAACAATTCAGTAACATTTAGTACCCTTAACAGTGTTATGCAACCACCAGCTCTGTTCAGTTCCAAAACATTTCATCACCCCAGAATAAAATTAATAAGCAGTCACTCCCATTTTCTCCCCCCTGTCCCTGGTAGGTACCCACCTGTGTCCTTATCTATGAATTTATGTAATCCTGAATATATCATACTAATGGAAGCAAACAATATGTGACCTTTATTATCCAGCTTTCCCTTAGCATAAATGTTTTCAAAGGTCATTCATGCTCTAGCATGAATCAGTACTTCAGACTTTTTTTTTTTTTTTTTTTGGCTGACTGAATATTCCATTTTATGTGCGATTAACATGGTTTGTTTATCCATCTGTGTGAGTTATTCCCATCATTGTGCTGTCATGAATACTGCTGTACAAGCATTTGGGTACCTGTTTTCAATTCTTTTTGAGTGTATATATACTTAGGAGTGGAATTCCTGGGACATATAGTAATTCTTTAATTTTTTAAGGAACTGCTGATCTATTCCACAGAGCCGGTACTCTTTTACATTTCTGCCACGCACATATACTTGATTTGTTTCTCTGCATCTGCACCAACACTTGATATATTCAGTTTGTTTATTTTTAATTATAGCCAGTGTGAGAGGTGCAAAGTAGATATTCCATTTTGGTTTTGAATTTCATTTCCCTAATAAATATGTTGAGCATCTTTTCATGTCCTTGTTGGTCATTGTATATCTTCTTTGAACAAAAGTATATTCAAGTTCTTTTCCTGTTTAAAATTTTTTGTCTTTTAGCTGTCTGAATCCTTTATATATTCTGGATATGATAAGTTGCCTTTCAGACTTTATCTGCTTTATTTAAGTTATTCACGGAGAAATTATCCAAGCTTCCGAGCCAGCAAGGATTACACTCCGCCACCTAGAGTCTATGCACACGGTTATTATGGACATTCAAGTTCTCGGATTGATCATCCCTCTAGAGGATATAGGTAATATAAAAGTTTGTGTTTATATCAAATAAAAACATTCTTTTAAATTATGTGATCGTGACACATAATTTAAATTGATGACATAATTTATATCATTCTTTTAAATTTAGTGATCGTGATGGCTATGGTGGAAATCCTGATACAGATTATTCTGAATATCGAAATGGAAGCTCTAACAGGGATTCATATGGGAGTTACGGTAAGAGTCCAGTTACAACATGTAAATCATAGAATTAGACTTAACCAGATCGTTGTTTACTCTACTTTTACTTCAGTTCCTTAAAGGTAAAACTATGATTAGCATAGCCTTTTTTATAAGTTAAAGACCTTTGAATTGTTTTGTTAATAAAATGCTATGAAGGGTAAATGGGCAGTCTCATCTTTTTTTCTCACTACCGAAAAACTATTTTAACATTAGTAGTATTATTTTATTTATTTATTTATTTGCAGCACAAGGGCCTCTCACCGTTGTGCCCTCTCCCATTGTGGAGCACAAGCTCCTGACGCGCAGGCCCAGAGGCCGTGGCCTATGGTCCCAACCGCTCTCTGGCATGTGGGATCCTCCCGGACCGGGTCACGAACCCGTGTCCCCTGCATCGGCAGGCGGACTGTCAACCACTGCGCCACCAGGGAAGCCCCACTAAATCTTGTTAAAAGTTGCCACTCTACTGATTACTTAAAAATGCTAAAATAGGGGCTTTTACTTTCAAAGAAACTACTTAGGCTGAGAAATATGGCTCGCTCTTTTAAATAAATGTGAAAGCCCCGCACCGTTGCTACATACTTTATATTTTCATAGCAGAGACAGATAAAGCTTATCTTTTCAAATATTTAGCACTTTAAGTCATGTTATATGATACCAGAAAAATTGTAATGTTTAAAGTTTGTTTATCAATCATTAACTTCCCAGTTGACTCCCGTGTTACACCAGCAGGACGAAGGGTCCCGCTGACATACGGTGGAAGCAGTTGCTGTGAGAGCAATACGAGAGATGGATGTGGAGGAGGTCCGGAAGGTTACTCAAGCAGCCAAAGTAATACTTATTCAAGTGGTCGTGAGCGTGGAAGACAGGAACAACGAGGGTTTCCACCCTCTGTGAATAGGGAGTACCTTGCTCCCTGTGACTCTCATACAGTGGCTCAGGCTGTGGGGCTTCCAGACGAGGTTATGCGGGAAGCCAATCTGAAAGAGAGGGCCGAAGCAGATATTAAAAATAACACTTAGTTATGTACCAGATATTCTTTACAAAGGAAAAGTTTAAGTTGTTTTCTTTAATTGATGCTTGAATACTACTAAAAGAAAAATGTTGGTTTGGGGGGAAGAGGCATATATTAAGTATTCCTCTATGAATTTTCAGGCAAAATGAAAACATGGAATTATTCAAGGTACTTGCATATTTGTTCGTATTAATTGAAATGTAGACTTTGTGTTTAAAATGTTCAAAATTTTCAGAGTAAAAAAGTTTCATGAACTATTTCTTGTTAATTATACTGCTGAGTTAAACAAGCATAAAACGTTTGTTTGGAGGCTGAATTGTGCTGTTTGCCTAAACTTTTCCTTTGTACATGTATGTATTCAAAATTAAGCTATCTGTTATTTCTCCATCGCAAGCTGTGACTGCTTTCCAGTTAAGCTAAAGAAATTATATGTTCCTCTTTGAAAGCTGAAACATATAAAAGGTTTGAGAAGCCTCCAAAAAGGCTGAGAAACAATGCTTGCATTATTAGTGCAATTCAATGTGTCTTTACCCCTTTAAAGCAATAGTATGGATGAAAGGAAAATCTAGACATGTGGCTGTAAAGAGTTTAAGAAATCTTGAGGTTAAGTATCTATTTTCTGATCCATATTCAAGTGGCCGATGACCAACGTGGGAATAATGGTTATAAAACCAATTTTCCACTCAATGTAAATGGAACCAGTTAACTTTTCTGAGTATATATATCTTAGTGAAAGTTAGTACCCCTAGATTTTAAGACATTGGGAAACGTTTTAAGTAATACTGATTTTAACTTTATGTTGGTGTGCTTGATGTAACACAAAGGGTTTCGTAATATACTCATTAGTATAGAGTTATCTGGAGGGTTAAGGGTTTTTTGTCAGTGACTTCAGGTGACATTTAATGAGTAATGCTTACAATTTGGGAAGAAACTGGAGTGTAAAAACTTTAAGCCAAATTGGAATCTGCAAAACTAGTACAGAAATCTGCAATATCCTTTTAAGGGAACAGCAAACATGAAGTTCAGGGGAAGGAGAGTATTATTTGAGCCAAACTGAGGATTATAACTCAGGAGACAGACTCAGAAAGTTCTGAGGACTGTTCTACCTGTTAGAAGTCAAAGGCATGGTTACATCCATTTTGAAGAGAAAGGACAGTATATCACATCAAAGTGACATACAGATATTTTACATGAAGATCAGCAGGGATACGTAGTCTGGGTAAGCAGGTACAAAGTGAGCAGCAAGTCAACATGATCCCAGTACAGAGCTGGGAAAGAACAGTATTCTTTTTAAGAAGTTACAGCCTAAGTGTCAGAGGAAGGTAAAATAATTGACCTGTATGATCAGGAAGGCAATCTTGTCTTTGAGGAACTCTGGTTAATGTGTAATGCAGATATTAGGGAGGGAGCGAGGGTGTCTCAATGACCACAGAATTTTATGTTTAATTTTTCTTGGCTGGCCTTAAAGTACTGCATTTCATAAAATCCTACTGGACATGAAAGGTTTGCTTTTAGTTTCTAAAAATCAGATTGATGAGTCAAATCCTTAAAAGGAAGGGTAAAGCAAACGAAGTTTCGAACCCAAAACTGAACCGATTACTTTTTCCTGAGTACATGTTCATGAAAAACCCGTAAAACTCTTAAGTGTTTAACAGTTGGGTGATCTTCAAATTACAGGGATACTGTGGGTTTGGTTCCAGAACAGTAAAGCAAGTCATGGTTTTTCTCAATTTCACGGCTTCTTATGTAACCCAGTCTTTGCTATTAACAGAAAACATGTATTTCTCCACTAGTTTTTAAGAGAAATGTGTTTGTTCGTTTGTTCCTCGTGTGTAAAAATACTCATTGTGTTCCCAGTGAATTGAAGGTTCTTGCTCTTCATGCCAAGAGTTGGGCATGAGACAGGCGGTTAAGCAAGTAAAGTGAGGATTTATTTAAGCAAGAATATGCCCTCAGGGAGAGCAGGCAGTTAGGTGAGGAGCTGCTGCCCTGGGTTCCATTGGCAAGCCAGTTATGAGGGGCATACAAAGGAAGGGGTGGCATACTCATTGGGGAAGCAGGAGTTTGGGGGTCAAATTCCCTGTTTCTTTGCAGCTCCAGAAGGGATTTTTGTCCTTATTTAGCTTAATCAGAAGTGTCATGGCCTCACTGCATGGTGTGTGCTGCTTGTCTGCAAGGCTAATTTTATTGTAAGGAGAGCATAATGAGCAACAGGTTACATTTGGAAGTAGGAGATTCCTGTCTTTCCTCATCTCTCTTTGTCTGCCTTCAGGACACTTACCACCGAAAATGTGTAGTTTCCTGTCAGTCTGGAGGCTCCTGTTTTTCTTTGTCTGCCCATGGACCTCTGCTCTTTACCAGGTGCTTGATTTCCTGCCACCTGGCCCCTCTTCCATTATTCTGCTCATATCTAGCTACTCGCCTGCTGTAGCAATTACAGTAATCTTAACCTCACAGTCCTTCAATTGCATTGCAGTCACTGAAAAACATGCTTAACATCCAGATTTAATTTTGTTCATGAATGAGTGATATCCAAACCTCTATAAGATGATTTTCTCAGACACCATCTGAGATTAATATCAATAGTTTTTCCTCTCGTGTTTCTTTCCTGTCAAGCAGAGGATTAAAATATTAAACAATCATTGTTGAAATACTAACAGTTCTTTGATTTCCTGCTATATACTGAACTTGTCCCTTCCAGTAGACTTGCTTGGAAGCTGCCGGCTGGTCTACATATTAGGTAGAAACCATAAAACCCCTAAATTAGGGAACAATTATAACTTTGCCTGACTTAAAGATCAGCTTTTGTATAATGCATACAGCTGTTATCTATCTAGACTATGGAAAGTGTCCCAAGAAATACTAACTGATCACCATCAACTGATCAACTGGTGTTTACATGAACACATTTCATTGCATCGTTTTCTCAAGTGCTCAATAATGGTTAATATACGATTAAGACACTACCAACACAAAGAAAGCATTAACACCACAGATCTGGGCTTCCCTAGTGGCCCAGTGGTTGAGAGTCCGGCTGCCGATGCAGGGGACACGGGTTCGTGCCCCGGTCCGGGAGGATCCCACATGCCGTGGAGCGGTTGGCCCCGTGAGCCATAGCCGCTGAGCCTGCGCGTCCGGAGCCTGTGCTTCGCGACGGGAGGGGCCACAACGGTGAGAGGCCGGCATACCGCAAAAACAAAATCAAAAACAGAACAGTTTCATGATTTTGACCAGTCTCTGAAAATGGCAGGGTTACAAGTTAACCTCGGGCTCCCACTTAATATAAAAGTAATTACAATATTTTCACACTTTTGTTTTGAACCCTGAATTATGTTTTCGGCTCAATGTGCTCAGTACGTCATTTAACCTCACAATAACCCTATCTGATAATTCTTTATCATCTTGTTTTCGTAGACTGGGTAAATTTAAGAGTTTAGGTAGCTTACCCAGTTTCATATAACTACTAAATTTTGAAGTTTAGATTATTTTCTGTCTGCCTGACTTCGTATCATATTAAATCACTATACGCATTATATCTTCTAGACATTCATATTTCTGTTTCAGATTATTCTAACAGTTCCACTAAAAAAATTAAGTAGCATATCTGAATAGCAAGCAAAATGCTTCATGATCTGGTCCTCCCCATTTTTCATCTATCAAGAAATCCCTGAACTCTCCCTACTGATTACCTGGAGCTTCACGTTATTACCCCAAAATGCCTTTTCCTTTTTTTTTTTTTTTTTTTTTTAACGGTACGCGGGCATCTCACCGTTGTGGCCTCTCCCGTTGTGGAGCACAAGCTCCGGACGGGCAGGCTCAGCGGCCATGGCTCAGGGGCATGTGGGATCCTCCCGGACCGGGGCACGAACCCGTGTCCCCTGTATCGGCAGGCGGACTCTCAACCACTGCGCCACCTGGGAAGCCCTTCTCCTTTATATTGATTAAATTAAAGCAACTGGGAAAAGTATGCAGTGAAAGGTAGAGAACACATTCTGCTGTTGCAGTTTTCTTTAGAGTTTCTCCCGCGAGTTCTCTCGCGAGTTTCTCTCGCGAGTTTCTCTGTTCACCCCTCCCCTACCTCCACATCTTCCATCTTCCCTACCTCCCCTGCGGCTCATCCCTTCCCCCACCCACCGCTACATCTGGTTCCTTAGCCTCTTTCTAGAAGTAGAGCGCTTGCTCTCGAGCCTTAGTTTAGTTAACGGTCGTCTGAAGAGACGCGGAAGGAGGACTTCTGAAGAGGAGGACAAAATAAGGTAAGAAATTCGGCATTTTAGGGAGGAGAGAATAACTTATACCTCAGGAGAAAGAGTTGACACCTATATGTTCTCCTGTTACCAGAGAAAGCATGGTAATTCAGATTTTGATTTTTCTCTCAGGCTTTTTCTGTAAGAGATAAGAGCCGAGTAAGTGGTGTTTGTATAACTATGTCTGAATAGACAGTGTCTCGAGAAGTCTATCAGTTGTTCTTGAACAGTACGTTTACTGTTTGTTCTCCTGGAGAATCAGTTGCCAAGGCAGCGATGAAAAGCCAGTGAAGTTCCTGGAGTTGGTCCGTGAATTGCGAAGTTGGGGGTGGGGGTGGAGCTAGGTTTGAAATGCTGCGGGAGGGAATATTGAGTAGATAACTTAAGTGTGATTAGCGGCGTACCCTCTTTGCTGTTTACTCTCACTTGCGGGTAGTGGAGCGTATGCCGGGCGCCAGTTTTGTTCCGCTTGCGCTTTTGTTTTTTGCGGTATGCGGGCCTCTCACTGCTGTGGCCCCCCCCACCGCGGAGCACGGGCTTGGTACCCAGAGGCTCCAGACGCGCAGGCCCAGCGGCCATGGCTCACGGGCCCAGCCGCTCCGCGGCTGGTGGGCTCCTCCCGGAGCGGTGCCGAACCCGTGTCCCCTGGGTAGGCAGGCGGACTGTCAACCACTGCGCCAGCAGGGAAGCCCTCTCGTGCAGTTTTTCTTTTTTCTTTTTTGTTTCCTCGGGTTTTCTTTGTGAAAGCAGAGGTACTGAGCAATACAAGCAAGATAGCTATTTTAACTTAAATGATTTAAAACTTGTAATTTTAGTTATCAAATGTCAAAATGTTGATTCACTTGACAAAAAGCGTCTGATTTAATTTGGCATATAAAGAATGGTACTCTCTTTTGACCAGTGTTTCTTAAAGTCTATCGATCTAAGTAAACACAGTTTACATT
Source organism: Mesoplodon bidens (assembly GCF_964165515.1). Taxonomy (NCBI): domain Eukaryota; kingdom Metazoa; phylum Chordata; class Mammalia; order Artiodactyla; family Ziphiidae; genus Mesoplodon; species Mesoplodon bidens. The sequence continues at coordinate 204,167 of NW_027671724.1, read as the reverse complement.
TTCCTCAATAAAGGAAGTAACTCCCTCCTTTGCTTTTATGACTTACCACTTTTAAAGTTTGTGGAAAAAAAATATTTTAAGCATTATTTGATGCATAGACAAGAAAAATGTGAGTAGATGTGAAAAATTTAAAAATATGTTTAAGGTATATTCTGCACAGTTCATAAAACATATTAACTGTTAGATGTGTAGAATCCAGGACTATTTATTATTGCTTATTTTTTTGTTGTGTTTTGGAAAAGAAGCCTTGAACCCTGCAGGTAAACTAATTTACAGCTGCCTTCTAATCTAGTTTTTACATACAGGTTTTTGTAAGATATCTATAAAGAATGGAGCATTTGTTACGCCAGTGCTTGTTTTGCTTTGTGTTACAAGTTTCCTCTCTTTTAAGTAAGAAACGGCAAATATTTTCACTGATATAGGGTACTTCAGTTGAGTTATAAACAGGTGTAATAGTTTTTGCTTATAATTTACTTTTTGCTATATGTATAAAGATATATTTTTAATTACTTACAGAAAAATGGCGGAAGCAGACCAGGCTGGGAAACTGTTCATAGGAGGCCTCCATGCTGACACCAATGAAAATTCTCTTGAAGTGGTATTTGGGAAATATGGTCACATTATGGAAGGTAATTTTTAGAACCTATATATATACATATAGACACACACACACACACACACACACACATATATGTTCGAAGCAAATGTGTATTAAACATACACCATTGAACAGCTAAGTTAAAGTGCTTTTTCTATTTGTAACACACGAGCACTTTTTTTTTAAGTTTCTGTTTTTTATTAGGAAAGCACTGGGCAATGAGGGAAATTGTACAACTTAGGGGCTCCTACTACTGAGAAGGGAAAAAAGCAGCGTTTCTTTCTTCACCCCAGCCACGCTTTGCAGCATGCTGGGTTTTACTTACCTGACCAGGGATCAAGCCCACGCACAGTGGCATGCGGCATGTGGATCTTAGTTGCCTGACGAGGGATCAGACCCGTGTCCCCTTCATTGGGAACGTGGAGTCTTATCCACTGGACCACCAGGGAAGTCCCAGGGCTTTTTAAACATACTGGGGTCATAGGACATGAAATGGGATGAGATATGCTAGTTGTAGAATGGTTGAAATTATTGACTCTCTTTTTAAACTACTAGAAATGATATAAAATGGAAAGGTTTTTTTGCTTTATTTGTTTTTGGTGTTTGTTTTGTTTTTAAGTAACTTCCGGGAGGCTGTTACTGCACTGTGTCCATAACATGAAATTAAGGAGGGCTTATGAGAAAGTGTCAAAGGATGGATTATTTTGAAAATATGAAATGTTCAATTTTATGTGAAATTTAAATTAAAAATATTTATGTATATTACAGTTATGTTGATAAAGGATCAGAAAAAAAACAAGTCTAGAGGCTTTGCTTTTATTACTTTTGAGAATCCTGCAGATGCAAAGGATGCTATCCAAGATATGAATGGAAAAGTAAGAGCCTTTTAATAATATTTTGTGTTCTCCATTTATTAGTATGTCTAGATTTTTTTTCTAGTTTTTTAAAGTAACATGATGCCATATAAGCCTTCACTCTCCTTTTTGTCACATAAGTACTGGATTGTCTGGTTGGAAAGAGATTGACATTAACATTAGCTTTAACAATATATTTTAAACCTGTTTTAGCATTCAAATGTAAAAGTAAATAAGTTTTAGCCTGTAGAGCTCTCCCCAATATCCCATACTGTTATTTTTAAGTCTCGACTTTTTTGTACTTAAGAGTCACTCTTTCTTGTGTCAATGTTACAAATAATCATTTGTCCCTTACAACTGTACTTTTAATTGCATATTTGCTCAAAGAATTCTTTTATATTGTAGGTAATATTTTTCCCATTTTATATTGCAGGTAATATCTTTTTATATTCATCATCCTGTGAATTGTTCATTGTTAAAAGTACCTCCAGTGCATCTCAGTTCTCATAGTGGGGAACACATACATTAATTCCCTTTGTCCTATAGCTTGGTTTCTGGTATGCTGCAGGCACTTGGCACATGTTGACCCTTTTACTTTACTTTCATATTTTAAGGTATGGTAGTACCTAAAAGTTGATCTTCACTCATGATTATATTTTGGGTGCAGAGGTAAATTTGTGTCATGAAGGATAGTTGACCCCCATTTTTGGTTTGTTTTCAGGCACAAGAAGGTGTAGTCTGTGTAGACATTATTCTTCAATTCTTTATTCAACAGATATTTTATTGCCAGGCATTGCTTTAGCAATTGATTAATGGTTGTGGGTACTACAAATTACCTATTTACTTGGACACTTGTGTTCTAGGGTGAAAGATGAGAAACGTACAAGTAAAACTAAATACAATTTCATATGCAAAAATATTAAGGAAAATAAAGTAGGTAATTTCATTAGAGCTTAAGGGGAGTGGATTTCTATACATATACATCTAAGAATGTTAAATCCTGAATGTTGGGAGGGAGGCAGCCATTCATAAGTGTATGGGAAATATTTTGGACCCAGAAACAGAAAAGGAGGCCCTAACGTGGGAGCACATGGCTGTTGAGGCTGTTTGTATTGGGCCAGGGCCCATCCATATCCACCAGAAGTCTTAGTAGGAATTCAGCATTTAAAATTGTTTTCCAAGGATAACATGAAACAGCTAGAGTGTTTTACTTAGAGCAATTATATGATGATTTGAATTATGTTTTCAAAAATCACATTGGCATCTATAGAAGGTTAATGTAGGAAGCTGTTGGAAGATTAAGAAGTGTAAGCATGTCTTAAACATAAGAATATGAAGTACTATTATAAGAAGGTACTCTTGGGGGACATGTTTAAACAATTGAATAAGGCAAGAAATGTTAAGGACCAAATAAGTGCTCTATTTAAAAAAAAATCAAGGAAATTATTAGAAGTAAATACAGAAGGACAATCATGTTGGAAAATGTTCTTTCTCTTAATATATAATAAATGCTAAAAAAGATTAGAGTAGGAATAACCATTTTGAATAAACAACTGAATCATTTTATTTTTTAAATGACACGTATACTTTTATATACCCTTGGGACACTGAAAACTTTGAATGGTAGAAGTAGAGAAAGGAAGTGAGTTTAGTTCTCCATTATAGAAAATAAAAGGGTATATTCTCTCATGATAAGTGAGAGGTATTAATCTTCTTTTAATACCAGAGGACATTTCAGGGAGCTCTAATTGCCAATACATACACTTTATGTTGGATGACTTAATGAAAGGCAGTTACTCATTAAGTCTCATTTATCTGGCATGGTGAAGGACACAATCATTTCAGAAGAAAATGTTTGCTTTGGGGAAAAAAGACTGATCTTGAACTAGAGCAGTTGTAAATAAATTTGATGTGATGTTATTAATGTTATACTTAATCTGTTTAGTCTTTGGATGGAAAGGCAATTAAGGTAGAGCAAGCCAACAAACGATCTTTGGAAAGCGGTGGTACACAGAGACCACAACCTCCTGCAAGAAACAGGGGCCATCTGAGAAATCCGAGACATGGAAGAGGAAGAAATCGAAGAGGAGGAAATAGAAGAGGTGGAAATGGAAGAGGAGGAAGTGGGAGCGCAAGAGAGCATCCCTCACCTGGAGGACACCTGGGTAATGTTTTGAAATACAAGGCTGCAACCAGAGGACCGAAAAATAGTAGGTTTAACTGTATAGAAACCTCTCAGTTTTTATTCCATCCTTTATGAGCAAAGTAGTGTGTAAGAACTATCAGATGATGAATCACATTGATAGTCAGAAGTATTTCTAAGTGGTGAAGAATTATTGTAGTTATAAAATGACTTAACTAGGTAATGTGCAAAATGTTAATCACCTTACAGGGGAATAGCATAAATTTTAAACTAAATTCAGTCTCTTTTACCATTATTACTAATTGCCTCTTTTCTTCGAGAATTTTTCTACCGAGTTTCCTACTGTTGATCATACATTAGAATTTTTCACTTTAGGACCAATAACTTGATATGAGTTTAAATCAATGATTCATTCATAATCTCTTAAAAATACATTGGTTAATTTTATTCTGAGAGTAGCCTTATTGCATCATAAAAATACTAGAGAATCTTGAAAACTCCACAACAGAAAATAAAAGTCACTCAGAATATCCACAATTCAGGGCGAAACACTTCATATTTTAGGTTTCACCTTGCAGTATTTGTCTTAAGTATATGTGTTCAGACATCTAAGCAAATCTCCATTGTCATTTTGATATGAGGCTTTTCTACCTGGGTCTGTGGTTTGCATTTGGGAAAATCCCTTAGGGAAATAAATAGAGCTTTAGATTCTAAAAGGTGTCTTTGACCCAGGAAAAGAGTAAAAGGCTCTGCTTCAGAAATATGTATGTTTTCTTTGTGTGTGTATTAGAGGAGGAAGTCGTTGAAAATGCCTTTTTTTGGATTTTTTTCAGAGAAGTTTTCTACTTAGTAAGAAAAGGAGGAAAAGCACTTTGCATTTCAAAAACTTCCATATATTTAACAACCTCTGCTTCATCTATTAACCAGAACCAGTCTTCAGAAATAAAACGTTTAGTTTCTTTTTGTGCTAATTCCATGTGTGAATTTTAGGAAATGTTTTTTGAAAGTTCAGTTAGAGGGTGTGCCCATTTTAAGATAACACAGTTTTGTTCTTTTCCCACTATCTTGAGCTTGAGAAAAGTTGACCAGTTCATATTCTGCCATGTGTAAGAGTACTCATTTTTTCTTGCCTGTGGCACAACCGGGGAATTGGAATACATCTAAACACCTTTCTGGTTCGAAAGGTAACACATCAATTTTCAGTATTTAGTGTGCATTTCTTAAATACTATTAAAATTGAACAGAACATAGCCCTTTTGACTGAGAAATGAACATTAAGAGTTGATCTGTGAATAACACAGGCCTGAACTGTTGATCAACTTACAAGCAGATTTTGTTTTTCAATAAATACATATAAGATCACTACGTGATCCAAGGTTGGTTGAATCCATGGATGCAGAACTAGGGATACTGGACCAAGTGTAAAGTTATAAGCAGATATTCTCCGGCAAAGGGAGTTATTTGTATGTATGTACTTAACTTTTAGGTAATGCATTTTTTATTCATCCTTTTTATTTTTAATGCTTTGATTTATACCTAGGATGTTGTGTTTTTCAAAAGCTTCCTTGACACCAGAATTATATAACTAATAACTTACCATCTTCCTCCTAAAATGATGAAAAATTCAGTTTTACATTTAATTTATCCAGGTTTTTCTGTACTCTCTCTCTTCTCCCCAGAGCACTTTCATACCAGTGGTTCTTCAGTTTTGTTCCTACGTTTCCCAAACTGACTTTTACGGTAAGTCTTTGAACTCTACTGACTTATGTGTCATATGAGGAAACAATCATATTGGTTTAGACAGATAGGAAAGCTGAAGACTGGAGTAATGGTTTAGTGAAAATTTATAACAATAAGTGAAACTTGCCCGATGAAAAAATGTTGATTCTGCTTAACTAAAAAGATTTCATTTAAACACAGGTCGTGGTGGACACACTCCTAGTCCCAAGGCGAGTTCTTCCAGGGGAGCCTTTCCAGTTAAAAGAGGACCATGTTCCAGAAGTGGAGGTCTTCCTCCTAAGAGATGTTGCCAAGGGCGAAGCAGTAGGGGGGTGGGAAGACAAGGTAAATGCTATATAATGCAGAGACAGTTGTTTCTAATTAATGAAAGGGAGCTATTTTAAACAGAATGTTTAAGCAAAATGGGAAGTGAGAAGTATATGGACATGTTAACCAATCACTAATTTATTGATTGATTTGTGGTTGGGAAATAACTTGTCAGTTTTTGATTATAGATGTAGTAGGTGATTAGCACTGCAGTGGGGAAAACATTGCTTGTAAGTCCATGTTGGCTATAGAATTCCTCTTAATTTAAGTTGCTGCTAACACTTTTTGGTTAGTAGGCTTCTTTATCACATAGTTTCAATATCAGAATTTTCATGAAAACTATGTCCTGTGAGAGAATGTTCTGGTCTGTAGACTAGTTAAGCTATGTATATTGGCTAGCTGGTTTTATTAATTATTATAAACAATAATTGAAACTTGCCATATGAACTGTAGTTTGTGCTCTTAACTTTTCTAGCACTGTTTTCTGATCCGTAATATGGTAGAGACTTGAAACAGCCATTATCAAATTGCCCTTTTACGTGTAGAATATGAATGAAGCCAAATGTAGCACGATATTGACTTCAAAACACAACAGAAGCTAAGAAGCCTACCCTTTCCATTAGTAGATGGTTAGCCTAGTGAACAAACAAGAGAAGAGAACAAACAAGGTCCTAGTGACCTCCAGGAATGAGGAATAAGAATTAACACAGGAAGAGAACGTTATTTATGGGAGATAGTTTCATATTTTGGGAGCGGTACAGTGTTTTTCAAATGAGCCCTTTATTGCTAATAAACAAGAGAAGTCACTATTGCTATCCTCATACAAGGCCCATAATTAAGGTTGTACACTTAAAGGAGAGAGCCGACCACTTGGTGGTTGAATATGTGACAGTAGTTACCAAAAATCAATGTTTTGCTCAAAGTCTGAGAAGTGTTCCCTACTGCTGGTAATCTAAAGGTTATGCCAACTGTATGGGGAACGGGAGATGTCAGAAAATACAATGTTCAGTGGTACCATTGAAAGGGAAACGAAAATGTGCGTAAATGGAATTTTAGAAGGGGTAGTTTTTTTAAATGATTTTGGAGAGTGGAAGGCTATCAGACTTTGGGATTTTTCTTTGAAACATTACTGTCAATTCTGAGATACTTACATAAGCATTTTTAAATTCAAGGTTCAGGATCACATGGAAGAGAAAATTGTGGAGGTCCTCCTCGTAGAGAGCCAGTCTCTTTTCGGAGAGTTGGCTATATGTCACAGAGATGGTGGTTATGCTACTAAAGATAGGTAATAGGAAGCACAGTATATGAATTAAGTCATGGTTAGTTTTGTTGTTCTTGTTGAAATTTACCTAACACAAAATTGAACATTTAAAAGTGAACAGTTCAGTAACATTTAGCACACTTAACAGTGTTATGCAACCACCAGCTCTGTTCAGTTCCAAAACATTTCATTACCCCAGAATAAAATTAATCAGCAGTCACACCCAATTTGTCCCCCCTTGTCCCCGGTAGGTACCCACCTGTGTCCTTATCTATGAATGTATCTACTCCTGAATATATCATACTAATGGAAGCAAACAATATGTGACCTTTATTATCCAGCTTTCCCTTAGCATAAATATTTTCAAGGATCATTCATGCTGTAGCGTGAATCAGTACTTCAGACCTTCTTTTTTTTGGCTGACTAAATATTCCATTATATGTGTGGTTAACATGGTTTGTTTATCCATCTGTGTGAGTTATTCCCATCATGGTGCTGTCATGAATACTCCTGTACAAGCATTTGGGTACCTGTTTTCAATTCTTTTTGAGTGTATGTATACTTAAGGAGTGGAATTCCTGGGACATAGAGGAATTCTTTACATTTTTTAAGAAACTGCTAATCTTTGCCACAGAGCCTGTACTATTTTCCATTTCTGCCATGCACATATACTTGGTTTGTTTCTCTGCATCTGCACCAACACTTGATATATTCTATGGGTCTATTTTTCATTATAGCCAGTATGATACGTGCAAAGTAGATATTTCATTTTGGGTTTGAATTTCATTTCCCTAATAAATATGTTGAGCAGGTTTTCATGTCCTTGTTGCTCATTGTATATCTCCTGTAAACAAAAGTATATTCAAGTCATTTGCCCATTTAAAAGTTTTTGTCTTTTTGCTGTCTTGAGTTCTTAAATATTCTGGATATGATAAGTTGCATTTAAAATTTTAGCTGCTTTATTTCAGTTATTCAAGGAGAGATTATCCACACTCCTGAGCCAGCAAGGATTATACTCCACCACGTAGACGCTATGCACACAGTTATTACGGACATTCAAATTCTCGGAATGATCATCCCTCTAGAGGACATAGGTAATATAAAATGTTGTGTTTATATCAAATAAAAACATTCGTTTCAATTATGTTATTGTGACACATAATTTAAATTGATGACATAATTTATGACATTCTTTTAAATTCAGTGACCGTGATGGCTATGGTGGAAATCGTGATAGAGATTATTCTGAATATTGAAGTGGAAGCTTTTACAGGGATTCATATGGGAGTTACGGTAAGAGTCCAGTTACAACTTGTAAATCATAGAATTAGACTTAACCAGATCGTTGTTTACTCTACTTTTACTTCAGTTCCTCAAAGGTAAAAGTATGTTTAGCATGTCCTTTTAGATAAGTTAAAGACCTTTGAATGGTTTTGTTAATAGCTCACTTAAAATAAAAGGCTATGAAGGGTAAATGGGCAGTCTCATCTTTTTTTCTCATTACAGAAAACCAATTTTAACATTATTATGATTTTTATTTTTATTTTGTGTGCGGGACACGGGCCTCTCACCATCGTGGCCCCTCCCGTTGCGGAGCACAGGCTCCTGACGCGGAGTCCCAGAGGCCATGCACGGCCCAAGGTCCCAACCGCTCCCCGGCATGTGGGATCCTCCTGGACCGGGGCACGAACCCGTGTCCCCTGCATCGGCAGTCGGACTGTCAACCACTGCGCCACCAGGGAAGCCCCACTGAATCTTGTTAAAAGTTGCCACTCGACTGATTATTTAAAAATGCTAAAATAGGGGCTTTTACTTTCAAAGAAACTACTTAGGCTGAAAAATATTGCTCGCTCTTTTAAAGAAATGTAGAAGCCCTTCACCGTTGCTACCTAGTTTATATTTTCATAGCAGAGAGAGCTGAAGCTTATCTTTTCAAATATTTAGCACTGTAAGTCATGTTATATGATCCCAGAAAAATTTGTAATGTTTAGCGTTTGTTTATCAATCAGTAACTTCCCATGTGACTCCCGTGGTGCACCAGCAGCACGAAGGGCCCCTGTGACTTACGGTGGAAGCAGTCGCTGTGATAGCAATATGAGAGATGGATATGGAGGAGGTCCGGAAGGTTACTCCAGCAGGCAAAGTAATACTTATTCAAGGGGTCGAAAGCGTAGAAGACAGGAACAATGAGGGTTTCCACCCTCTGTGAATAGGGAGTACCTTGCTCCCCGTGACTCATACAGTAGCTCAGTTTGTGGGGCTTCCAGACGAGGTTATGCGGGAAGCCAATCTGAAAGAGAGGGCCGAAGCAGATATTAAAAATTAACACTCAGTCATGCACCAAATGTTCGTTACAAAGGAAAAGTTTAAGTTGTTTTCCTTAATTGATGCTTGAACACTACTAAAAGAAAAATGTTGGTTTGGGGGGAAGAGGCATATATTAACTTTTCCTCTAGGAATTTTCAGACAAAGGGGAAACATGGAATTATTCAGAGGACTTTCATGTTGTTAATGTTAATTGAAAAGTAGAAGTCGTGTTTCAAATGTTCAAAATTTTCAGAGTAAAAAAATTTCGTGAAATATGTTTTGTTGATGATACTGCTGAGTTAAACAAGCATAAAACTTTTGTTTGGAGGGTGAATTGTGCTGTTTGCCTAAACTTTTCCTTTGTACGTGAATGTATTCAAAATTAAGCAATGTGTTATTTCTCCATCGCAAGCTGTGACTGTTTTCCAGTTAGGCTAAAGAAATTACATGTTCCTTTTTGAAAGCTTATAAACATGTAAAAGTTTTGAGAAGTCTCCAAAAAGGCTGAGAAACAATGCTTGCATTATTAGTGAAAGTCGATGTGTCTTTATCCCTTTAAAGCCATAGTATAGATGAAAGGAAAATTGAGACAGGTGACTGTAAAGAGTTTAAGAAATCTTGAGGTTAAGTATCTATTTTCTGATCCATATTCAAGTGGCAGATGACCAACGTGGGAATAATGGTTATAAAACCAATTTTCCACTCAATGTAAATGGAACCAGTTAACTTTTCTGAGTATATATATCTTAGTGAAAGTTAGTACCCCTAGATTTTAAGACATTGGGAAACGTTTTAAGTAATACTGATTTTAACTTTATGTTGGTGTGCTTGATGTAACACAAAGGGTTTCGTAATATACTCATAAGTATAGAGTTATCTGGAGGGTTAAGGGTTTTTTGTCAGTGACTTCAGGTGACATTTAATGAGTAATGCTTACAATTTGGGAAGAAACTGGAGTGTAAAAACTTTAAGCCAAATTGGAATCTGCAAAACTAGTACAGAAATCTGCAATTTCCTTTTAAAGGAACAGCAAACATGAAGTTCAGGGGAAGGAGAGTATTATTTGAGCCAAACTGAGGATTATAACTCAGGAGACAGACTCAGAAAGTTCTGAGGACTGTTCTACCTGTTAGAAGTCAAAGGCATGGTTACATTCATTTTGAAGAGAAAGGACAGTATATCACATCAAAGTGACATACAGATATTTTACATGAAGATCAGCAGGGATACGTAGTCTGGGTAAGCAGGTACAAAGTGAGCAGCAAGTCAGCATGATCCCAGTACAGAGCTGGGAAAGAACAGTATTCTTTTTAAGAAGTTACAGCCTAAGTGTCAGAGGAAGGTAAAATAATTGACCTTTATGATCAGGAAGGCAATCTGTCTTTGAGGAACTCTGGTTAATGTGTAATGCAGATATTAGGGAGGGAGCGAGGATGTCTCAATGACCACAGAATTTTATGTTTAAGTTTTCTTGGCGGGCCTTAAAGTACTGCATTTCATAAAATCCTACGGGGCATGAAAGGTTTGCTTTTAGTATCTAACATATCAGATTGATGAGTCAAATCCTTAAAAGGAAGGATAAAGCAAACGAAGTTTCGAACCCAAAACTGAACCGATTACTTTTTCCTGAGTACCTGTTCATGAAAAACCCATAAAACTCTTAAGTGTTTAACAGTTGGGTGGTCTTCAAAATACAGGGATACTGTGGGTTTGGTTCCAGAACAGTAAAGCAAGTCATGGTTTTTCTCAATTTCACGGCTTCTTATGTAACCCAGTCTTTGCTATTAACAGATAACATGTATTTCTCCACTAGTTTTTAAGAGAAATGTGTTTGTTCCTTTCTTCCTCGTGTGTAAAAATACTCATTGTGTTCCCAGTGAATTGAAGCTTCTTGCTCTTCATGCCAAGAGTTGGGCATGAGACATGCCGTTAAGCAAGTAAAGTGAGGATTTATTTAAGCAAGAATATGCCCTCAGGGAGAGCAGGCAGTTAGGTGAGGAGCTGCTGCCCTGGGTTCCATTGGCAAGCCAGTTATGAGGGGCATACAAAGGAAGGGGTGGCATACTCATTGGGGAAGCAGGAGTTTGGGGGTCAAATTCCCTGTTTCTTTGCAGCTCCAGAAGGGATTTTTGTCCTTATTTAGCTTAATCAGAAGTGTCATGGCCTCACTGCATGGTGTGTGCTGCTTGTCTGCAAGGCTAATTTTATTGTAAGGAGAGCATAATGAGCAACAGGTTACATTTGGAAGTAGGAGATTCCTGTCTTTCCTCATCTCTCTTTGTCTGCCTTCAGGACACTTACCACCGAAAATGTGCAGTTTCCTGTCAGTCTGGAGGTTCCTGTTTTTCTTTGTCGGCCCATGGACCTCTGCTCTTTACCAGGTGCTTGATTTCCTGCCACCTGGCCCCTCTTCCATTACTCAGCTCATATCTAGCTACTCGCCTGCTGTAGCAATTACAGTAATCTTAACCTCACAGTCCTTTAATTGCATTGCAGTCACTGAAAAACATGCTTAACATCCAGATTGAATTTTGTTCATGAATGAGTGATATCCAAACCTCTCTAGGAGGATTTTCTCAGACACCATCTGAGATTTAATATCAATTGTTTTTCCTCTCGTGTTTCTTTCCTGTCAGGCAGAGGATTAAAATATTAAACAATCATTATTGAAATACTAACAATTCTTTGATTTCCTACTATATACTGAACTTGTCCCTTCCAGTAGACTTGCTTGGAAGCTGCCGGCTGGTCTACATATTAGGTAGAAACCATAAAACCCCTGAATTAGGGAACAGTTATAACTTTGCCTGATTTAAAGATCAGCTTTTGTATAATGCATACAGCTGTTTTCTATCTAGACTATGGAAAGTGTCCCAAGAAATACTAACTGATCACCATCAACTGATCAACTGGTGTTTACATGAACACATTTCATTGCATAGTTTTCTCAAGTGCTCAATAATGGTTAATATACGATTAAGACACTACCAATGCAAAGCATTAACACCACAGATCTGGGCTTCCCTAGTGGCCCAGTGGTTGAGAGTCCGGCTGCCGATGCAGGGGACACGGGTTCGTGCCCCGGTCCGGGAGGATCCCACATGCCGCGGAGCGGTTGGGCCCGTGAGCCATGGCCGCTGAGACTGGCTTCTGGAGCCTGTGCTTTGCAATGGGAGGGGCCACAACGGTGAGAGGCCGGCATACCGCAAAAAGAAAAAACCAAAAACCAAAACAGTTTCATGATTTGGACCAGTCTCTAAAAAAGGCAGGATTACAAATTAACCTCAGGCTCCCACTTAATATAAAAGTAATGACAATATTTTCACACTTTTGTTTTGAACCCTGAATTATGTTTTCGGCGTTGTGCTCAATGTGCTCAGTACATCATTTAACCTCACAATAACCCTATCTGATAATTCTTTATCATCTTGTTTTCGTAGACTGGGTAAATTTAAGAGTTTAGGTAGCTTACCCAGTTTCATATAACTACTAAATTTTGAAGTTTAGATTATTTTCTGTCTGCCTGACTTCGTATCATATTAAATCGCTATACGCATTATATCTTCTAGACATTCATATTTCTGTTTCAGATTATTCTAACAGTTCCACTAAAAAAATTAAGTAAGTAGCATATCTGCATAGCAAGCAAAATGCTTCATGATCTGGTCCTCCCCATTTTACATCTATCAAGAAATCCCTGAACTCTCCCTACTGATTACCTGGAGCTTCACGTTATTAGCCCAAAATGCGTTTTCCTTTTTTTTTTTTTTACGGTACGCGGGCATCTCACCGTTGTGGCCTCTCCCGTTGTGGAGCACAAGCTTCAGACGAGCAGGCTCAGCGGCCATGGCTCAGGGGCCCAGCAGCTCAGGGGCATGTGGGATCCTCCCGGACCGGGGCACGAACCCGCATCCCCTGCATGGGCAGGCGGACTCTCAACCACTGCGCCACCTGGGAAGCCCTTCTCCTTTATATTGATTAAATTAAAGCAACTGGGAAAAGTATGCAGTAAAAAGTAGAGAACACATTCTGCTGTTGCAGTTTTCTTTAGAGTTTCTCCCGCGAGTTCTCCCGCGAGTTTCTCTGTTCACCCCTCCCCTACCTCCACATCTTCCATCTTCCCTACCTCCCCTGCGGCTCATCCCTTCCCCCACCCACCGCTACATCTGGTTCCTTAGCCTCTTTCTAGAAGTAGAGCGCTTGCTCTCGAGCCTTAGTTTAGTTAACGGTCGTCTGAAGAGACGCGGAAGGAGGACTTCTGAAGAGGAGGACAAAATAAGGTAAGAAATTCGGCATTTTAGGGAGGAGAGAATAACTTATACCTCAGGAGAAAGAGTTGACACCTATATGTTCTCCTGTTACCAGAGAAAGCATGGTAATTCAGATTTTGATTTTTCTCTCAGGCTTTTTCTGTAAGAGATAAGAGCCGAGTAAGTGGTGTTTGTATAACTATGTCTGAATAGACAGTGTCTGGAGAAGTCTATCAGTTGTTCTTGAACAGTACGTTTACTGTTTGTTCTCCTGGAGAATCAGTTGCCAAGGCAGCGATGAAAAGCCAGTGAAGTTCCTGGAGTTGGTCCGTGAATTGCGAAGTTGGGGGTGGGGGTGGAGCTAGGTTTGAAATGCTGCGGGAGGGAATATTGAGTAGATAACTTAAGTGTGATTAGCGGCGTACCCTCTTTGCTGTTTACTCTCACTTGCGGGTAGTGGAGCGTATGCCGGGCGCCAGTTTTGTTCCGCTTGCGCTTTTGTTTTTTGCGGTATGCGGGCCTCTCACTGCTGTGGCCCCCCCCACCGCGGAGCACGGGCTCGGTACCCAGAGGCTCCAGACGCGCAGGCCCAGCGGCCATGGCTCACGGGCCCAGCCGCTCCGCGGCTGGTGGGCTCCTCCCGGAGCGGTGCCGAACCCGTGTCCCCTGGGTAGGCAGGCGGACTGTCAACCACTGCGCCAGCAGGGAAGCCCTCTCGTGCAGTTTTTCTTTTTTCTTTTTTGTTTCCTCGGGTTTTCTTTGTGAAAGCAGAGGTACTGAGCAATACAAGCAAGATAGCTATTTTAACTTAAATGATTTAAAACTTGTAATTTTAGTTATCAAATGTCAAAATGTTGATTCACTTGACAAAAAGCGTCTGATTTAATTTGGCATATAAAGAATGGTACTCTCTTTTGACCAGTGTTTCTTAAAGTCTATCGATCTAAGTAAACACAGTTTACATTTTCCTCAATAAAGGAAGTAACTCCCTCCTTTGCTTTTATGACTTACCACTTTTAAAGTTTGTGGAAAAAAAATATTTTAAGCATTATTTGATGCATAGACAAGAAAAATGTGAGTAGATGTGAAAAATTTAAAAATATGTTTAAGGTATATTCTGCACAGTTCATAAAACATATTAACTGTTAGATGTGTAGAATCCAGGACTATTTATTATTGCTTATTTTTTTGTTGTGTTTTGGAAAAGAAGCCTTGAACCCTGCAGGTAAACTAATTTACAGCTGCCTTCTAATCTAGTTTTTACATACAGGTTTTTGTAAGATATCTATAAAGAATGGAGCATTTGTTACGCCAGTGCTTGTTTTGCTTTGTGTTACAAGTTTCCTCTCTTTTAAGTAAGAAACGGCAAATATTTTCACTGATATAGGGTACTTCAGTTGAGTTATAAACAGGTGTAATAGTTTTTGCTTATAATTTACTTTTTGCTATATGTATAAAGATATATTTTTAATTACTTACAGAAAAATGGCGGAAGCAGACCAGGCTGGGAAACTGTTCATAGGAGGCCTCCATGCTGACACCAATGAAAATTCTCTTGAAGTGGTATTTGGGAAATATGGTCACATTATGGAAGGTAATTTTTAGAACCTATATATATACATATAGACACACACACACACACACACACACATATATGTTCGAAGCAAATGTGTATTAAACATACACCATTGAACAGCTAAGTTAAAGTGCTTTTTCTATTTGTAACACACGAGCACTTTTTTTTTAAGTTTCTGTTTTTTATTAGGAAAGCACTGGGCAATGAGGGAAATTGTACAACTTAGGGGCTCCTACTACTGAGAAGGGAAAAAAGCAGCGTTTCTTTCTTCACCCCAGCCACGCTTTGCAGCATGCTGGGTTTTACTTACCTGACCAGGGATCAAGCCCACGCACAGTGGCATGCGGCATGTGGATCTTAGTTGCCTGACGAGGGATCAGACCCGTGTCCCCTTCATTGGGAACGTGGAGTCTTATCCACTGGACCACCAGGGAAGTCCCAGGGCTTTTTAAACATACTGGGGTCATAGGACATGAAATGGGATGAGATATGCTAGTTGTAGAATGGTTGAAATTATTGACTCTCTTTTTAAACTACTAGAAATGATATAAAATGGAAAGGTTTTTTTGCTTTATTTGTTTTTGGTGTTTGTTTTGTTTTTAAGTAACTTCCGGGAGGCTGTTACTGCACTGTGTCCATAACATGAAATTAAGGAGGGCTTATGAGAAAGTGTCAAAGGATGGATTATTTTGAAAATATGAAACGTTCAATTTTATGTGAAATTTAAATTAAAAATATTTATGTATATTACAGTTATGTTGATAAAGGATCAGAAAAAAAACAAGTCTAGAGGCTTTGCTTTTATTACAATTGAGAATCCTGCAGATGCAAAGGATGCTATCCAAGATATGAATGGAAAAGTAAGAGCCTTTTAATAATATTTTGTGTTCTCCATTTATTAGTATGTCTAGATTTTTTTTCTAGTTTTTTAAAGTAACATGATGCCATATAAGCCTTCACTCTCCTTTTTGTCACATAAGTACTGGATTGTCTGGTTGGAAAGAGATTGACATTAACATTAGCTTTAACAATATATTTTAAACCTGTTTTAGCATTCAAATGTAAAAGTAAATAAGTTTTAGCCTGTAGAGCTCTCCCCAATATCCCATACTGTTATTTTTAAGTCTCGACTTTTTTGTACTTAAGAGTCACTCTTTCTTGTGTCAATGTTACAAATAATCATTTGTCCCTTACAACTGTACTTTTAATTGCATATTTGCTCAAAGAATTCTTTTATATTGTAGGTAATATTTTTCCCATTTTATATTGCAGGTAATATCTTTTTATATTCATCATCCTGTGAATTGTTCATTGTTAAAAGTACCTCCAGTGCATCTCAGTTCTCATAGTGGGGAACACATACATTAATTCCCTTTGTCCTATAGCTTGGTTTCTGGTATGCTGCAGGCACTTGGCACATGTTGACCCTTTTACTTTACTTTCATATTTTAAGGTATGGTAGTACCTAAAAGTTGATCTTCACTCATGATTATATTTTGGGTGCAGAGGTAAATTTGTGTCATGAAGGATAGTTGACCCCCATTTTTGGTTTGTTTTCAGGCACAAGAACGTGTAGTCTGTGTAGACATTATTCTTCAATTCTTTATTCAACAGATATTTTATTGCCAGGCATTGCTTTAGCAATTGATTAATGGTTGTGGGTACTACAAATTACCTATTTTCTTGGACACTTGTGTTCTAGGGTGAAAGATGAGAAACGTACAAGTAAAACTAAATACAATTTCATATGCAAAAATATTAAGGAAAATAAAGTAGGTAATTTCATTAGAGCTTAAGGGGAGTGGATTTCTATACATATACATCTAAGAATGTTAAATCCTGAATGTTGGGAGGGAGGCAGCCATTCATAAGTGTATGGGAAATATTTTGGACCCAGAAACAGAAAAGGAGGCCCTAACGTGGGAGCACATGGCTGTTGAGGCTGTTTGTATTGGGCCAGGGCCCATCCATATCCACCAGAAGTCTTAGTAGGAATTCAGCATTTAAAATTGTTTTCCAAGGATAACATGAAACAGCTAGAGTGTTTTACTTAGAGCAATTATATGATGATTTGAATTATGTTTTCAAAAATCACATTGGCATCTATAGAAGGTTAATGTAGGAAGCTGTTGGAAGATTAAGAAGTGTAAGCATGTCTTAAACATAAGAATATGAAGTACTATTATAAGAAGGTACTCTTGGGGGACATGTTTAAACAATTGAATAAGGCAAGAAATGTTAAGGACCAAATAAGTGCTCTATTTAAAAAAAAATCAAGGAAATTATTAGAAGTAAATACAGAAGGACAATCATGTTGGAAAATGTTCTTTCTCTTAATATATAATAAATGCTAAAAAAGATTAGAGTAGGAATAACCATTTTGAATAAACAACTGAATCATTTTATTTTTTAAATGACACGTATACTTTTATATACCCTTGGGACACTGAAAACTTTGAATGGTAGAAGTAGAGAAAGGAAGTGAGTTTAGTTCTCCATTATAGAAAATAAAAGGGTATATTCTCTCATGATAAGTGAGAGGTATTAATCTTCTTTTAATACCAGAGGACATTTCAGGGAGCTCTAATTGCCAATACATACACTTTATGTTGGATGACTTAATGAAAGGCAGTTACTCATTAAGTCTCATTTATCTGGCATGGTGAAGGACACAATCATTTCAGAAGAAAATGTTTGCTTTGGGGAAAAAAGACTGATCTTGAACTAGAGCAGTTGTAAATAAATTTGATGTGATGTTATTAATGTTATACTTAATCTGTTTAGTCTTTGGATGGAAAGGCAATTAAGGTAGAGCAAGCCAACAAACGATCTTTGGAAAGCGGTGGTACACAGAGACCACAACCTCCTGCAAGAAACAGGGGCCATCTGAGAAATCCGAGACATGGAAGAGGAAGAAATCGAAGAGGAGGAAATAGAAGAGGTGGAAATGGAAGAGGAGGAAGTGGGAGCGCAAGAGAGCATCCCTCACCTGGAGGACACCTGGGTAATGTTTTGAAATACAAGGCTGCAACCAGAGGACCGAAAAATAGTAGGTTTAACTGTATAGAAACCTCTCAGTTTTTATTCCATCCTTTATGAGCAAAGTAGTGTGTAAGAACTATCAGATGATGAATCACATTGATAGTCAGAAGTATTTCTAAGTGGTGAAGAATTATTGTAGTTATAAAATGACTTAACTAGGTAATGTGCAAAATGTTAATCACCTTACAGGGGAATAGCATAAATTTTAAACTAAATTCAGTCTCTTTTACCATTATTACTAATTGCCTCTTTTCTTCGAGAATTTTTCTACCGAGTTTCCTACTGTTGATCATACATTAGAATTTTTCACTTTAGGACCGATAACTTGATATGAGTTTAAATCAATGATTCATTCATAATCTCTTAAAAATACATTGGTTAATTTTATTCTGAGAGTAGCCTTATTGCATCATAAAAATACTAGAGAATCTTGAAAACTCCACAACAGAAAATAAAAGTCACTCAGAATATCCACAATTCAGGGCGAAACACTTCATATTTTAGGTTTCACCTTGCAGTATTTGTCTTAAGTATATGTGTTCAGACATCTAAGCAAATCTCCATTGTCATTTTGATATGAGGCTTTTCTACCTGGGTCTGTGGTTTGCATTTGGGAAAATCCCTTAGGGAAATAAATAGAGCTTTAGATTCTAAAAGGTGTCTTTGACCCAGGAAAAGAGTAAAAAGCTCTGCTTCAGAAATATGTATGTTTTCTTTGTGTGTGTATTAGAGGAGGAAGTCGTTGAAAATGCCTTTTTTTGGATTTTTTTCAGAGAAGTTTTCTACTTAGTAAGAAAAGGAGGAAAAGCACTTTGCATTTCAAAAACTTCCATATATTTAACAACCTCTGCTTCATCTATTAACCAGAACCAGTCTTCAGAAATAAAACGTTTAGTTTCTTTTTGTGCTAATTCCATGTGTGAATTTTAGGAAATGTTTTTTGAAAGTTCAGTTAGAGGGTGTGCCCATTTTAAGATAACACAGTTTTGTTCTTTTCCCACTATCTTGAGCTTGAGAAAAGTTGACCAGTTCATATTCTGCCATGTGTAAGAGTACTCATTTTTTCTTGCCTGTGGCACAACCGGGGAATTGGAATACATCTAAACACCTTTCTGGTTCGAAAGGTAACACATCAATTTTCAGTATTTAGTGTGCATTTCTTAAATACTATTAAAATTGAACAGAACATAGCCCTTTTGACTGAGAAATGAACATTAAGAGTTGATCTGTGAATAACACAGGCCTGAACTGTTGATCAACTTACAAGCAGATTTTGTTTTTCAATAAATACATATAAGATCACTACGTGATCCAAGGTTGGTTGAATCCATGGATGCAGAACTAGGGATACTGGACCAAGTGTAAAGTTATAAGCAGATATTCTCCGGCAAAGGGAGTTATTTGTATGTATGTACTTAACTTTTAGGTAATGCATTTTTTATTCATCCTTTTTATTTTTAATGCTTTGATTTATACCTAGGATGTTGTGTTTTTCAAAAGCTTCCTTGACACCAGAATTATATAACTAATAACTTACCATCTTCCTCCTAAAATGATGAAAAATTCAGTTTTACATTTAATTTATCCAGGTTTTTCTGTACTCTCTCTCTTCTCCCCAGAGCACTTTCATACCAGTGGTTCTTCAGTTTTGTTCCTACGTTTCCCAAACTGACTTTTACGGTAAGTCTTTGAACTCTACTGACTTATGTGTCATATGAGGAAACAATCATATTGGTTTAGACAGATAGGAAAGCTGAAGACTGGAGTAATGGTTTAGTGAAAATTTATAACAATAAGTGAAACTTGCCCGATGAAAAAATGTTGATTCTGCTTAACTAAAAAGATTTCATTTAAACACAGGTCGTGGTGGACACACTCCTAGTCCCAAGGCGAGTTCTTCCAGGGGAGCCTTTCCAGTTAAAAGAGGACCATGTTCCAGAAGTGGAGGTCTTCCTCCTAAGAGATGTTGCCAAGGGCGAAGCAGTAGGGGGGTGGGAAGACAAGGTAAATGCTATATAAGGCAGAGACAGTTGTTTCTAATTAATGAAAGGGAGCTATTTTAAACAGAATGTTTAAGCAAAATGGGAAGTGAGAAGTATATGGACATGTTAACCAATCACTAATTTATTGATTGATTTGTGGTTGGGAAATAACTTGTCAGTTTTTGATTATAGATGTAGTAGGTGATTAGCACTGCAGTGGGGAAAACATTGCTTGTAAGTCCATGTTGGCTATAGAATTCCTCTTAATTTAAGTTGCTGCTAACACTTTTTGGTTAGTAGGCTTCTTTATCACATAGTTTCAATATCAGAATTTTCATGAAAACTATGTCCTGTGAGAGAATGTTCTGGTCTGTAGACTAGTTAAGCTATGTATATTGGCTAGCTGGTTTTATTAATTATTATAAACAATAATTGAAACTTGCCATATGAACTGTAGTTTGTGCTCTTAACTTTTCTAGCACTGTTTTCTGATCCGTAATATGGTAGAGACTTGAAACAGCCATTATCAAATTGCCCTTTTACGTGTAGAATATGAATGAAGCCAAATGTAGCACGATATTGACTTCAAAACACAACAGAAGCTAAGAAGCCTACCCTTTCCATTAGTAGATGGTTAGCCTAGTGAACAAACAAGAGAAGAGAACAAACAAGGTCCTAGTGACCTCCAGGAATGAGGAATAAGAATTAACACAGGAAGAGAACGTTATTTATGGGAGATAGTTTCATATTTTGGGAGCGGTACAGTGTTTTTCAAATGAGCCCTTTATTGCTAATAAACAAGAGAAGTCACTATTGCTATCCTCATACAAGGCCCATAATTAAGGTTGTACACTTAAAGGAGAGAGCCGACCACTTGGTGGTTGAATATGTGACAGTAGTTACCAAAAATCAATGTTTTGCTCAAAGTCTGAGAAGTGTTCCCTACTGCTGGTAATCTAAAGGTTATGCCAACTGTATGGGGAACGGGAGATGTCAGAAAATACAATGTTCAGTGGTACCATTGAAAGGGAAACGAAAATGTGCGTAAATGGAATTTTAGAAGGGGTAGTTTTTTTAAATGATTTTGGAGAGTGGAAGGCTATCAGACTTTGGGATTTTTCTTTGAAACATTACTGTCAATTCTGAGATACTTACATAAGCATTTTTAAATTAAAGGTTCAGGATCACATGGAAGAGAAAATTGTGGAGGTCCTCCTCGTAGAGAGCCAGTCTCTTTTCGGAGAGTTGGCTATATGTCACAGAGATGGTGGTTATGCTACTAAAGATAGGTAATAGGAAGCACAGTATATGAATTAAGTCATGGTTAGTTTTGTTGTTCTTGTTGAAATTTACCTAACACAAAATTGAACATTTAAAAGTGAACAGTTCAGTAACATTTAGCACACTTAACAGTGTTATGCAACCACCAGCTCTGTTCAGTTCCAAAACATTTCATTACCCCAGAATAAAATTAATCAGCAGTCACACCCAATTTGTCCCCCCTTGTCCCCGGTAGGTACCCACCTGTGTCCTTATCTATGAATGTATCTACTCCTGAATATATCATACTAATGGAAGCAAACAATATGTGACCTTTATTATCCAGCTTTCCCTTAGCATAAATATTTTCAAGGATCATTCATGCTGTAGCGTGAATCAGTACTTCAGACCTTCTTTTTTTTGGCTGACTAAATATTCCATTATATGTGTGGTTAACATGGTTTGTTTATCCATCTGTGTGAGTTATTCCCATCATGGTGCTGTCATGAATACTCCTGTACAAGCATTTGGGTACCTGTTTTCAATTCTTTTTGAGTGTATGTATACTTAAGGAGTGGAATTCCTGGGACATAGAGGAATTCTTTACATTTTTTAAGAAACTGCTAATCTTTGCCACAGAGCCTGTACTATTTTCCATTTCTGCCATGCACATATACTTGGTTTGTTTCTCTGCATCTGCACCAACACTTGATATATTCTATGGGTCTATTTTTCATTATAGCCAGTGTGATACGTGCAAAGTAGATATTTCATTTTGGGTTTGAATTTCATTTCCCTAATAAATATGTTGAGCAGGTTTTCATGTCCTTGTTGCTCATTGTATATCTCCTGTAAACAAAAGTATATTCAAGTCCTTTGCCCATTTAAAAGTTTTTGTCTTTTTGCTGTCTTGAGTTCTTAAATATTCTGGATATGATAAGTTGCATTTAAAATTTTAGCTGCTTTATTTCAGTTATTCAAGGAGAGATTATCCACACTCCTGAGCCAGCAAGGATTATACTCCACCACGTAGACGCTATGCACACAGTTATTACGGACATTCAAATTCTCGGAATGATCATCCCTCTAGAGGACATAGGTAATATAAAATGTTGTGTTTATATCAAATAAAAACCTTCGTTTCAATTATGTTATTGTGACACATAATTTAAATTGATGACATAATTTATGACATTCTTTTAAATTCAGTGACCGTGATGGCTATGGTGGAAATCGTGATAGAGATTATTCTGAATATTGAAGTGGAAGCTTTTACAGGGATTCATATGGGAGTTACGGTAAGAGTCCAGTTACAACTTGTAAATCATAGAATTAGACTTAACCAGATCGTTGTTTACTCTACTTTTACTTCAGTTCCTCAAAGGTAAAAGTATGTTTAGCATGTCCTTTTAGATAAGTTAAAGACCTTTGAATGGTTTTGTTAATAGCTCACTTAAAATAAAAGGCTATGAAGGGTAAATGGGCAGTCTCATCTTTTTTTCTCATTACAGAAAACCAATTTTAACATTATTATGATTTTTATTTTTATTTTGTGTGCGGGACACGGGCCTCTCACCATCGTGGCCCCTCCCGTTGCGGAGCACAGGCTCCTGACGCGGAGTCCCAGAGGCCATGCACGGCCCAAGGTCCCAACCGCTCCCCGGCATGTGGGATCCTCCTGGACCGGGGCACGAACCCGTGTCCCCTGCATCGGCAGTCGGACTGTCAACCACTGCGCCACCAGGGAAGCCCCACTGAATCTTGTTAAAAGTTGCCACTCGACTGATTATTTAAAAATGCTAAAATAGGGGCTTTTACTTTCAAAGAAACTACTTAGGCTGAAAAATATTGCTCGCTCTTTTAAAGAAATGTAGAAGCCCTTCACCGTTGCTACCTAGTTTATATTTTCATAGCAGAGAGAGCTGAAGCTTATCTTTTCAAATATTTAGCACTGTAAGTCATGTTATATGATCCCAGAAAAATTTGTAATGTTTAGCGTTTGTTTATCAATCAGTAACTTCCCATGTGACTCCCGTGGTGCACCAGCAGCACGAAGGGCCCCTGTGACTTACGGTGGAAGCAGTCGCTGTGATAGCAATATGAGAGATGGATATGGAGGAGGTCCGGAAGGTTACTCCAGCAGGCAAAGTAATACTTATTCAAGGGGTCGAAAGCGTAGAAGACAGGAACAATGAGGGTTTCCACCCTCTGTGAATAGGGAGTACCTTGCTCCCCGTGACTCATACAGTAGCTCAGTTTGTGGGGCTTCCAGACGAGGTTATGCGGGAAGCCAATCTGAAAGAGAGGGCCGAAGCAGATATTAAAAATTAACACTCAGTCATGCACCAAATGTTCGTTACAAAGGAAAAGTTTAAGTTGTTTTCCTTAATTGATGCTTGAACACTACTAAAAGAAAAATGTTGGTTTGGGGGGAAGAGGCATATATTAACTTTTCCTCTAGGAATTTTCAGACAAAGGGGAAACATGGAATTATTCAGAGGACTTTCATGTTGTTAATGTTAATTGAAAAGTAGAAGTCGTGTTTCAAATGTTCAAAATTTTCAGAGTAAAAAAATTTCGTGAAATATGTTTTGTTGATGATACTGCTGAGTTAAACAAGCATAAAACTTTTGTTTGGAGGGTGAATTGTGCTGTTCGCCTAAACTTTTCCTTTGTACGTGAATGTATTCAAAATTAAGCAATGTGTTATTTCTCCATCGCAAGCTGTGACTGTTTTCCAGTTAGGCTAAAGAAATTACATGTTCCTTTTTGAAAGCTTGTAAACATGTAAAAGGTTTGAGAAGTCTCCAAAAAGGCTGAGAAACAATGCTTGCATTATTAGTGAAAGTCGATGTGTCTTTATCCCTTTAAAGCCATAGTATAGATGAAAGGAAAATTGAGACAGGTGACTGTAAAGAGTTTAAGAAATCTTGAGGTTAAGTATCTATTTTCTGATCCATATTCAAGTGGCAGATGACCAACGTGGGAATAATGGTTATAAAACCAATTTTCCACTCAATGTAAATGGAACCAGTTAACTTTTCTGAGTATATATATCTTAGTGAAAGTTAGTACCCCTAGATTTTAAGACATTGGGAAACGTTTTAAGTAATACTGATTTTAACTTTATGTTGGTGTGCTTGATGTAACACAAAGGGTTTCGTAATATACTCATAAGTATAGAGTTATCTGGAGGGTTAAGGGTTTTTTGTCAGTGACTTCAGGTGACATTTAATGAGTAATGCTTACAATTTGGGAAGAAACTGGAGTGTAAAAACTTTAAGCCAAATTGGAATCTGCAAAACTAGTACAGAAATCTGCAATTTCCTTTTAAAGGAACAGCAAACATGAAGTTCAGGGGAAGGAGAGTATTATTTGAGCCAAACTGAGGATTATAACTCAGGAGACAGACTCAGAAAGTTCTGAGGACTGTTCTACCTGTTAGAAGTCAAAGGCATGGTTACATTCATTTTGAAGAGAAAGGACAGTATATCACATCAAAGTGACATACAGATATTTTACATGAAGATCAGCAGGGATACGTAGTCTGGGTAAGCAGGTACAAAGTGAGCAGCAAGTCAGCATGATCCCAGTACAGAGCTGGGAAAGAACAGTATTCTTTTTAAGAAGTTACAGCCTAAGTGTCAGAGGAAGGTAAAATAATTGACCT
This sequence comes from Mesoplodon bidens, assembly GCF_964165515.1. Taxonomy (NCBI): domain Eukaryota; kingdom Metazoa; phylum Chordata; class Mammalia; order Artiodactyla; family Ziphiidae; genus Mesoplodon; species Mesoplodon bidens. The sequence goes on along the minus strand of NW_027671724.1, from coordinate 179,178 downwards.
TTATGATCAGGAAGGCAATCTGTCTTTGAGGAACTCTGGTTAATGTGTAATGCAGATATTAGGGAGGGAGCGAGGATGTCTCAATGACCACAGAATTTTATGTTTAAGTTTTCTTGGCGGGCCTTAAAGTACTGCATTTCATAAAATCCTACGGGGCATGAAAGGTTTGCTTTTAGTATCTAACATATCAGATTGATGAGTCAAATCCTTAAAAGGAAGGATAAAGCAAACGAAGTTTCGAACCCAAAACTGAACCGATTACTTTTTCCTGAGTACCTGTTCATGAAAAACCCATAAAACTCTTAAGTGTTTAACAGTTGGGTGGTCTTCAAAATACAGGGATACTGTGGGTTTGGTTCCAGAACAGTAAAGCAAGTCATGGTTTTTCTCAATTTCACGGCTTCTTATGTAACCCAGTCTTTGCTATTAACAGATAACATGTATTTCTCCACTAGTTTTTAAGAGAAATGTGTTTGTTCCTTTCTTCCTCGTGTGTAAAAATACTCATTGTGTTCCCAGTGAATTGAAGCTTCTTGCTCTTCATGCCAAGAGTTGGGCATGAGACATGCCGTTAAGCAAGTAAAGTGAGGATTTATTTAAGCAAGAATATGCCCTCAGGGAGAGCAGGCAGTTAGGTGAGGAGCTGCTGCCCTGGGTTCCATTGGCAAGCCAGTTATGAGGGGCATACAAAGGAAGGGGTGGCATACTCATTGGGGAAGCAGGAGTTTGGGGGTCAAATTCCCTGTTTCTTTGCAGCTCCAGAAGGGATTTTTGTCCTTATTTAGCTTAATCAGAAGTGTCATGGCCTCACTGCATGGTGTGTGCTGCTTGTCTGCAAGGCTAATTTTATTGTAAGGAGAGCATAATGAGCAACAGGTTACATTTGGAAGTAGGAGATTCCTGTCTTTCCTCATCTCTCTTTGTCTGCCTTCAGGACACTTACCACCGAAAATGTGCAGTTTCCTGTCAGTCTGGAGGTTCCTGTTTTTCTTTGTCGGCCCATGGACCTCTGCTCTTTACCAGGTGCTTGATTTCCTGCCACCTGGCCCCTCTTCCATTACTCAGCTCATATCTAGCTACTCGCCTGCTGTAGCAATTACAGTCATCTTAACCTCACAGTCCTTTAATTGCATTGCAGTCACTGAAAAACATGCTTAACATCCAGATTGAATTTTGTTCATGAATGAGTGATATCCAAACCTCTCTAGGAGGATTTTCTCAGACACCATCTGAGATTTAATATCAATTGTTTTTCCTCTCGTGTTTCTTTCCTGTCAGGCAGAGGATTAAAATATTAAACAATCATTATTGAAATACTAACAATTCTTTGATTTCCTACTATATACTGAACTTGTCCCTTCCAGTAGACTTGCTTGGAAGCTGCCGGCTGGTCTACATATTAGGTAGAAACCATAAAACCCCTGAATTAGGGAACAGTTATAACTTTGCCTGATTTAAAGATCAGCTTTTGTATAATGCATACAGCTGTTTTCTATCTAGACTATGGAAAGTGTCCCAAGAAATACTAACTGATCACCATCAACTGATCAACTGGTGTTTACATGAACACATTTCATTGCATAGTTTTCTCAAGTGCTCAATAATGGTTAATATACGATTAAGACACTACCAATGCAAAGCATTAACACCACAGATCTGGGCTTCCCTAGTGGCCCAGTGGTTGAGAGTCCGGCTGCCGATGCAGGGGACACGGGTTCGTGCCCCGGTCCGGGAGGATCCCACATGCCGCGGAGCGGTTGGGCCCGTGAGCCATGGCCGCTGAGACTGGCTTCTGGAGCCTGTGCTTTGCAATGGGAGGGGCCACAACGGTGAGAGGCCGGCATACCGCAAAAAGAAAAAACCAAAAACCAAAACAGTTTCATGATTTGGACCAGTCTCTAAAAAAGGCAGGATTACAAATTAACCTCAGGCTCCCACTTAATATAAAAGTAATGACAATATTTTCACACTTTTGTTTTGAACCCTGAATTATGTTTTCGGCGTTGTGCTCAATGTGCTCAGTACATCATTTAACCTCACAATAACCCTATCTGATAATTCTTTATCATCTTGTTTTCGTAGACTGGGTAAATTTAAGAGTTTAGGTAGCTTACCCAGTTTCATATAACTACTAAATTTTGAAGTTTAGATTATTTTCTGTCTGCCTGACTTCGTATCATATTAAATCGCTATACGCATTATATCTTCTAGACATTCATATTTCTGTTTCAGATTATTCTAACAGTTCCACTAAAAAAATTAAGTAAGTAGCATATCTGCATAGCAAGCAAAATGCTTCATGATCTGGTCCTCCCCATTTTACATCTATCAAGAAATCCCTGAACTCTCCCTACTGATTACCTGGAGCTTCACGTTATTAGCCCAAAATGCGTTTTCCTTTTTTTTTTTTTTACGGTACGCGGGCATCTCACCGTTGTGGCCTCTCCCGTTGTGGAGCACAAGCTTCAGACGAGCAGGCTCAGCGGCCATGGCTCAGGGGCCCAGCAGCTCAGGGGCATGTGGGATCCTCCCGGACCGGGGCACGAACCCGTGTCCCCTGCTTGGGCAGGCGGACTCTCAACCACTGCGCCACCTGGGAAGCCCTTCTCCTTTATATTGATTAAATTAAAGCAACTGGGAAAAGTATGCAGTAAAAAGTAGAGAACACATTCTGCTGTTGCAGTTTTCTTTAGAGTTTCTCCCGCGAGTTCTCCCGCGAGTTTCTCTGTTCACCCCTCCCCTACCTCCACATCTTCCATCTTCCCTACCTCCCCTGCGGCTCATCCCTTCCCCCACCTACCGCTACATCTGGTTCCTTAGCCTCTTTCTAGAAGTAGAGCGCTTGCTCTCGAGCCTTAGTTTAGTTAACGGTCGTCTGAAGAGACGCGGAAGGAGGACTTCTGAAGAGGAGGACAAAATAAGGTAAGAAATTCGGCATTTTAGGGAGGAGAGAATAATTTATACCTCAGGAGAAAGAGTTGAGACCTATATGTTCTCCTGTTACCAGAGAAAGCATGGTAATTCAGATGTTGATTTTTCTCTCAGGCTTTTTCTGTAAGAGATAAGAGCCGAGTAAGTGGTGTTTGTATAACTATGTCTGAATAGACAGTGTCTGGAGAAGTCTATCAGTTGTTCTTGAACAGTAAGTACGTTTACTGTTTGTTCTCCTGGAGAATCAGTTGCCAAGGCAGCGATGAAAAGCCAGTGAAGTTCCTGGAGTTGGTCCGTGAATTGCGAAGTTGGGGGTGGGGGTGGAGCTAGGTTTGAAATGCTGCGGGAGGGAATATTGAGTAGATAACTTAAGTGTGATTAGCGGCGTACCCTCTTTGCTGTTTACTCTCACATGCGGGTAGTGGAGCGTATGCCGGGCGCCAGTTTGTTCCGCTTGCACTTTTGTTTTTTGCGGTATGCGGGCCTCTCACTGCTGTGGCCCCTCCCACCGCGGAGCACGGGCTCGGTACCCAGAGGCTCCAGACGCGCAGGCCCAGCGGCCATGGCTCACGGGCCTAGCCGCTCCGCGGCTGGTGGGATCCTCCCGGAGCGGTGCCGAACCCGTGTCCCCTGGGTAGGCAGGCGGACTGTCAACCACTGCGCCAGCAGGGAAGCCCTCTCGTGCAGTTTTTCTTTTTTCTTTTTTGTTTCCTCGGGTTTTCTTTGTGAAAGCAGAGGTACTGAGCAATACAAGCAAGATAGCTATTTTAACTTAAATGATTTAAAACTTGTAATTTTAGTTATCAAATGTCAAAATGTTGATTCACTTGACAAAAAGCGTCTGATTTAATTTGGCATATAAAGAATGGTACTCTCTTTTGACCAGTGTTTCTTAAAGTCTCTCGATCTAAGTAAACACAGTTTACATTTTCCTCAATAAAGGAAGTAACTCCCTCCTTTGCTTTTATGACTTACCACTTTTAAAGTTTGTGGGAAAACATTATTTTAAACATTATTTGATGCATAGACAAGAAAAATGTGAGTAGATGTGAAAAATTTAAAAATATGTTTAAGGTATATTCTGCACAGTTCATAAAACATATTAACTGTTAGATGTGTAGAATCCAGGGCCATTTATTATTGCTTATTTTTTTGTTGTGTTTTGGAAAAGAAGCCTTGAACCCTGCAGGTAAACTAATTTACAGTTGCCTTCTAATCTAGTTTTTACATACAGGTTTTTGTAAGATATCTATAAAGAATGGAGCATTTGTTACGCCAGTGCTTGTTTTGCTTTGTGTTACAAGTTTCCTCTCTTTTAAGTAAGAAACGGCAAATATTTTCACTGATATAGGGTACTTCAGTTGAGTTATAAACAGGTGTAATAGTTTTTGCTTATAATTTACTTTTTGCTATATGTATAAAGATATATTTTTAATTACTTACAGAAAAATGGCGGAAGCAGACCAGGCTGGGAAACTGTTCATAGGAGGCCTCCATGCTGACACCAATGAAAATTCTCTTGAAGTGGTATTTGGGAAATATGGTCACATTATGGAAGGTAATTTTTAGAACCTATATATATACATATAGACACACACACACACACACACACACACACACATATATGTTCGAAGCAAATGTGTATTAAACATACACCATTGAACAGCTAAGTTAAAGTGCTTTTTCTATTTGTAACACACGAGCACTTTTTTTTTAAGTTTCTGTTTTTTATTAGGAAAGCACTGGGCAATGAGGGAAATTGTACAACTTAGGGGCTCCTACTACTGAGAAGGGAAAAAAGCAGCGTTTCTTTCTTCACCCCAGCCACGCTTTGCAGCATGCTGGGTTTTACTTACCTGACCAGGGATCAAGCCCACGGACAGTGGCATGCGGCATGTGGATCTTAGTTGCCTGACGACGGATCAGGCCCGTGTCCCCTTCATTGGGAACGTGGAGTCTTTTCCACTGGACCACCAGGGAAGTCCCAGGGCTTTTTAAACATACTGGGGTCATAGGACATGAAATGGGATGAGATATGCTAGTTGTAGAATGGTTGAAATTATTGACTCTCTTTTTAAACTACTAGAAATGATATAAAATGGAAAGGGTTTTTTTGCTTTATTTGTTTTTGGTTTTTGTTTTGTTTTTAAGTAACTTCCGGGAGGCTGTTACTGCACTGTGTCCATAACATGAAATTAAGGAGGCCTTATGAGAAAGTGTCAAAGGATTGATTATTTTGAAAATATGAAACGTTCAATTTTATGTGAAATTTAAATTAAAAATATTTATGTATATTACAGTTATGTTGATAAAGGATCAGAAAAAAAACAAGTCTAGAGGCTTTGCTTTTATTACTTTTGAGTATCCTGCAGATGCAAAGGATGCTATCCAAGATATGAATGGAAAAGTAAGAGCCTTTTAATAATATTTTGTGTCCTCCATTTGTTACTATGTCTAGATTTTTTTTCTAGTTTTTTAAAGTAACATGATGCCATATAAGCCTTCACTCTCCTTTTTGTCACATAAGTACTGGATTGTCTGGTTGGAAAGAGATTGACATTAACATTAGCTTTAACAATATATTTTAAACCTGTTTTAGCATTCAAATGTAAAAGTAAATAAGTTTTAGCCTGTAGAGCTCTCCCCAATATCCCATACTGTTATTTTTAAGTCTCGACTTTTTTGTACTTCAGAGTCACTCTTTCTTGTGTCAATGTTACAAATAATCATTTCACCCTTAAAACTGTACTTTTAATTGCATCTTTGCTCAAAGAATTTTTTTATATTGTAGGTAATATTTTTCCCATTTTATGTTGCAGGTAATATCTTTTTACATGCATCATCCTGTGAATTGTTCATTGTTAAAAGTACCTTCAGTGCATCTCAGTTCTCATAGTGGGGAACACATACATTAATTCCCTTTTTCCTATAGCTTGGTTTCTGGTATGCTGCAGGCACTTGGCACATGTTGACCCTTTTACTTTACTTTCATATTTTAAGGTATGGTAGTACCTAAAAGTTGATCTTCACTCATGATTATATTTTGGGTGCAGAGGTAAATTTGTGTCATGAAGGATAGTTGACCCCCATTTTTGGTTTGTTTTCAGGCACAAGAAGGTGTAGTCTGTGTAGACATTATTCTTCAATTCTTTATTCAACAGATATTTTATTGCCAGGCATTGCTTTAGCAATTGATTAATGGTTGTGGGTACTACAAAATACCTATTTTCTTGGACACTTGTGTTCTAGGGTGAAAGATGAGAAACGTACAAGTAAAACTAAATACAATTTCATATGCAAAAATATTAAGGAAAATAAAGTAGGTAATTTCATTAGAGCTTAAGGGGAGTGGATTTCTATACATATACATCTAAGAATGTTAAATCCTGAATGTTGGGAGGGAGGCAGCCATTCATAAGTGTATGGGAAATATTTTGGACCCAGAAACAGAAAAGGAGGCCCTAACATGGGAGCACATGGCTGTTGAGGCTGTTTGTATTGGGCCAGGGCCCATCCATATCCACCAGAAGTCTTAGTAGGAATTCAGCATTTAAAATTGTTTTCCAAGGATAACATGAAACAGCTAGAGTGTTTTACTTAGAGCAATTATATGATGATTTGAATTATGTTTTCAAAAATCACATTGGCATCTATAGAAGGTTAATGTAGGAAGCTGTTGGAAGATTAAGAAGTGTAAGCATGTCTTAAACATAAGAATATGAAGTACTATTATAAGAAGGTACTCTTGGGGGACATGTTTAAACAATTGAATAAGGCAAGAAATGTTAAGGACCAAATAAGTGCTCTATTTAAAAAAAAATCAAGGAAATTATTAGAAGTAAATACAGAAGGACAATCATGTTGGAAAATGTTCTTTCTCTTAATATTTAATAAATGCTAAAAAAGATTAGAGTAGGAATAACCATTTTGAATGAACAACTGAATCATTTTATTTTTTAAATGACACGTATACTTTTATATACCCTAGGGACACTGAAAACTTTGAATGGTAGAAGTAGAGAAAGGAAGTGAGTTTAGTTCTCCATTATAGAAAATAAAAGGGTATATTCTCTCATGATAAGTGAGAGGTATTAATCTTCTTTTAATACCAGAGGACATTTCAGGGAGCTCTAATTGCCAATACGTACACTTTATGTTGGATGACTTAATGAAAGGCAGTTACTCATTAAGTCTCATTTATCTGGCATGGTGAAGGACACAATCATTTCAGAAGAAAATGTTTGCTTTGGGGAAAAAAGACTGATCTTGAACTAGAGCAGTAGTAAGTAAATTTGATGTGATGTTATTAATGTTATACTTAATCTGTTTAGTCTTTGGATGGAAAGGCAATTAAGGTAGAGCAAACCAACAAACCATCTTTTGAAAGCGGTGGTACACAGAGACCACAACCTCCTGCAAGAAACAGGGGCCATCTGAGAAATCCGAGACATGGAAGAGGAAGAAATCGAAGAGGTGGAAATGGAAGAGGAGGAAGTGGGAGCACAAGAGAGCATCCCTCACCTGGAGGACACCTGGGTAATGTTTTCAGATACAAGGCTGCAACCAGAGGACCAAAAAATAGTAGGTTTAACGGTATAGAAACCTCTCAGTTTTTATTCCATCCTTTATGAGCAAAGTAGTGTGTAAGAACTATCAGATGATGAATCACATTGATAGTCAGAAGTATTTCAAAGTGGTGAAGAATTATTCTGGTTATAAAATGACTTAACTAGATAATGTGCAAAACGTTAATCACCTTACAGGGGAATAGCATAAATTTTAAACTAAATTCAGTCTCTTTTACCACTATTACTAATTGCCTCTTTTCTTCGAGAACTTTTCTACCGAGTTTCCTATTGTCGATCATACATTAGAAGTTTTCACTTTAGGACCAATAACTTGATATGAGTTTAAATCAATGATCCATTCATAATCTATTAAAATACATTGGTTAATTTTATTCTGAGAGTAGCCTTATTGCATCATAAAAATACTAGAGAATCTTGAAAACTCCACAACAGAAAATAAAAGTCACTCAGAATATCCACAATTCAGGGCGAAACACTTCATATTTTAGGTTTCACCTTGCAGTATTTGTCTTAAGTATATGTGTTCAGACATCTAAGCAAATCTCCATTGTCATTTTGATATGAGGCTTTTCTACCTGGGTCTGTGGTTTGCATTTGGGAAAATCCCTTAGGGAAATAAATAGAGCTTTAGATTCTAAAAGGTGTCTTTGACCCAGGAAAAGAGTAAAAAGCTCTGCTTCAGAAATATGTATGTTTTCTTTGTGTGTGTATTAGAGGAGGAAGTCGTTGAAAATGCCTTTTTTTGGATTTTTTTCAGAGAAGTTTTCTACTTAGTAAGAAAAGGAGGAAAAGCACTTTGCATTTCAAAAACTTCCATATATTTAACAACCTCTGCTTCATCTATTAACCAGAACCAGTCTTCAGAAATAAAACGTTTAGTTTCTTTTTGTGCTAATTCCATGTGTGAATTTTAGGAAATGTTTTTTGAAAGTTCAGTTAGAGGGTGTGCCCATTTTAAGATAACACAGTTTTGTTCTTTTCCCACTATCTTGAGCTTGAGAAAAGTTGACCAGTTCATATTCTGCCATGTGTAAGAGTACTCATTTTTTCTTGCCTGTGGCACTACCGGGGAATTGGAATACATCTAAACATCTTTCTGGTTCGAAAGGTAAAACATCAATTTTCAGTATTTAGTGTGCATTTCTTAAATACTATTAAAATTGAACTGAACATAGCCCTTTTGACTGAGAAATGAACATTAAGAGTTGATCTGTGAATAACACAGGCCTGAACTGTTGATCAACTTACAAGCAGATTTTGTTTTTCAATAAATACATATAAGATCACTACGTGATCCAAGGTTGGTTGAATCCATGGATGCAGAACTAGGGATACTGGACCAAGTGTAAAGTTATAAGCAGATATTCTCCGGCAAAGGGAGTTATTTGTATGTATGTACTTAACTTTTAGGTAATGCATTTTTTATTCATCTTTTTTATTTTTAATGTTTTGATTTATACCTAGGATGTTGTGTTTTTCAAAAGCTTCCTTGACACCAGAATTATATAACTAATAACTTACCATCTTCCTCCTAAAATGATGAAAAATTCACTTTTAGATTTAATTTATCCAGGTTTTTCTGTACTCTCTCTCTTCTCCCCAGAGCACTTTCATACCAGTGGTTCTTCAGTTTTTTTCTTACGTTTCCCAAACTGACATTTACGGTAAGTCTTTGAACTCTACTGACTTATGTGTCATATGAGGAAACAATCATATTGGCTTAGACAGATAGGAAAGCTGAAGACTGGAGTAATTGTTTAGTGAAAATTTATAACAATAAGTGAAACTTGCCCGATGAAAAAATGTTGATTCTGCTTAACTAAAAAGATTTCATTTAAACACAGGTCGTGGTGGACACACTCCTAGTCCCAAGGCGAGTTCTTCCAGGGGAGCCTTTCCAGTTAAAAGAGGACCATGTTCCAGAAGTGGAGGTCCTCCTCCTAAGAGATGTTGCCAAGGGCGAAGCAGTAGGGGGGTGGGAAGACAAGGTAAATGCTATATAATGCAGAGACAGTTGTTTCTAATTAATGAAAGGGAGCTATTTTAAACAGAATGTTTAAGCAAAATGGAAAGTGAGAAGTATATGGACATGTTAACCAATCACTAATTTATTGATTGATTTGTGGTTGGGAAATAACTTGTCAGTTTTTGATTATAGATGTAGTAGGTGATTAGCACTGCAGTGGGGAAAACATTGCTTGTAAGTCCATGTTGGCTATAGAATTCCTCTTAATTTAAGTTGCTGCTAACACTTTTTGGTTAGTAGGCTTCTTTATCACATAGTTTCAATATCAGAATTTTCATGGAAACTATGTCCTGTGAGAGAATGTTCTGGTCTGTAGACTAGTTTAGCTATGTATATTGGCTAGCTGGTTTTATTAATTATTATAAACAATAATTGAAACTTGCCATATGAACTGTAGTTTGTGCTCTTAACTTTTCTAGCACTGTTTTCTGATCCGTAATATGGTAGAGACTTGAAACAGCCATTATCAAATTGCCCTTTTACGTGTAGAATATGAATGAAGCCAAATGTAGCACGATATTGACTTCAAAACACAACAGAAGCTAAGAAGCCTACCCTTTCCATTAGTAGATGGTTAGCCTAGTGAACAAACAAGAGAAGAGAACAAACAAGGTCCTAGTGACCTCCAGGAATGAGGAATAAGAATTAACACAGGAAGAGAACGTTATTTATGGGAGATAGTTTCATATTTTGGGAGCGGTACAGTGTTTTTCAAATGAGCCCTTTATTGCTAATAAACAAGAGAAGTCACTATTGCTATCCTCATACAAGGCCCATAATTAAGGTTGTACACTTAAAGGAGAGAGCCGACCACTTGGTGGTTGAATATGTGACAGTAGTTACCAAAAATCAATGTTTTGCTCAAAGTCTGAGAAGTGTTCCCTACTGCTGGTAATCTAAAGGTTATGCCAACTGTATGGGGAACGGGAGATGTCAGAAAATACAATGTTCAGTGGTACCATTGAAAGGGAAACGAAAATGTGCGTAAATGGAATTTTAGAAGGGGTAGTTTTTTTAAATGATTTTGGAGAGTGGAAGGCTATCAGACTTTGGGATTTTTCTTTGAAACATTACTGTCAATTCTGAGATACTTACATAAGCATTTTTAAATTAAAGGTTCAGGATCACATGGAAGAGAAAATTGTGGAGGTCCTCCTCGTAGAGAGCCAGTCTCTTTTCGGAGAGTTGGCTATATGTCACAGAGATGGTGGTTATGCTACTAAAGATAGGTAATAGGAAGCACAGTATATGAATTAAGTCATGGTTAGTTTTGTTGTTCTTGTTGAAATTTACCTAACACAAAATTGAACATTTAAAAGTGAACAGTTCAGTAACATTTAGCACACTTAACAGTGTTATGCAACCACCAGCTCTGTTCAGTTCCAAAACATTTCATTACCCCAGAATAAAATTAATCAGCAGTCACACCCAATTTGTCCCCCCTTGTCCCCGGTAGGTACCCACCTGTGTCCTTATCTATGAATGTATCTACTCCTGAATATATCATACTAATGGAAGCAAACAATATGTGACCTTTATTATCCAGCTTTCCCTTAGCATAAATATTTTCAAGGATCATTCATGCTGTAGCGTGAATCAGTACTTCAGACCTTCTTTTTTTTGGCTGACTAAATATTCCATTATATGTGTGGTTAACATGGTTTGTTTATCCATCTGTGTGAGTTATTCCCATCATGGTGCTGTCATGAATACTCCTGTACAAGCATTTGGGTACCTGTTTTCAATTCTTTTTGAGTGTATGTATACTTAAGGAGTGGAATTCCTGGGACATAGAGGAATTCTTTACATTTTTTAAGAAACTGCTAATCTTTGCCACAGAGCCTGTACTATTTTCCATTTCTGCCATGCACATATACTTGGTTTGTTTCTCTGCATCTGCACCAACACTTGATATATTCTATGGGTCTATTTTTCATTATAGCCAGTATGATACGTGCAAAGTAGATATTTCATTTTGGGTTTGAATTTCATTTCCCTAATAAATATGTTGAGCAGGTTTTCATGTCCTTGTTGCTCATTGTATATCTCCTGTAAACAAAAGTATATTCAAGTCCTTTGCCCATTTAAAAGTTTTTGTCTTTTTGCTGTCTTGAGTTCTTAAATATTCTGGATATGATAAGTTGCATTTAAAATTTTAGCTGCTTTATTTCAGTTATTCAAGGAGAGATTATCCACACTCCTGAGCCAGCAAGGATTATACTCCACCACGTAGACGCTATGCACACAGTTATTACGGACATTCAAATTCTCGGAATGATCATCCCTCTAGAGGACATAGGTAATATAAAATGTTGTGTTTATATCAAATAAAAACATTCGTTTCAATTATGTTATTGTGACACATAATTTAAATTGATGACATAATTTATGACATTCTTTTCAATTCAGTGACCGTGATGGCTATGGTGGAAATCGTGATAGAGATTATTCTGAATATTGAAGTGGAAGCTTTTACAGGGATTCATATGGGAGTTACGGTAAGAGTCCAGTTACAACTTGTAAATCATAGAATTAGACTTAACCAGATCGTTGTTTACTCTACTTTTACTTCAGTTCCTCAAAGGTAAAAGTATGTTTAGCATGTCCTTTTAGATAAGTTAAAGACCTTTGAATGGTTTTGTTAATAGCTCACTTAAAATAAAAGGCTATGAAAGGTAAATGGGCAGTCTCATCTTTTTTTCTCATTACAGAAAACCAATTTTAACATTATTATGATTTTTATTTTTATTTTGTGTGCGGGACACGGGCCTCTCACCATCGTGGCCCCTCCCGTTGCGGAGCACAGGCTCCTGACGCGGAGTCCCAGAGGCCATGCACGGCCCACGGTCCCAACCGCGCCCCGGCATGTGGGATCCTCCTGGACCGGGGCACGAACCCGTGTCCCCTGCATCGGCAGTCGGACTGTCAACCACTGCGCCACCAGGGAAGCCCCACTGAATCTTGTTAAAAGTTGCCACTCGACTGATTATTTAAAAATGCTAAAATAGGGGCTTTTACTTTCAAAGAAACTACTTAGGCTGAAAAATATTGCTCGCTCTTTTAAAGAAATGTAGAAGCCCTTCACCGTTGCTACCTAGTTTATATTTTCATAGCAGAGAGAGCTGAAGCTTATCTTTTCAAATATTTAGCACTGTAAGTCATGTTATATGATCCCAGAAAAATTTGTAATGTTTAGCGTTTGTTTATCAATCAGTAACTTCCCATGTGACTCCCGTGGTGCACCAGCAGCACGAAGGGCCCCTGTGACTTACGGTGGAAGCAGTCGCTGTGATAGCAATATGAGAGATGGATATGGAGGAGGTCCGGAAGGTTACTCCAGCAGGCAAAGTAATACTTATTCAAGGGGTCGAAAGCGTAGAAGACAGGAACAATGAGGGTTCCCACCCTCTGTGAATAGGGAGTACCTTGCTCCCCGTGACTCATACAGTAGCTCAGTTTGTGGGGCTTCCAGACGAGGTTATGCGGGAAGCCAATCTGAAAGAGAGGGCCGAAGCAGATATTAAAAATTAACACTCAGTCATGCACCAAATGTTCGTTACAAAGGAAAAGTTTAAGTTGTTTTCCTTAATTGATGCTTGAACACTACTAAAAGAAAAATGTTGGTTTGGGGGGAAGAGGCATATATTAACTTTTCCTCTAGGAAGTTTCAGACAAAGGGGAAACATGGAATTATTCAGAGGACTTTCATGTTGTTAATGTTAATTGAAAAGTAGAAGTCGTGTTTCAAATGTTCAAAATTTTCAGAGTAAAAAAATTTCGTGAAATATGTTTTGTTGATGATACTGCTGAGTTAAACAAGCATAAAACTTTTGTTTGGAGGGTGAATTGTGCTGTTTGCCTAAACTTTTCCTTTGTACGTGAATGTATTCAAAATTAAGCAATGTGTTATTTCTCCATCGCAAGCTGTGACTGTTTTCCAGTTAGGCTAAAGAAATTACATGTTCCTTTTTGAAAGCTTGTAAACATGTAAAAGGTTTGAGAAGTCTCCAAAAAGGCTGAGAAACAATGCTTGCATTATTAGTGAAAGTCGATGTGTCTTTATCCCTTTAAAGCCATAGTATAGATGAAAGGAAAATTGAGACAGGTGACTGTAAAGAGTTTAAGAAATCTTGAGGTTAAGTATCTATTTTCTGATCCATATTCAAGTGGCAGATGACCAACGTGGGAATAATGGTTATAAAACCAATTTTCCACTCAATGTAAATGGAACCAGTTAACTTTTCTGAGTATATATATCTTAGTGAAAGTTAGTACCCCTAGATTTTAAGACATTGGGAAACGTTTTAAGTAATACTGATTTTAACTTTATGTTGGTGTGCTTGATGTAACACAAAGGGTTTCGTAATATACTCATAAGTATAGAGTTATCTGGAGGGTTAAGGGTTTTTTGTCAGTGACTTCAGGTGACATTTAATGAGTAATGCTTACAATTTGGGAAGAAACTGGAGTGTAAAAACTTTAAGCCAAATTGGAATCTGCAAAACTAGTACAGAAATCTGCAATTTCCTTTTAAAGGAACAGCAAACATGAAGTTCAGGGGAAGGAGAGTATTATTTGAGCCAAACTGAGGATTATAACTCAGGAGACAGACTCAGAAAGTTCTGAGGACTGTTCTACCTGTTAGAAGTCAAAGGCATGGTTACATTCATTTTGAAGAGAAAGGACAGTATATCACATCAAAGTGACATACAGATATTTTACATGAAGATCAGCAGGGATACGTAGTCTGGGTAAGCAGGTACAAAGTGAGCAGCAAGTCAGCATGATCCCAGTACAGAGCTGGGAAAGAACAGTATTCTTTTTAAGAAGTTACAGCCTAAGTGTCAGAGGAAGGTAAAATAATTGACCTGTATGATCAGGAAGGCAATCTTGTCTTTGAGGAACTCTGGTTAATGTGTAATGCAGATATTAGGGAGGGAGCGAGGATGTCTCAATGACCACAGAATTTTATGTTTAAGTTTTCTTGGCGGGCCTTAAAGTACTGCATTTCATAAAATCCTACGGGGCATGAAAGGTTTGCTTTTAGTATCTAACATATCAGATTGATGAGTCAAATCCTTAAAAGGAAGGATAAAGCAAACGAAGTTTCGAACCCAAAACTGAACCGATTACTTTTTCCTGAGTACCTGTTCATGAAAAACCCATAAAACTCTTAAGTGTTTAACAGTTGGGTGATCTTCAAAATACAGGGATACTGTGGGTTTGGTTCCAGAACAGTAAAGCAAGTCATGGTTTTTCTCAATTTCACGGCTTCTTATGTAACCCAGTCTTTGCTATTAACAGAAAACATGTATTTCTCCACTAGTTTTTAAGAGAAACGTGTTTGTTCCTTTCTTCCTCATGTGTAAAAATACTCATTGTGTTCCCAGTGAATTGAAGGTTCTTGCTCTTCATGCCAAGAGTTGGGCATGAGACAGGCGGTTAAGCAAGTAAAGTGAGGATTTATTTAAGCAAGAATATGCCCTCAGGGAGAGCAGGCAGTTAGGTGAGGAGCTGCTGCCCTGGGTTCCATTGGCAAGCCAGTTATGAGGGGCATACAAAGGAAGGGGTGGCATACTCATTGGGGAAGCAGGAGTTTGGGGGTCAAATTCCCTGTTTCTTTGCAGCTCCAGAAGGGATTTTTGTCCTTATTTAGCTTAATCAGAAGTGTCATGGCCTCACTGCATGGTGTGTGCTGCTTGTCTGCAAGGCTAATTTTATTGTAAGGAGAGCATAATGAGCAACAGGTTACATTTGGAAGTAGGAGATTCCTGTCTTTCCTCATCTCTCTTTGTCTGCCTTCAGGACACTTACCACCGAAAATGTGCAGTTTCCTGTCAGTCTGGAGGTTCCTGTTTTTCTTTGTTGGCCCATGGACCTCTGCTCTTTACCAGGTGCTTGATTTCCTGCCACCTGGCCCCTCTTCCATTACTCTGCTCATATCTAGCTACTCGCCTGCTGTAGCAATTACAGTAATCTTAACCTCACAGTCCTTTAATTGCATTGCAGTCACTGAAAAACATGCTTAACATCCAGATTGAATTTTGTTCATGAATGAGTGATATCCAAACCTCTCTAAGAGGATTTTCTCAGACACCATCTGAGATTTAATATCAATTGTTTTTCCTCTCGTGTTTCTTTCCTGTCAGGCAGAGGATTAAAATATTAAACAATCATTATTGAAATACTAACAATTCTTTGATTTCCTACTATATACTGAACTTGTCCCTTCCAGTAGACTTGCTTGGAAGCTGCCGGTTGGCCTACATATTAGGTAGAAACCATAAAACCCCTGAATTAGGGAACAGTTATAACTTTGCCTGATTTAAAGATCAGCTTTTGTATAATGCATACAGCTGTTTTCTATCTAGACTATGGAAAGTGTCCCAAGAAATACTAACTGATCACCATCAACTGATCAACTGGTGTTTACATGAACGCATTTCATTGCATAGTTTTCTCAAGTGCTCAATAATGGTTAATATACGATTAAGACACTACCAATGCAAAGCATTAACACCACAGATCTGGGCTTCCCTAGTGGCCCAGTGGTTGAGAGTTCGGCTGCCGATGCAGGGGACACGGGATCGTGCCCCGCTCCGGGAGGATCCCACATGCCGCGGAGCGGTTGGGCCCGTGAGCCATGGCCGCTGAGACTGGCTTCTGGAGCCTGTGGTTTGCAATGGGAGGGGCCACAACGGTCAGAGGCCGGCATACCGCAAAAAAAAATAAAAACCAAAAACCAAAACAGTTTCATGATTTGGACCAGTCTCTAAAAAGGCAGGATTACAAATTAACCTCAGGCTCCCACTTAATATAAAAGTAATGACAATATTTTCACACTTTTGTTTTGAACCCTGAATTATGTTTTCGGCGTTGTGCTCAATGTGCTCAGTACATCATTTAACCTCACAATAACCCTATCTGATAATTCTTTATCATCTTGTTTTCGTAGACTGGGTAAATTTAAGAGTTTAGGTAGCTTACCCAGTTTCATATAACTACTAAATTTTGAAGTTTAGATTATTTTCTGTCTGCCTGACTTCGTATCATATTAAATCACTATACACATTATATCTTCTAGACATTCATATTTCTGTTTCAGATTATTCTAACAGTTCCACTAAAAAAATTAAGTAAGTAGCATATCTGCATAGCAAGCAAAATGCTTCATGATCTGGTCCTCCCCATTTTACATCTATCAAGAAATCCCTGAACTCTCCCTACTGATTACCTGGAGCTTCACGTTATTAGCCCAAAATGCGTTTTCCTTTTTTTTTTTTTTTACGGTACGCGGGCATCTCACCGTTGTGGCCTCTCCCGTTGTGGAGCACAAGCTTCAGACGCGCAGGCTCAGCGGCCATGGCTCAGGGGCCCAAAGCTCAGGGGCATATGGGATCCTCCCGGACCGGGGCACGAACCCGCATCCCCTGCATGGGCAGGCGGACTCTCAACCACTGCGCCACCTGGGAAGCCCTTCTCCTTTATATTGATTAAATTAAAGCAACTGGGAAAAGTATGCAGTAAAAAGTAGAGAACACATTCTGCTGTTGCAGTTTTCTTTAGAGTTTCTCCCGCGAGTTCTCCCGCGAGTTTCTCTGTTCACCCCTCCCCTACCTCCACATCTTCCATCTTCCCTACCTCCCCTGCGGCTCATCCCTTCCCCCACCTACCGCTACATCTGGTTCCTTAGCCTCTTTCTAGAAGTAGAGCGCTTGCTCTCGAGCCTTAGTTTAGTTAACGGTCGTCTGAAGAGACGCGGAAGGAGGACTTCTGAAGAGGAGGACAAAATAAGGTAAGAAATTCGGCATTTTAGGGAGGAGAGAATAATTTATACCTCAGGAGAAAGAGTTGAGACCTATATGTTCTCCTGTTACCAGAGAAAGCATGGTAATTCAGATGTTGATTTTTCTCTCAGGCTTTTTCTGTAAGAGATAAGAGCCGAGTAAGTGGTGTTTGTATAACTATGTCTGAATAGACAGTGTCTGGAGAAGTCTATCAGTTGTTCTTGAACAGTACGTTTACTGTTTGTTCTCCTGGAGAATCAGTTGCCAAGGCAGCGATGAAAAGCCAGTGAAGTTCCTGGAGTTGGTCCGTGAATTGCGAAGTTGGGGGTGGGGGTGGAGCTAGGTTTGAAATGCTGCGGGAGGGAATATTGAGTAGATAACTTAAGTGTGATTAGCGGCGTACCCTCTTTGCTGTTTACTCTCACATGCGGGTAGTGGAGCGTATGCCGGGCGCCAGTTTGTTCCGCTTGCGCTTTTGTTTTTTGCGGTATGCGGGCCTCTCACTGCTGTGGCCCCTCCCACCGCGGAGCACGGGCTCGGTACCCAGAGGCTCCAGACGCGCAGGCCCAGCGGCCATGGCTCACGGGCCCAGCCGCTCCGCGGCTGGTGGGCTCCTCCCGGAGCGGTGCCGAACCCGTGTCCCCTGGGTAGGCAGGCGGACTGTCAACCACTGCGCCACCAGGGAAGCCCTCTCGTGCAGTTTTTCTTTTTTCTTTTTTGTTTCCTCGGGGTTTCTTTGTGAAAGCAGAGGTACTGAGCAATACAAGCAAGATAGCTATTTTAACTTAAATGATTTAAAACTTGTAATTTTAGTTATCAAATGTCAAAATGTTGATTCACTTGACAAAAAGCGTCTGATTTAATTTGGCATATAAAGAATGGTACTCTCTTTTGACCAGTGTTTCTTAAAGTCTCTCGATCTAAGTAAACACAGTTTGCATTTTCCTCAATAAAGGAAGTAACTCCCTCCTTTGCTTTTATGACTTACCACTTTTAAAGTTTGTGGGAAAACATTATTTTAAACATTATTTGATGCATAGACAAGAAAAATGTGAGTAGATGTGAAAAATTTAAAAATATGTTTAAGGTATATTCTGCACAGTTCATAAAACATATTAACTGTTAGATGTGTAGAATCCAGGACCATTTATTATTGCTTATTTATTTTGTTGTGTTTTGGAAAAGAAGCCTTGAACCCTGCAGGTAAACTAATTTACAGTTGCCTTCTAATCTAGTTTTTACATACAGGTTTTTGTAAGATATCTATAAAGAATGGAGCATTTGTTACGCCAGTGCTTGTTTTGCTTTGTGTTACAAGTTTCCTCTCTTTTAAGTAAGAAACAGCAAATATTTTCACTGATATAGGGTACTTCAGTTGAGTTATAAACAGGTGTAATAGTTTTTGCTTATAATTTACTTTTTGCTATATGTATAAAGATATATTTTTAATTACTTACAGAAAAATGGCGGAAGCAGATCAGGCTGGGAAACTGTTCATAGGAGGCCTGCTGACACCAATGAAAATTCTCTTGAAGTGGTATTTGGGAAATATGGTCACATTATGGAAGGTAATTTTTAGAACCTATATATATACATACACACACACACACACACACACACACACACACACACATATATTTATATATATATATATGTTCGAGGCAAATGTGTACTAAACACACACAATTGAACAGCTAAGTTAAAGTGCTTTCTCTATTTGTAACACATGAGCACTTTTTTTTTAAGTTTCTGTTTTTTATTAGGAAAGCACTGGGCAATGAGGGAAATTGTACAACTTAGGGGCTCCTACTACTGAGAAGGGAAAAAAGCAGCGTTTCTTTCTTCACCCCAGCCACGCTTTGCAGCATGCTGGGTTTTACTTACCTGACCAGGGATCAAGCCCATGCACAGTGGCATGCGGCATGTGGATCTTAGTTGCCTGACGACGGATCAGGCCCGTGTCCCCTTCATTGGGAACGTGGAGTCTTATCCACTGGACCACCAGGGAAGTCCCAGGGCTTTTTAAACATACTGGGGTCATAGGACATGAAATGGGATGAGATATGCTAGTTGTAGAATGGTTGAAATTATTGACTCTCTTTTTAAACTACTAGAAATGATATAAAATGGAAAGGGTTTTTTTGCTTTATTTGTTTTTGGTTTTTGTTTTGTTTTTAAGTAACTTCCGGGAGGCTGTTACTGCACTGTGTCCATAACATGAAATTAAGGAGGCCTTATGAGAAAGTGTCAAAGGATTGATTATTTTGAAAATATGAAACGTTCAATTTTATGTGAAATTTAAATTAAAAATATTTATGTATATTACAGTTATGTTGATAAAGGATCAGAAAAAAAACAAGTCTAGAGGCTTTGCTTTTATTACTTTTGAGAATCCTGCAGATGCAAAGGATGCTATCCAAGATATGAATGGAAAAGTAAGAGCCTTTTAATAATATTTTGTGTCCTCCATTTGTTACTATGTCTAGATTTTTTTTCTAGTTTTTTAAAGTAACATGATGCCATATAAGCCTTCACTCTCCTTTTTGTCACATAAGTACTGGATTGTCTGGTTGGAAAGAGATTGACATTAACATTAGCTTTAACAATATATTTTAAACCTGTTTTAGCATTCAAATGTAAAAGTAAATAAGTTTTAGCCTGTAGAGCTCTCCCCAATATCCCATACTGTTATTTTTAAGTCTCGACTTTTTTGTACTTCAGAGTCACTCTTTCTTGTGTCAATGTTACAAATAATCATTTCACCCTTAAAACTGTACTTTTAATTGCATCTTTGCTCAAAGAATTTTTTTATATTGTAGGTAATATTTTTCCCATTTTATGTTGCAGGTAATATCTTTTTACATGCATCATCCTGTGAATTGTTCATTGTTAAAAGTACCTTCAGTGCATCTCAGTTCTCATAGTGGGGAACACATACATTAATTCCCTTTTTCCTATAGCTTGGTTTCTGGTATGCTGCAGGCACTTGGCACATGTTGACCCTTTTACTTTACTTTCATATTTTAAGGTATGGTAGTACCTAAAAGTTGATCTTCACTCATGATTATATTTTGGGTGCAGAGGTAAATTTGTGTCATGAAGGATAGTTGACCCCCATTTTTGGTTTGTTTTCAGGCACAAGAAGGTGTAGTCTGTGTAGACATTATTCTTCAATTCTTTATTCAACAGATATTTTATTGCCAGGCATTGCTTTAGCAATTGATTAATGGTTGTGGGTACTACAAAATACCTATTTTCTTGGACACTTGTGTTCTAGGGTGAAAGATGAGAAACGTACAAGTAAAACTAAATACAATTTCATATGCAAAAATATTAAGGAAAATAAAGTAGGTAATTTCATTAGAGCTTAAGGGGAGTGGATTTCTATACATATACATCTAAGAATGTTAAATCCTGAATGTTGGGAGGGAGGCAGCCATTCATAAGTGTATGGGAAATATTTTGGACCCAGAAACAGAAAAGGAGGCCCTAACATGGGAGCACATGGCTGTTGAGGCTGTTTGTATTGGGCCAGGGCCCATCCATATCCACCAGAAGTCTTAGTAGGAATTCAGCATTTAAAATTGTTTTCCAAGGATAACATGAAACAGCTAGAGTGTTTTACTTAGAGCAATTATATGATGATTTGAATTATGTTTTCAAAAATCACATTGGCATCTATAGAAGGTTAATGTAGGAAGCTGTTGGAAGATTAAGAAGTGTAAGCATGTCTTAAACATAAGAATATGAAGTACTATTATAAGAAGGTACTCTTGGGGGACATGTTTAAACAATTGAATAAGGCAAGAAATGTTAAGGACCAAATAAGTGCTCTATTTAAAAAAAAATCAAGGAAATTATTAGAAGTAAATACAGAAGGACAATCATGTTGGAAAATGTTCTTTCTCTTAATATTTAATAAATGCTAAAAAAGATTAGAGTAGGAATAACCATTTTGAATGAACAACTGAATCATTTTATTTTTTAAATGACACGTATACTTTTATATACCCTAGGGACACTGAAAACTTTGAATGGTAGAAGTAGAGAAAGGAAGTGAGTTTAGTTCTCCATTATAGAAAATAAAAGGGTATATTCTCTCATGATAAGTGAGAGGTATTAATCTTCTTTTAATACCAGAGGACATTTCAGGGAGCTCTAATTGCCAATACGTACACTTTATGTTGGATGACTTAATGAAAGGCAGTTACTCATTAAGTCTCATTTATCTGGCATGGTGAAGGACACAATCATTTCAGAAGAAAATGTTTGCTTTGGGGAAAAAAGACTGATCTTGAACTAGAGCAGTAGTAAATAAATTTGATGTGATGTTATTAATGTTATACTTAATCTGTTTAGTCTTTGGATGGAAAGGCAATTAAGGTAGAGCAAACCAACAAACCATCTTTTGAAAGCGGTGGTACACAGAGACCACAACCTCCTGCAAGAAACAGGGGCCATCTGAGAAATCCGAGACATGGAAGAGGAAGAAATCGAAGAGGTGGAAATGGAAGAGGAGGAAGTGGGAGCACAAGAGAGCATCCCTCACCTGGAGGACACCTGGGTAATGTTTTCAGATACAAGGCTGCAACCAGAGGACCAAAAAATAGTAGGTTTAACGGTATAGAAACCTCTCAGTTTTTATTCCATCCTTTATGAGCAAAGTAGTGTGTAAGAACTATCAGATGATGAATCACATTGATAGTCAGAAGTATTTCAAAGTGGTGAAGAATTATTCTGGTTATAAAATGACTTAACTAGATAATGTGCAAAACGTTAATCACCTTACAGGGGAATAGCATAAATTTTAAACTAAATTCAGTCTCTTTTACCACTATTACTAATTGCCTCTTTTCTTCGAGAACTTTTCTACCGAGTTTCCTATTGTCGATCATACATTAGAAGTTTTCACTTTAGGACCAATAACTTGATATGAGTTTAAATCAATGATCCATTCATAATCTATTAAAATACATTGGTTAATTTTATTCTGAGAGTAGCCTTATTGCATCATAAAAATACTAGAGAATCTTGAAAACTCCACAACAGAAAATAAAAGTCACTCAGAATATCCACAATTCAGGGCGAAACACTTCATATTTTAGGTTTCACCTTGCAGTATTTGTCTTAAGTATATGTGTTCAGACATCTAAGCAAATCTCCATTGTCATTTTGATATGAGGCTTTTCTACCTGGGTCTGTGGTTTGCATTTGGGAAAATCCCTTAGGGAAATAAATAGAGCTTTAGATTCTAAAAGGTGTCTTTGACCCAGGAAAAGAGTAAAAAGCTCTGCTTCAGAAATATGTATGTTTTCTTTGTGTGTGTATTAGAGGAGGAAGTCGTTGAAAATGCCTTTTTTTGGATTTTTTTCAGAGAAGTTTTCTACTTAGTAAGAAAAGGAGGAAAAGCACTTTGCATTTCAAAAACTTCCATATATTTAACAACCTCTGCTTCATCTATTAACCAGAACCAGTCTTCAGAAATAAAACGTTTAGTTTCTTTTTGTGCTAATTCCATGTGTGAATTTTAGGAAATGTTTTTTGAAAGTTCAGTTAGAGGGTGTGCCCATTTTAAGATAACACAGTTTTGTTCTTTTCCCACTATCTTGAGCTTGAGAAAAGTTGACCAGTTCATATTCTGCCATGTGTAAGAGTACTCATTTTTTCTTGCCTGTGGCACTACCGGGGAATTGGAATACATCTAAACATCTTTCTGGTTCGAAAGGTAAAACATCAATTTTCAGTATTTAGTGTGCATTTCTTAAATACTATTAAAATTGAACTGAACATAGCCCTTTTGACTGAGAAATGAACATTAAGAGTTGATCTGTGAATAACACAGGCCTGAACTGTTGATCAACTTACAAGCAGATTTTGTTTTTCAATAAATACATATAAGATCACTACGTGATCCAAGGTTGGTTGAATCCATGGATGCAGAACTAGGGATACTGGACCAAGTGTAAAGTTATAAGCAGATATTCTCCGGCAAAGGGAGTTATTTGTATGTATACACTTAACTTTTAGGTAATGCATTTTTTATTCATCTTTTTTATTTTTAATGTTTTGATTTATACCTAGGATGTTGTGTTTTTCAAAAGCTTCCTTGACACCAGAGTTATATAACTAATAACTTACCATCTTCCTCCTAAAATGATGAAAAATTCAGGTTTACATTTAATTTATCCAGGTTTTTCTGTACTCTCTCTCTTCTCCCCAGAGCACTTTCATACCAGTGGTTCTTCAGTTTTTTTCCTAGATTTTCCAAACTGACTTTTACGGTAAGTCTTTGAACTCTACTGACTTCTGTGTCATATGAGGAAACAATCATATTGGTTTAGACAGATAGGAAAGCTGAAGACTGGAGTAATGGTTTAGTGAAAATTTATAACAATAAGTGAAACTTGCCCAATGAAAAAATGTTGATTCTGCTTAACTAAAAAGATTTCATTTAAACACAGGTCTTGGTGGACACACTCCTAGTCCCAAGGCGAGTTCTTCCCGGGGAGCCTTTCCAGTTAAAAGAGGACCATGTTCCAGAAGTGGAGGTCCTCCTCCTAAGAGATGTTGCCAAGGGCGAAGCAGTAGGGGGGTGGGAAGACAAGGTAAATGCTATATAATGCAGAGACAGTTGTTTCTAATTAATGAAAGGGAGCTATTTTAAACAGAACGTTTAAGCAAAATGGAAAGTGAGAAGTATATGGACATGTTAACCAATCACTAATTTATTGATTGATTTGTGGTTGGGAAATAACTTGTCAGTTTTTGATTATAGATGTAGTAGGTGATTAGCACTGCAGTGGGGAAAACATTGCTTGTAAGTCCATGTTGGCTATAGAATTCCTCTTAATTTAAGTTGCTGCTAACACTTTTTGGTTAGTAGGCTTCTTTATCACATAGTTTCAATATCAGAATTTTCATGAAAACTATGTCCTGTGAGAGAACGTTCTGGTCTGTAGACTAGTTTAGCTATGTATATTGGCTACCTGGTTTTATTAATTATTATAAACAATAATTGAAACTTGCCATATGAACTGTAGTTTGTGCTCTTAACTTTTCTAGCACTGTTTTCTGATCCGTAATATGGTAGAGACTTGAAACAGCCATTATCAAATTGCCCTTTTACGTGTAGAATATGAATGAAGCCAAATGTAGCACGATATTGACTTCAAAACACAACAGAAGCTAAGAAGCCTACCCTTTCCATTAGTAGATGGTTAGCCTAGTGAACAAACAAGAGAAGAGAACAAACAAGGTCCTAGTGACCTCCAGGAATGAGGAATAAGAATTAACACAGGAAGAGAACGTTATTTATGGGAGATAGTTTCATATTTTGGGAGCGGTACAGTGTTTTTCAAATGAGCCCTTTATTGCTAATAAACAAGAGAAGTCACTATTGCTATCCTCATACAAGGTCCATAATTAAGGTTGTACACTTAAAGGAGAGAGCCGACCACTTGGTGGTTGAATATGTGACAGTAGTTACCAAAAATCAATGTTTTGCTCAAAGTCTGAGAAGTGTTCCCTACTGCTGGTAATCTAAAGGTTATGCCAACTGTATGGGGAACGGGAGATGTCAGAAAATACAATGTTCAGTGGTACCATTGAAAGGGAAACGAAAATGTGCGTAAATGGAATTTTAGAAGGGGTAGTTTTTTTAAATGATTTTGGAGAGTGGAAGGCTATCAGACTTTGGGATTTTTCTTTGAAACATTACTGTCAATTCTGAGATACTTACATAAGCATTTTTAAATTCAAGGTTCAGGATCACATGGAAGAGAAAATTGTGGAGGTCCTCCTCGTAGAGAGCCAGTCTCTTTTCGGAGAGTTGGCTATATGTCACAGAGATGGTGGTTATGCTACTAAAGATAGGTAATAGGAAGCACAGTATATGAATTAAGTCATGGTTAGTTTTGTTGTTCTTGTTGAAATTTACCTAACACAAAATTGAACATTTAAAAGTGAACAGTTCAGTAACATTTAGCACACTTAACAGTGTTATGCAACCACCAGCTCTGTTCAGTTCCAAAACATTTCATTACCCCAGAATAAAATTAATCAGCAGTCACACCCAATTTCTCCCCCCTTGTCCCCGGTAGGTACCCACCTGTGTCCTTATCTATGAATGTATCTACTCCTGAATATATCATACTAATGGAAGCAAACAATATGTGACCTTTATTATCCAGCTTTCCCTTAGCATAAATATTTTCAAGGATCATTCATGCTGTAGCGTGAATCAGTACTTCAGACCTTCTTTTTTTTGGCTGACTAAATATTCCATTATATGTGTGGTTAACATGGTTTGTTTATCCATCTGTGTGAGTTATTCCCATCATGGTGCTGTCATGAATACTGCTGTACAAGCATTTGGGTACCTGTTTTCAATTCTTTTTGAGTGTATGTATACTTAAGGAGTGGAATTCCTGGGACATAGAGGAATTCTTTACATTTTTTAAGAAACTGCTAATCTTTGCCACAGAGCCTGTACTATTTTCCATTTCTGCCATGCACATATACTTGGTTTGTTTCTCTGCATCTGCACCAACACTTGATATATTCTATGGGTCTATTTTTCATTATAGCCAGTGTGATACGTGCAAAGTAGATATTTCATTTGGGGTTTGAATTTCATTTCCCTAATAAATATGTTGAGCAGGTTTTCATGTCCTTGTTGCTCATTGTATATCTCCTGTAAACAAAAGTATATTCAAGTCCTTTGCCCATTTAAAAGTTTTTGTCTTTTTGCTGTCTTGAGTTCTTAAATATTCTGGATATGATAAGTTGCATTTAAAATTTTAGCTGCTTTATTTCAGTTATTCAAGGAGAGACTATCCACACTCCTGAGCCAGCAAGGATTATACTCCACCACGTAGACGCTATGCACACAGTTATTACGGACATTCAAATTCTCGGAATGATCATCCCTCTAGAGGACATAGGTAATATAAAATGTTGTGTTTATATCAAATAAAAACCTTCGTTTCAATTATGTTATTGTGACACATAATTTAAATTGATGACATAATTTATGACATTCTTTTCAATTCAGTGACCGTGATGGCTATGGTGGAAATCGTGATAGAGATTATTCTGAATATTGAAGTGGAAGCTTTTACAGGGATTCATATGGGAGTTACGGTAAGAGTCCAGTTACAACTTGTAAATCATAGAATTAGACTTAACCAGATCGTTGTTTACTCTACTTTTACTTCAGTTCCTCAAAGGTAAAAGTATGTTTAGCATGTCCTTTTAGATAAGTTAAAGACCTTTGAATGGTTTTGTTAATAGCTCACTTAAAATAAAAGGCTATGAAGGGTAAATGGGCAGTCTCATCTTTTTTTCTCATTACAGAAAACCAATTTTAACATTATTATGATTTTTATTTTTATTTTGTGTGCGGGACACGGGCCTCTCACCATCGTGGCCCCTCCCGTTGCGGAGCACAGGCTCCTGACGCGGAGTCCCAGAGGCCATGCACGGCCCACGGTCCCAACCGCGCCCCGGCATGTGGGATCCTCCTGGACCGGGGCACGAACCCGTGTCCCCTGCATCGGCAGTCGGACTGTCAACCACTGCGCCACCAGGGAAGCCCCACTGAATCTTGTTAAAAGTTGCCACTCGACTGATTATTTAAAAATGCTAAAATAGGGGCTTTTACTTTCAAAGAAACTACTTAGGCTGAAAAATATTGCTCGCTCTTTTAAAGAAATGTAGAAGCCCTTCACCGTTGCTACCTAGTTTATATTTTCATAGCAGAGAGAGCTGAAGCTTATCTTTTCAAGCATTTAGCACTGTAAGTCATGTTATATGATCCCAGAAAAATTTGTAATGTTTAGCGTTTGTTTATCAATCAGTAACTTCCCATGTGACTCCCGTGGTGCACCAGCAGCACGAAGGGCCCCTGTGACTTACGGTGGAAGCAGTCGCTGTGATAGCAATATGAGAGATGGATATGGAGGAGGTCCGGAAGGTTACTCCAGCAGGCAAAGTAATACTTATTCAAGGGGTCGAAAGCGTAGAAGACAGGAACAATGAGGGTTTCCACCCTCTGTGAATAGGGAGTACCTTGCTCCCCGTGACTCATACAGTAGCTCAGTTTGTGGGGCTTCCAGACGAGGTTATGCGGGAAGCCAATCTGAAAGAGAGGGCCGAAGCAGATATTAAAAATTAACACTCAGTCATGCACCAAATGTTCGTTACAAAGGAAAAGTTTAAGTTGTTTTCCTTAATTGATGCTTGAACACTACTAAAAGAAAAATGTTGGTTTGGGGGGAAGAGGCATATATTAACTTTTCCTCTAGGAAGTTTCAGACAAAGGGGAAACATGGAATTATTCAGAGGACTTTCATGTTGTTAATGTTAATTGAAAAGTAGAAGTCGTGTTTCAAATGTTCAAAATTTTCAGAGTAAAAAAATTTCGTGAAATATGTTTTGTTGATGATACTGCTGAGTTAAACAAGCATAAAACTTTTGTTTGGAGGGTGAATTGTGCTGTTTGCCTAAACTTTTCCTTTGTACGTGAATGTATTCAAAATTAAGCAATGTGTTATTTCTCCATCGCAAGCTGTGACTGTTTTCCAGTTAGGCTAAAGAAATTACATGTTCCTTTTTGAAAGCTTGTAAACATGTAAAAGGTTTGAGAAGTCTCCAAAAAGGCTGAGAAACAATGCTTGCATTATTAGTGAAAGTCGATGTGTCTTTATCCCTTTAAAGCCATAGTATAGATGAAAGGAAAATTGAGACAGGTGACTGTAAAGAGTTTAAGAAATCTTGAGGTTAAGTATCTATTTTCTGATCCATATTCAAGTGGCAGATGACCAACGTGGGAATAATGGTTATAAAACCAATTTTCCACTCAATGTAAATGGAACCAGTTAACTTTTCTGAGTATATATATGTTAGTGAAAGTTAGTACCCCTAGATTTTAAGACATTGGGAAACATTTTAAGTAATACTGATTTTAACTTTATGTTGGTGTGCTTGATGTAACACAAAGGGTTTCGTAATATACTCATAAGTATAGAGTTATCTGGAGGGTTAAGGGTTTTTTGTCAGTGACTTCAGGTGACATTTAATGAGTAATGCTTACAATTTGGGAAGAAACTGGAGTGTAAAAACTTTAAGCCAAATTGGAATCTGCAAAACTAGTACAGAAATCTGCAATTTCCTTTTAAAGGAACAGCAAACATGAAGTTCAGGGGAAGGAGAGTATTATTTGAGCCAAACTGAGGATTATAACTCAGGAGACAGACTCAGAAAGTTCTGAGGACTGTTCTACCTGTTAGAAGTCAAAGGCATGGTTACATTCATTTTGAAGAGAAAGGACAGTATATCACATCAAAGTGACATACAGATATTTTACATGAAGATCAGCAGGGATACGTAGTCTGGGTAAGCAGGTACAAAGTGAGCAGCAAGTCAGCATGATCCCAGTACAGAGCTGGGAAAGAACAGTATTCTTTTTAAGAAGTTACAGCCTAAGTGTCAGAGGAAGGTAAAATAATTGACCTGTATGATCAGGAAGGCAATCTTGTCTTTGAGGAACTCTGGTTAATGTGTAATGCAGATATTAGGGAGGGAGCGAGGATGTCTCAATGACCACAGAATTTTATGTTTAAGTTTTCTTGGCGGGCCTTAAAGTACTGCATTTCATAAAATCCTACGGGGCATGAAAGGTTTGCTTTTAGTATCTAACATATCAGATTGATGAGTCAAATCCTTAAAAGGAAGGATAAAGCAAACGAAGTTTCGAACCCAAAACTGAACCGATTACTTTTTCCTGAGTACCTGTTCATGAAAAACCCATAAAACTCTTAAGTGTTTAACAGTTGGGTGATCTTCAAAATACAGGGATACTGTGGGTTTGGTTCCAGAACAGTAAAGCAAGTCATGGTTTTTCTCAATTTCACGGCTTCTTATGTAACCCAGTCTTTGCTATTAACAGAAAACATGTATTTCTCCACTAGTTTTTAAGAGAAACGTGTTTGTTCCTTTCTTCCTCATGTGTAAAAATACTCATTGTGTTCCCAGTGAATTGAAGGTTCTTGCTCTTCATGCCAAGAGTTGGGCATGAGACAGGCGGTTAAGCAAGTAAAGTGAGGATTTATTTAAGCAAGAATATGCCCTCAGGGAGAGCAGGCAGTTAGGTGAGGAGCTGCTGCCCTGGGTTCCATTGGCAAGCCAGTTATGAGGGGCATACAAAGGAAGGGGTGGCATACTCATTGGGGAAGCAGGAGTTTGGGGGTCAAATTCCCTGTTTCTTTGCAGCTCCAGAAGGGATTTTTGTCCTTATTTAGCTTAATCAGAAGTGTCATGGCCTCACTGCATGGTGTGTGCTGCTTGTCTGCAAGGCTAATTTTATTGTAAGGAGAGCATAATGAGCAACAGGTTACATTTGGAAGTAGGAGATTCCTGTCTTTCCTCATCTCTCTTTGTCTGCCTTCAGGACACTTACCACCGAAAATGTGCAGTTTCCTGTCAGTCTGGAGGTTCCTGTTTTTCTTTGTTGGCCCATGGACCTCTGCTCTTTACCAGGTGCTTGATTTCCTGCCACCTGGCCCCTCTTCCATTACTCTGCTCATATCTAGCTACTCGCCTGCTGTAGCAATTACAGTAATCTTAACCTCACAGTCCTTTAATTGCATTGCAGTCACTGAAAAACATGCTTAACATCCAGATTGAATTTTGTTCATGAATGAGTGATATCCAAACCTCTCTAAGAGGATTTTCTCAGACACCATCTGAGATTTAATATCAATTGTTTTTCCTCTCGTGTTTCTTTCCTGTCAGGCAGAGGATTAAAATATTAAACAATCATTATTGAAATACTAACAATTCTTTGATTTCCTACTATATACTGAACTTGTCCCTTCCAGTAGACTTGCTTGGAAGCTGCCGGTTGGCCTACATATTAGGTAGAAACCATAAAACCCCTGAATTAGGGAACAGTTATAACTTTGCCTGATTTAAAGATCAGCTTTTGTATAATGCATACAGCTGTTTTCTATCTAGACTATGGAAAGTGTCCCAAGAAATACTAACTGATCACCATCAACTGATCAACTGGTGTTTACATGAACGCATTTCATTGCATAGTTTTCTCAAGTGCTCAATAATGGTTAATATACGATTAAGACACTACCAATGCAAAGCATTAACACCACAGATCTGGGCTTCCCTAGTGGCCCAGTGGTTGAGAGTTCGGCTGCCGATGCAGGGGACACGGGATCGTGCCCCGCTCCGGGAGGATCCCACATGCCGCGGAGCGGTTGGGCCCGTGAGCCATGGCCGCTGAGACTGGATTCTGGAGCCTGTGGTTTGCAATGGGAGGGGCCACAACGGTCAGAGGCCGGCATACCGCAAAAAAAAATAAAAACCAAAAACCAAAACAGTTTCATGATTTGGACCAGTCTCTAAAAAGGCAGGATTACAAATTAACCTCAGGCTCCCACTTAATATAAAAGTAATGACAATATTTTCACACTTTTGTTTTGAACCCTGAATTATGTTTTCGGCGTTGTGCTCAATGTGCTCAGTACATCATTTAACCTCACAATAACCCTATCTGATAATTCTTTATCATCTTGTTTTCGTAGACTGGGTAAATTTAAGAGTTTAGGTAGCTTACCCAGTTTCATATAACTACTAAATTTTGAAGTTTAGATTATTTTCTGTCTGCCTGACTTCGTATCATATTAAATCACTATACACATTATATCTTCTAGACATTCATATTTCTGTTTCAGATTATTCTAACAGTTCCACTAAATAAATTAAGTAAGTAGCATATCTGCATAGCAAGCAAAATGCTTCATGATCTGGTCCTCCCCATTTTACATCTATCAAGAAATCCCTGAACTCTCCCTACTGATTACCTGGAGCTTCACGTTATTAGCCCAAAATGCGTTTTCCTTTTTTTTTTTTTTTACGGTACGCGGGCATCTCACCGTTGTGGCCTCTCCCGTTGTGGAGCACAAGCTTCAGACGCGCAGGCTCAGCGGCCATGGCTCAGGGGCCCAAAGCTCAGGGGCATATGGGATCCTCCCGGACCGGGGCACGAACCCGCATCCCCTGCATGGGCAGGCGGACTCTCAACCACTGCGCCACCTGGGAAGCCCTTCTCCTTTATATTGATTAAATTAAAGCAACTGGGAAAAGTATGCAGTAAAAAGTAGAGAACACATTCTGCTGTTGCAGTTTTCTTTAGAGTTTCTCCCGCGAGTTCTCCCGCGAGTTTCTCTGTTCACCCCTCCCCTACCTCCACATCTTCCATCTTCCCTACCTCCCCTGCGGCTCATCCCTTCCCCCACCTACCGCTACATCTGGTTCCTTAGCCTCTTTCTAGAAGTAGAGCGCTTGCTCTCGAGCCTTAGTTTAGTTAACGGTTGTCTGAAGAGACGCGGAAGGAGGACTTCTGAAGAGGAGGACAAAATAAGGTAAGAAATTCGGCATTTTAGGGAGGAGAGAATAATTTATACCTCAGGAGAAAGAGTTGAGACCTATATGTTCTCCTGTTACCAGAGAAAGCATGGTAATTCAGATGTTGATTTTTCTCTCAGGCTTTTTCTGTAAGAGATAAGAGCCGAGTAAGTGGTGTTTGTATAACTATGTCTGAATAGACAGTGTCTGGAGAAGTCTATCAGTTGTTCTTGAACAGTACGTTTACTGTTTGTTCTCCTGGAGAATCAGTTGCCAAGGCAGCGATGAAAAGCCAGTGAAGTTCCTGGAGTTGGTCCTTGAATTGCGAAGTTGGGGGTGGGGGTGGAGCTAGGTTTGAAATGCTGCGGGAGGGAATATTGAGTAGATAACTTAAGTGTGATTAGCGGCGTACCCTCTTTGCTGTTTACTCTCACATGCGGGTAGTGGAGCGTATGCCGGGCGCCAGTTTGTTCCGCTTGCGCTTTTGTTTTTTGCGGTATGCGGGCCTCTCACTGCTGTGGCCCCTCCCACCGCGGAGCACGGGCTCGGTACCCAGAGGCTCCAGACGCGCGGGCCCAGCCGCTCCGCGGCTGGTGGGATCCTCCCGGAGCGTTGCCGAACCCGTGTCCCCTGGGTAGGCAGGCGGACTGTCAACCACTGCGCCACCAGGGAAGCCCTCTCGTGCAGTTTTTCTTTTTTCTTTTTTGTTTCCTCGGGGTTTCTTTGTGAAAGCAGAGGTACTGAGCAATACAAGCAAGATAGCTATTTTAACTTAAATGATTTAAAACTTGTAATTTTAGTTATCAAATGTCAAAATGTTGATTCACTTGACAAAAAGC
Source organism: Mesoplodon bidens (assembly GCF_964165515.1). Classification (NCBI taxonomy): domain Eukaryota; kingdom Metazoa; phylum Chordata; class Mammalia; order Artiodactyla; family Ziphiidae; genus Mesoplodon; species Mesoplodon bidens. The sequence goes on along the minus strand of NW_027671724.1, from coordinate 146,585 downwards.
GTCTGATTTAATTTGGCATATAAAGAATGGTACTCTCTTTTGACCAGTGTTTCTTAAAGTCTCTCGATCTAAGTAAACACAGTTTGCATTTTCCTCAATAAAGGAAGTAACTCCCTCCTTTGCTTTTATGACTTACCACTTTTAAAGTTTGTGGGAAAACATTATTTTAAACATTATTTGATGCATAGACAAGAAAAATGTGAGTAGATGTGAAAAATTTAAAAATATGTTTAAGGTATATTCTGCACAGTTCATAAAACATATTAACTGTTAGATGTGTAGAATCCAGGACCATTTATTATTGCTTATTTATTTTGTTGTGTTTTGGAAAAGAAGCCTTGAACCCTGCAGGTAAACTAATTTACAGTTGCCTTCTAATCTAGTTTTTACATACAGGTTTTTGTAAGATATCTATAAAGAATGGAGCATTTGTTACGCCAGTGCTTGTTTTGCTTTGTGTTACAAGTTTCCTCTCTTTTAAGTAAGAAACAGCAAATATTTTCACTGATATAGGGTACTTCAGTTGAGTTATAAACAGGTGTAATAGTTTTTGCTTATAATTTACTTTTTGCTATATGTATAAAGATATATTTTTAATTACTTACAGAAAAATGGCGGAAGCAGATCAGGCTGGGAAACTGTTCATAGGAGGCCTGCTGACACCAATGAAAATTCTCTTGAAGTGGTATTTGGGAAATATGGTCACATTATGGAAGGTAATTTTTAGAACCTATATATATACATACACACACACACACACACACACACACACACACACACACATATATTTATATATATATATATGTTCGAGGCAAATGTGTACTAAACACACACAATTGAACAGCTAAGTTAAAGTGCTTTCTCTATTTGTAACACATGAGCACTTTTTTTTTAAGTTTCTGTTTTTTATTAGGAAAGCACTGGGCAATGAGGGAAATTGTACAACTTAGGGGCTCCTACTACTGAGAAGGGAAAAAAGCAGCGTTTCTTTCTTCACCCCAGCCACGCTTTGCAGCATGCTGGGTTTTACTTACCTGACCAGGGATCAAGCCCATGCACAGTGGCATGCGGCATGTGGATCTTAGTTGCCTGACGACGGATCAGGCCCGTGTCCCCTTCATTGGGAACGTGGAGTCTTATCCACTGGACCACCAGGGAAGTCCCAGGGCTTTTTAAACATACTGGGGTCATAGGACATGAAATGGGATGAGATATGCTAGTTGTAGAATGGTTGAAATTATTGACTCTCTTTTTAAACTACTAGAAATCATATAAAATGGAAAGGGTTTTTTTGCTTTATTTGTTTTTGGTTTTTGTTTTGTTTTTAAGTAACTTCCGGGAGGCTGTTACTGCACTGTGTCCATAACATGAAATTAAGGAGGCCTTATGAGAAAGTGTCAAAGGATTGATTATTTTGAAAATATGAAACGTTCAATTTTATGTGAAATTTAAATTAAAAATATTTATGTATATTACAGTTATGTTGATAAAGGATCAGAAAAAAAACAAGTCTAGAGGCTTTGCTTTTATTACTTTTGAGAATCCTGCAGATGCAAAGGATGCTATCCAAGATATGAATGGAAAAGTAAGAGCCTTTTAATAATATTTTGTGTTCTCCATTTATTACTATGTCTAGATTTTTTTTCTAGTTTTTTAAAGTAACATGATGCCATATAAGCCTTCACTCTCCTTTTTGTCACATAAGTACTGGATTGTCTGGTTGGAAAGAGATTGACATTAACATTAGCTTTAACAATATATTTTAAACCTGTTTTAGCATTCAAATGTAAAAGTAAATAAGTTTTAGCCTGTAGAGCTCTCCCCAATATCCCATACTGTTATTTTTAAGTCTCGACTTTTTTGTACTTCAGAGTCACTCTTTCTTGTGTCAATGTTACAAATAATCATTTCACCCTTAAAACTGTACTTTTAATTGCATCTTTGCTCAAAGAATTTTTTTATATTGTAGGTAATATTTTTCCCATTTTATGTTGCAGGTAATATCTTTTTACATGCATCATCCTGTGAATTGTTCATTGTTAAAAGTACCTTCAGTGCATCTCAGTTCTCATAGTGGGGAACACATACATTAATTCCCTTTTTCCTATAGCTTGGTTTCTGGTATGCTGCAGGCACTTGGCACATGTTGACCCTTTTACTTTACTTTCATATTTTAAGGTATGGTAGTACCTAAAAGTTGATCTTCACTCATGATTATATTTTGGGTGCAGAGGTAAATTTGTGTCATGAAGGATAGTTGACCCCCATTTTTGGTTTGTTTTCAGGCACAAGAAGGTGTAGTCTGTGTAGACATTATTCTTCAATTCTTTATTCAACAGATATTTTATTGCCAGGCATTGCTTTAGCAATTGATTAATGGTTGTGGGTACTACAAAATACCTATTTTCTTGGACACTTGTGTTCTAGGGTGAAAGATGAGAAACGTACAAGTAAAACTAAATACAATTTCATATGCAAAAATATTAAGGAAAATAAAGTAGGTAATTTCATTAGAGCTTAAGGGGAGTGGATTTCTATACATATACATCTAAGAATGTTAAATCCTGAATGTTGGGAGGGAGGCAGCCATTCATAAGTGTATGGGAAATATTTTGGACCCAGAAACAGAAAAGGAGGCCCTAACATGGGAGCACATGGCTGTTGAGGCTGTTTGTATTGGGCCAGGGCCCATCCATATCCACCAGAAGTCTTAGTAGGAATTCAGCATTTAAAATTGTTTTCCAAGGATAACATGAAACAGCTAGAGTGTTTTACTTAGAGCAATTATATGATGATTTGAATTATGTTTTCAAAAATCACATTGGCATCTATAGAAGGTTAATGTAGGAAGCTGTTGGAAGATTAAGAAGTGTAAGCATGTCTTAAACATAAGAATATGAAGTACTATTATAAGAAGGTACTCTTGGGGGACATGTTTAAACAATTGAATAAGGCAAGAAATGTTAAGGACCAAATAAGTGCTCTATTTAAAAAAAAATCAAGGAAATTATTAGAAGTAAATACAGAAGGACAATCATGTTGGAAAATGTTCTTTCTCTTAATATTTAATAAATGCTAAAAAAGATTAGAGTAGGAATAACCATTTTGAATGAACAACTGAATCATTTTATTTTTTAAATGACACGTATACTTTTATATACCCTAGGGACACTGAAAACTTTGAATGGTAGAAGTAGAGAAAGGAAGTGAGTTTAGTTCTCCATTATAGAAAATAAAAGGGTATATTCTCTCATGATAAGTGAGAGGTATTAATCTTCTTTTAATACCAGAGGACATTTCAGGGAGCTCTAATTGCCAATACGTACACTTTATGTTGGATGACTTAATGAAAGGCAGTTACTCATTAAGTCTCATTTATCTGGCATGGTGAAGGACACAATCATTTCAGAAGAAAATGTTTGCTTTGGGGAAAAAAGACTGATCTTGAACTAGAGCAGTAGTAAATAAATTTGATGTGATGTTATTAATGTTATACTTAATCTGTTTAGTCTTTGGATGGAAAGGCAATTAAGGTAGAGCAAACCAACAAACCATCTTTTGAAAGCGGTGGTACACAGAGACCACAACCTCCTGCAAGAAACAGGGGCCATCTGAGAAATCCGAGACATGGAAGAGGAAGAAATCGAAGAGGTGGAAATGGAAGAGGAGGAAGTGGGAGCACAAGAGAGCATCCCTCACCTGGAGGACACCTGGGTAATGTTTTCAGATACAAGGCTGCAACCAGAGGACCAAAAAATAGTAGGTTTAACGGTATAGAAACCTCTCAGTTTTTATTCCATCCTTTATGAGCAAAGTAGTGTGTAAGAACTATCAGATGATGAATCACATTGATAGTCAGAAGTATTTCAAAGTGGTGAAGAATTATTCTGGTTATAAAATGACTTAACTAGATAATGTGCAAAACGTTAATCACCTTACAGGGGAATAGCATAAATTTTAAACTAAATTCAGTCTCTTTTACCACTATTACTAATTGCCTCTTTTCTTCGAGAACTTTTCTACCGAGTTTCCTATTGTCGATCATACATTAGAAGTTTTCACTTTAGGACCAATAACTTGATATGAGTTTAAATCAATGATCCATTCATAATCTATTAAAAATACATTGGTTAATTTTATTCTGAGAGTAGCCTTATTGCATCATAAAAATACTAGAGAATCTTGAAAACTCCACAACAGAAAATAAAAGTCACTCAGAATATCCACAATTCAGGGCGAAACACTTCATATTTTAGGTTTCACCTTGCAGTATTTGTCTTAAGTATATGTGTTCAGACATCTAAGCAAATCTCCATTGTCATTTTGATATGAGGCTTTTCTACCTGGGTCTGTGGTTTGCATTTGGGAAAATACCTTAGGGAAATAAATAGAGCTTTAGATTCTAAAAGGTGTCTTTGACCCAGGAAAAGAGTAAAAAGCTCTGCTTCAGAAATATGTATGTTTTCTTTGTGTGTGTATTAGAGGAGGAAGTCGTTGAAAATGCCTTTTTTTGGATTTTTTTCAGAGAAGTTTTCTACTTAGTAAGAAAAGGAGGAAAAGCACTTTGCATTTCAAAAACTTCCATATATTTAACAACCTCTGCTTCATCTATTAACCAGAACCAGTCTTCAGAAATAAAACGTTTAGTTTCTTTTTGTGCTAATTCCATGTGTGAATTTTAGGAAATGTTTTTTGAAAGTTCAGTTAGAGGGTGTGCCCATTTTAAGATAACACAGTTTTGTTCTTTTCCCACTATCTTGAGCTTGAGAAAAGTTGACCAGTTCATATTCTGCCATGTGTAAGAGTACTCATTTTTTCTTGCCTGTGGCACTACCGGGGAATTGGAATACATCTAAACATCTTTCTGGTTCGAAAGGTAAAACATCAATTTTCAGTATTTAGTGTGCATTTCTTAAATACTATTAAAATTGAACTGAACATAGCCCTTTTGACTGAGAAATGAACATTAAGAGTTGATCTGTGAATAACACAGGCCTGAACTGTTGATCAACTTACAAGCAGATTTTGTTTTTCAATAAATACATATAAGATCACTACGTGATCCAAGGTTGGTTGAATCCATGGATGCAGAACTAGGGATACTGGACCAAGTGTAAAGTTATAAGCAGATATTCTCCGGCAAAGGGAGTTATTTGTATGTATACACTTAACTTTTAGGTAATGCATTTTTTATTCATCTTTTTTATTTTTAATGTTTTGATTTATACCTAGAATGTTGTGTTTTTCAAAAGCTTCCTTGACACCAGAGTTATATAACTAATAACTTATCATCTTCCTCCTAAAATGATGAAAAATTCAGTTTTACATTTAATTTATCCAGGTTTTTCTGTACTCTCTCTCTTCTCCCCAGAGCACTTTCATACCAGTGGTTCTTCAGTTTTTTTCCTAGATTTTCCAAACTGACTTTTACGGTAAGTCTTTGAACTCTACTGACTTCTGTGTCATATGAGGAAACAATCATATTGGTTTAGACAGATAGGAAAGCTGAAGACTGGAGTAATGGTTTAGTGAAAATTTATAACAATAAGTGAAACTTGCCCAATGAAAAAATGTTGATTCTGCTTAACTAAAAAGATTTCATTTAAACACAGGTCTTGGTGGACACACTCCTAGTCCCAACGCGAGTTCTTCCCGGGGAGCCTTTCCAGTTAAAAGAGGACCATGTTCCAGAAGTGGAGGTCCTCCTCCTAAGAGATGTTGCCAAGGGCGAAGCAGTAGGGGGGTGGGAAGACAAGGTAAATGCTATATAATGCAGAGACAGTTGTTTCTAATTAATGAAAGGGAGCTATTTTAAACAGAACGTTTAAGCAAAATGGAAAGTGAGAAGTATATGGACATGTTAACCAATCACTAATTTATTGATTGATTTGTGGTTGGGAAATAACTTGTCAGTTTTTGATTATAGATGTAGTAGGTGATTAGCACTGCAGTGGGGAAAACATTGCTTGTAAGTCCATGTTGGCTATAGAATTCCTCTTAATTTAAGTTGCTGCTAACACTTTTTGGTTAGTAGGCTTCTTTATCACATAGTTTCAATATCAGAATTTTCATGAAAACTATGTCCTGTGAGAGAACGTTCTGGTCTGTAGACTAGTTTAGCTATGTATATTGGCTAGCTGGTTTTATTAATTATTATAAACAATAATTGAAACTTGCCATATGAACTGTAGTTTGTGCTCTTAACTTTTCTAGCACTGTTTTCTGATCCGTAATATGGTAGAGACTTGAAACAGCCATTATCAAATTGCCCTTTTACGTGTAGAATATGAATGAAGCCAAATGTAGCACGATATTGACTTCAAAACACAACAGAAGCTAAGAAGCCTACCCTTTCCATTAGTAGATGGTTAGCCTAGTGAACAAACAAGAGAAGAGAACAAACAAGGTCCTAGTGACCTCCAGGAATGAGGAATAAGAATTAACACAGGAAGAGAACGTTATTTATGGGAGATAGTTTCATATTTTGGGAGCGGTACAGTGTTTTTCAAATGAGCCCTTTATTGCTAATAAACAAGAGAAGTCACTATTGCTATCCTCATACAAGGTCCATAATTAAGGTTGTACACTTAAAGGAGAGAGCCGACCACTTGGTGGTTGAATATGTGACAGTAGTTACCAAAAATCAATGTTTTGCTCAAAGTCTGAGAAGTGTTCCCTACTGCTGGTAATCTAAAGGTTATGCCAACTGTATGGGGAACGGGAGATGTCAGAAAATACAATGTTCAGTGGTACCATTGAAAGGGAAACGAAAATGTGCGTAAATGGAATCTTAGAAGGGGTAGTTTTTTTAAATGATTTTGGAGAGTGGAAGGCTATCAGACTTTGGGATTTTTCTTTGAAACATTACTGTCAATTCTGAGATACTTACATAAGCATTTTTAAATTCAAGGTTCAGGATCACATGGAAGAGAAAATTGTGGAGGTCCTCCTCGTAGAGAGCCAGTCTCTTTTCGGAGAGTTGGCTATATGTCACAGAGATGGTGGTTATGCTACTAAAGATAGGTAATAGGAAGCACAGTATATGAATTAAGTCATGGTTAGTTTTGTTGTTCTTGTTGAAATTTACCTAACACAAAATTGAACATTTAAAAGTGAACAGTTCAGTAACATTTAGCACACTTAACAGTGTTATGCAACCACCAGCTCTGTTCAGTTCCAAAACATTTCATTACCCCAGAAAAAAATTAATCAGCAGTCACACCCAATTTGTCCCCCCTTGTCCCCGGTAGGTACCCACCTGTGTCCTTATCTATGAATGTATCTACTCCTGAATATATCATACTAATGGAAGCAAACAATATGTGACCTTTATTATCCAGCTTTCCCTTAGCATAAATATTTTCAAGGATCATTCATGCTGTAGCGTGAATCAGTACTTCAGACCTTCTTTTTTTTGGCTGACTAAATATTCCATTATATGTGTGGTTAACATGGTTTGTTTATCCATCTGTGTGAGTTATTCCCATCATGGTGCTGTCATGAATACTCCTGTACAAGCATTTGGGTACCTGTTTTCAATTCTTTTTGAGTGTATGTATACTTAAGGAGTGGAATTCCTGGGACATAGAGGAATTCTTTACATTTTTTAAGAAACTGCTAATCTTTGCCACAGAGCCTGTACTATTTTCCATTTCTGCCATGCACATATACTTGGTTTGTTTCTCTGCATCTGCACCAACACTTGATATATTCTATGGGTCTATTTTTCATTATAGCCAGTGTGATACGTGCAAAGTAGATATTTCATTTTGGGTTTGAATTTCATTTCCCTAATAAATATGTTGAGCAGGTTTTCATGTCCTTGTTGCTCATTGTATATCTCCTGTAAACAAAAGTATATTCAAGTCCTTTGCCCATTTAAAAGTTTTTGTCTTTTTGCTGTCTTGAGTTCTTAAATATTCTGGATATGATAAGTTGCATTTAAAATTTTAGCTGCTTTATTTCAGTTATTCAAGGAGAGACTATCCACACTCCTGAGCCAGCAAGGATTATACTCCACCACGTAGACGCTATGCACACAGTTATTACGGACATTCAAATTCTCGGAATGATCATCCCTCTAGAGGACATAGGTAATATAAAATGTTGTGTTTATATCAAATAAAAACCTTCGTTTCAATTATGTTATTGTGACACATAATTTAAATTGATGACATAATTTATGACATTCTTTTAAATTCAGTGACCGTGATGGCTATGGTGGAAATCGTGATAGAGATTATTCTGAATATTGAAGTGGAAGCTTTTACAGGGATTCATATGGGAGTTACGGTAAGAGTCCAGTTACAACTTGTAAATCATAGAATTAGACTTAACCAGATCGTTGTTTACTCTACTTTTACTTCAGTTCCTCAAAGGTAAAAGTATGTTTAGCATGTCCTTTTAGATAAGTTAAAGACCTTTGAATGGTTTTGTTAATAGCTCACTTAAAATAAAAGGCTATGAAGGGTAAATGGGCAGTCTCATCTTTTTTTCTCATTACAGAAAACCAATTTTAACATTATTATGATTTTTTATTTTTATTTTGTGTGCGGGACACGGGCCTCTCACCATCGGGGCCCCTCCCGTTGTGGAGCACAGGCTCCTGACGCGGAGTCCCAGAGGCCATGCATGGCCCACGGTCCCAACCGCTCCCCGGCACGTGGGATCCTCCTGGACCGGGGCACGAACCCGTGTCCCCTGCATCGGCAGTCGGACTGTCAACCACTGCGCCACCAGGGAAGCCCCACTGAATCTTGTTAAAAGTTGCCACTCGACTGATTATTTAAAAATGCAAAAATAAGGGCTTTTACTTTCAAAGAAACTACTTAGGCTGAAAAATATTGCTCGCTCTTTTAAAGAAATGTAGAAGCCCTTCACCGTTGCTACCTAGTTTATATTTTCATAGCAGAGAGAGCTGAAGCTTATCTTTTCAAATATTTAGCACTGTAAGTCATGTTATATGATCCCAGAAAAATTTGTAATGTTTAGCGTTTGTTTATCAATCAGTAACTTCCCATGTGACTCCCGTGGTGCACCAGCAGCACGAAGGGCCCCTGTGACTTACGGTGGAAGCAGTCGCTGTGATAGCAATATGAGAGATGGATATGGAGGAGGTCCGGAAGGTTACTCCAGCAGGCAAAGTAATACTTATTCAAGGGGTCGAAAGCGTAGAAGACAGGAACAATGAGGGTTTCCACCCTCTGTGAATAGGGAGTACCTTGCTCCCCGTGACTCATACAGTAGCTCAGTTTGTGGGGCTTCCAGACGAGGTTATGCGGGAAGCCAATCTGAAAGAGAGGGCCGAAGCAGATACTAAAAATTAACACTCAGTCATGCACCAAATGTTCGTTACAAAGGAAAAGTTTAAGTTGTTTTCCTTAATTGATGCTTGAACACTACTAAAAGAAAAATGTTGGTTTGGGGGGAAGAGGCATATATTAACTTTTCCTCTAGGAAGTTTCAGACAAAGGGGAAACATGGAATTATTCAGAGGACTTTCATGTTGTTAATGTTAATTGAAAAGTAGAAGTCGTGTTTCAAATGTTCAAAATTTTCAGAGTAAAAAAATTTCGTGAAATATGTTTTGTTGATGATACTGCTGAGTTAAACAAGCATAAAACTTTTGTTTGGAGGGTGAATTGTGCTGTTTGCCTAAACTTTTCCTTTGTACGTGAATGTATTCAAAATTAAGCAATGTGTTATTTCTCCATCGCAAGCTGTGACTGTTTTCCAGTTAGGCTAAAGAAATTACATGTTCCTTTTTGAAAGCTTGTAAACATGTAAAAGGTTTGAGAAGTCTCCAAAAAGGCTGAGAAACAATGCTTGCATTATTAGTGAAAGTCGATGTGTCTTTATCCCTTTAAAGCCATAGTATAGATGAAAGGAAAATTGAGACAGGTGACTGTAAAGAGTTTAAGAAATCTTGAGGTTAAGTATCTATTTTCTGATCCATATTCAAGTGGCAGATGACCAACGTGGGAATAATGGTTATAAAACCAATTTTCCACTCAATGTAAATGGAACCAGTTAACTTTTCTGAGTATATATATCTTAGTGAAAGTTAGTACCCCTAGATTTTAAGACATTGGGAAACGTTTTAAGTAATACTGATTTTAACTTTATGTTGGTGTGCTTGATGTAACACAAAGGGTTTCGTAATATACTCATAAGTATAGAGTTATCTGGAGGGTTAAGGGTTTTTTGTCAGTGACTTCAGGTGACATTTAATGAGTAATGCTTACAATTTGGGAAGAAACTGGAGTGTAAAAACTTTAAGCCAAATTGGAATCTGCAAAACTAGTACAGAAATCTGCAATTTCCTTTTAAAGGAACAGCAAACATGAAGTTCAGGGGAAGGAGAGTATTATTTGAGCCAAACTGAGGATTATAACTCAGGAGACAGACTCAGAAAGTTCTGAGGACTGTTCTACCTGTTAGAAGTCAAAGGCATGGTTACATTCATTTTGAAGAGAAAGGACAGTATATCACATCAAAGTGACATACAGATATTTTACATGAAGATCAGCAGGGATACGTAGTCTGGGTAAGCAGGTACAAAGTGAGCAGCAAGTCAGCATGATCCCAGTACAGAGCTGGGAAAGAACAGTATTCTTTTTAAGAAGTTACAGCCTAAGTGTCAGAGGAAGGTAAAATAATTGACCTTTATGATCAGGAAGGCAATCTGTCTTTGAGGAACTCTGGTTAATATTTGGGATATTAGGGAGATATTAGGCAGATATTAGGGAGGGAGGGAGGATGTCTCAATGACCACAGAATTTTATGTTTAATTTTCTTGGCTGGCCTTAAAGTACTGTATTTCATAAAATCCTACGGGGCATGAAAGGTTTGCTTTTAGTATCTAACATATCAGATTGATGAGTCAAATCCTTAAAAGGAAGGATAAAGCAAACGAAGTTTCGAACCCAAAACTGAACCGTTTACTTTTTCCTGAGTACCTGTTCATGAAAAACCCATAAAACTCTTAAGTGTTTAACAGTTGGGTGATCTTCAAAATACAGGGATACTGTGGGTTTGGTTCCAGAACAGTAAAGCAAGTCATGGTTTTTCTCAATTTCACGGCTTCTTATGTAACCCAGTCTTTGCTATTAACAGAAAACATGTATTTCTCCACTAGTTTTTAAGAGAAATGTGTTTGTTCCTTTCTTCCTCGTGTGGAAAAATACTCATTGTGTTCCCAGTGAATTGAAGCTTCTTGCTCTTCATGCCAAGAGTTGGGCATGAGACAGGCGGTTAAGCAAGTAAAGTGAGGATTTATTTAAGCAAGAATATGCCCTCAGGGAGAGCAGGCAGTTAGGTGAGGAGCTGCTGCCCTGGGTTCCATTGGCAAGCCAGTTATGAGGGGCATACAAAGGAAGGGGTGGCATACTCATTGGGGAAGCAGGAGTTTGGGGGTCAAATTCCCTGTTTCTTTGCAGCTCCAGAAGGGATTTTTGTCCTTATTTAGCTTAATCAGAAGTGTCATGGCCTCACTGCACGGTGTGTGCTGCTTGTCTGCAAGGCTAATTTTATTGTAAGGAGAGCATAATGAGCAACAGGTTACATTTGGAAGTAGGAGATTCCTGTCTTTCCTCATCTCTCTTTGTCTGCCTTCAGGACACTTACCACCGAAAATGTGCAGTTTCCTGTCAGTCTGGAGGTTCCTGTTTTTCTTTGTCGGCCCATGGACCTCTGCTCTTTACCAGGTGCTTGATTTCCTGCCACCTGGCCCCTCTTCCATTACTCTGCTCATATCTAGCTACTCGCCTGCTGTAGCAATTACAGTAATCTTAACCTCACAGTCCTTTAATTGCATTGCAGTCACTGAAAAACATGCTTAACATCCAGATTGAATTTTGTTCATGAATGAGTGATATCCAAACCTCTCTAAGAGGATTTTCTCAGACACCATCTGAGATTTAATATCAATTGTTTTTCCTCTCGTGTTTCTTTCCTGTCAGGCAGAGGATTAAAATATTAAACAATCATTATTGAAATACTAACAATTCTTTGATTTCCTACTATATACTGAACTTGTCCCTTCCAGTAGACTTGCTTGGAAGCTGCCGGTTGGCCTACATATTAGGTAGAAACCATAAAACCCCTGAATTAGGGAACAGTTATAACTTTGCCTGATTTAAAGATCAGCTTTTGTATAATGCATACAGCTGTTTTCTATCTAGACTATGGAAAGTGTCCCAAGAAATACTAACTGATCACCATCAACTGATCAACTGGTGTTTACATGAACACTTTTCATTGCATAGTTTTCTCAAGTGCTCAATAATGGTTAATATACGATTAAGACACTACCAATGCAAAGTATTAACACCACAGATCTGGGCTTCCCTAGTGGCCCAGTGGTTGAGAGTCCGGCTGCCGATGCAGGGGACACAGGTTCGTGCCCCGGTCCGGGAGGATCCCACATGCCGCGGAGCGGTTGGGCCCGTGAGCCATGGCCGCTGAGACTGGCTTCTGGAGCCTGTGCTTTGCAAGGGGAGGGGCCACAACGGTGAGAGGCCGGCATACCGCAAAAAGAAAAAACCAAAAACCAAAACAGTTTCATGATTTGGACCAGTCTCTAAAAAAGGCAGGATTACAAATTAACCTCAGGCTCCCACTTAATATAAAAGTAATGACAATATTTTCACACTTTTGTTTTGAACCCTGAATTATGTTTTCGGCGTTGTGCTCAATGTGCTCAGTACATCATTTAACCTCACAATAACCCTATCTGATAATTCTTTATCATCTTGTTTTCGTAGACTGGGTAAATTTAAGAGTTTAGGTAGCTTACCCAGTTTCATATAACTACTAAATTTTGAAGTTTAGATTATTTTCTGTCTGCCTGACTTCGTATCATATTAAATCACTATACGCATTATATCTTCTAGACATTCATATTTCTGTTTCAGATTATTCTAACAGTTCCACTAAAAAAATTAAGTAAGTAGCATATCTGCATAGCAAGCAAAATGCTTCATGATCTGGTCCTCCCCATTTTACATCTATCAAGAAATCCCTGAACTCTCCCTACTGATTACCTGGAGCTTCACGTTATTAGCCCAAAATGCGTTTTCCTTTTTTTTTTTTTTTACGGTACGCGGGCATCTCACCGTTGTGGCCTCTCCCGTTGTGGAGCACAAGCTTCAGACGAGCAGGCTCAGCGGCCATGGCTCAGGGGCCCAGCAGCTCAGGGGCATGTGGGATCCTCCCGGACCGGGGCACGAACCCGCATCCCCTGCATGGGCAGGCGGACTCTCAACCACTGCGCCACCTGGGAAGCCCTTCTCCTTTATATTGATTAAATTAAAGCAACTGGGAAAAGTATGCAGTAAAAAGTAGAGAACACATTCTGCTGTTGCAGTTTTCTTTAGAGTTTCTCCCGCGAGTTCTCCCGCGAGTTTCTCTGTTCACCCCTCCCCTACCTCCACATCTTCCATCTTCCCTACCTCCCCTGCGGCTCATCCCTTCCCCCACCTACCGCTACATCTGGTTCCTTAGCCTCTTTCTAGAAGTAGAGCGCTTGCTCTCGAGCCTTAGTTTAGTTAACGGTTGTCTGAAGAGACGCGGAAGGAGGACTTCTGAAGAGGAGGACAAAATAAGGTAAGAAATTCGGCATTTTAGGGAGGAGAGAATAATTTATACCTCAGGAGAAAGAGTTGAGACCTATATGTTCTCCTGTTACCAGAGAAAGCATGGTAATTCAGATTTTGATTTTTCTCTCAGGCTTTTTCTGTAAGAGATAAGAGCCGAGTAAGTGGTGTTTGTATAACTATGTCTGAATAGACAGTGTCTCGGGAAGTCTATCAGTTGTTCTTGAACAGTACGTTTACTGTTTGTTCTCCTGGAGAATCAGTTGCCAAGGCAGCGATGAAAAGCCAGTGAAGTTCCTGGAGTTGGTCCTTGAATTGCGAAGTTGGGGGTGGGGGTGGAGCTAGGTTTGAAATGCTGCGGGAGGGAATATTGAGTAGATAACTTAAGTGTGATTAGCGGCGTACCCTCTTTGCTGTTTACTCTCACATGCGGGTAGTGGAGCGTATGCCGGGCGCCAGTTTGTTCCGCTTGCACTTTTGTTTTTTGCGGTATGCGGGCCTCTCACTGCTGTGGCCCCTCCCACCGCGGAGCACGGGCTCGGTACCCAGAGGCTCCAGACGCGCAGGCCCAGCGGCCATGGCTCACGGGCCCAGCCGCTCTGGGGCTGGTGGGCTCCTCCCGGAGCGGTGCCGAACCCGTGTCCCCTGGGTAGGCAGGCGGACTGTCAACCACTGCGCCACCAGGGAGACCCTCTCGTGCAGTTTTTCTTTTTTCTTTTTTGTTTCCTCGGGTTTTCTTTGTGAAAGCAGAGGTACTGAGCAATACAAGCAAGATAGCTATTTTAACTTAAATGATTTAAAACTTGTAATTTTAGTTATCAAATGTCAAAATGTTGATTCACTTGACAAAAAGCGTCTGATTTAATTTGGCATATAAAGAATGGTACTCTCTTTTGACCAGTGTTTCTTAAAGTCTCTCGATCTAAGTAAACACAGTTTACATTTTCCTCAATAAAGGAAGTAACTCCCTCCTTTGCTTTTATGACTTACCACTTTTAAAGTTTGTGGGAAAACATTATTTTAAACATTATTTGATGCATAGACAAGAAAAATGTGAGTAGATGTGAAAAATTTAAAAATATGTTTAAGGTATATTCTGCACAGTTCATAAAACATATTAACTGTTAGATGTGTAGAATCCAGGGCCATTTATTATTGCTTATTTTTTTGTTGTGTTTTGGAAAAGAAGCCTTGAACCCTGCAGGTAAACTAATTTACAGTTGCCTTCTAATCTAGTTTTTACATACAGGTTTTTGTAAGATATCTATAAAGAATGGAGCATTTTTTACGCCAGTGCTTGTTTTGCTTTGTGTTACAAGTTTCCTCTCTTTTAAGTAAGAAACGGCAAATATTTTCACTGATATAGGGTACTTCAGTTGAGTTATAAACAGGTGTAATAGTTTTTGCTTATAATTTACTTTTTGCTATATGTATAAAGATATATTTTTAATTACTTACAGAAAAATGGCGGAAGCAGACCAGGCTGGGAAACTGTTCATAGGAGGCCTCCATGCTGACACCAATGAAAATTCTCTTGAAGTGGTATTTGGGAAATATGGTCACATTATGGAAGGTAATTTTTAGATCCTATATATATACATACACACACACACACACACACACACACACACACACACACATATATGTTCGAAGCAAATGTGTATTAAACATACACCATTGAACAGCTAAGTTAAAGTGCTTTTTCTATTTGTAACACACGAGCACTTTTTTTTTAAGTTTCTGTTTTTTATTAGGAAAGCACTGGGCAATGAGGGAAATTGTACAACTTAGGGGCTCCTACTACTGAGAAGGGAAAAAAGCAGCGTTTCTTTCTTCACCCCAGCCACGCTTTGCAGCATGCTGGGTTTTACTTACCTGACCAGGGATCAAGCCCACGCACAGTGGCATGCGGCATGTGGATCTTAGTTGCCTGACGAGGGATCAGACCCGTGTCCCCTTCATTGGGAACGTGGAGTCTTATCCACTGGACCACCAGGGAAGTCCCAGGGCTTTTTAAACATACTGGGGTCATAGGACATGAAATGGGATGAGATATGCTAGCTGTAGAATGGTTGAAATTATTGACTCTCTTTTTAAACTACTAGAAATGATATAAAATGGAAAGGGTTTTTTTGCTTTAGTTGTTTTTGGTGTTTGTTTTGTTTTTAAGTAACTTCCGGGAGGCTGTTACTGCACTGTGTCCATAACATGAAATTAAGGAGGCCTTATGAGAAAGTGTCAAAGGATGGATTATTTTGAAAATATGAAACGTTCAATTTTATGTGAAATTTAAATTAAAAATATTTATGTATATTACAGTTATGTTGATGAAGGATCAGAAAAAAAAACAAGTCTAGAGGCTTTGCTTTTATTACTTTTGAGAATCCTGCAGATGCAAAGGATGCTGTCCAAGATATGAATGGAAAAGTAAGAGACTTTAATAATATTTTGTGTTCTCCATTTATTACTATTTCAAGATTTTTTTTTCTAATTTTTTAAAGTAACATGATGCCATTTAAGCCTTCACTCTCCATTTTGTCACGTACGTATTGGATTGTCCGGTTGGAAGGAGATTGACATTAACGTGAGCGTTAACAATATATTTTAAACCTGTTTTAGCATTCAAATGTAAAAGTAAATGAGTTTTAGCCTGTAGAGCTCTCCCCAATATCCCGTACTGTCATTTTTAAGTCTCGACTTTTTTGTACTTCAGAGTCACTCTTCCTTGTGTCACTGTTACAAATAATCATTTGTCCCTTACAACTGTACTTTTAAATGCATCTTTGCTCAAAGAATTCTTTTATATTGTAGGTAATATTTTTCCCATTTTATATGGCAGGTACTATCTTTTTATATTCATCATCCTGTGAATTGTTCATTGTTAAAAGTACTTCCAGTGCATCTCAGTTCTCATAGTGTGGAACACATACATTAATTCCCTTTGTCCTATAGCTTGGTTTCTGGTATGCTGCAGGCACTTGGCACATGTTGACCCTTTTACTTTACTTTCATATTTTAAGGTATGGTAGTACCTAAAAGTTGATCTTGACTCATGATTTTATTTTGGGTGCAGAGGTAAATTTGTGTCATGAAGGATAGTAGACCCCCATTATTTGTTTGTTTTCAAGCACAAGAACGTGTAGTCCGTGTAGACATTATTCTTCAATTCTTTATTCAACAGATATTTTATTGCCAGGCATTGCTTTAGCAATAGATTAATGGTTGTGGGTAATACAAAATGCCTATTTTCTTGGACACTTGTGTTCTAGGGTGAAAGATGAGAAACGTACAAGTAAAAATATATACAATTTCATATGAAAAATATTAAGGAAAATAAAGTAGGTAATTTCATTAGAGCTTAAGGGGAGTGGTTTTCTATACATATAGATCTAAGAATGTTAAATCCTGAATGTTGGAAGGGAGGCAGCCATTCATCAGTCTGTGGGAAATATTTTGGACCCAGAAACAGAAAAGGA
The DNA here is from genome assembly GCF_964165515.1 of Mesoplodon bidens. Classification (NCBI taxonomy): domain Eukaryota; kingdom Metazoa; phylum Chordata; class Mammalia; order Artiodactyla; family Ziphiidae; genus Mesoplodon; species Mesoplodon bidens. The sequence continues at coordinate 129,514 of NW_027671724.1, read as the reverse complement.
GGCCCTAATGTGGGAGCACATGGCTCTTGAGGCTGTTTGTATTGGGCCAGGGCCCATCCATATCCACCAGAAGTCTTAGTAGGAATTCAGCATTTAAAATTGTTTTCCAAGTATAACATGAAACAGCTAGAGTGTTTTACTTAGAGCAATTATATGATGATTTGAATTATGTTTTCAAAAATCACATTGGCATCTATAGAAGGTTAATGTAGGAAGTTGTTGGAAGATTAAGAAGTGTAAGCATTTCTGAAACATAAGAATATGAAGTACCACTATAAGAAGTTACTCTTGGGGGACATGTACAAACAATTGAATAAGGCAAGAAATGTTAAGGACCAAATAAGTGCTCTATTTAAAAAAAAAAAATCAAGGAAATTATTAGAAGTAAATACAGAAGAACAATCATGTTGGAAAATTTTCTTTCCCTTAATATTTAAGAAATGCTAAAAACAATTAAAGTAGGAATAACCATTTTGAATAAATAACTGGATCATTTTATTTTTTAAATGACACGTATACTTTTATATACCCTTGGGACACTGAAAACTTTGAATGGTAGAAGTAGAGAAAGGAAGTGAGTTTAGTTCTCCATTATAGAAAATAAAAGGGTATATTCTCTCATGATAAGTGAGAGGTATTAATCTTCTTTTAATACCAGAGGACATTTCAGGGAGCTCTAATTGCCAATACGTACACTTTGTGTTGGATGACTTAATGAAAGGCAGTTACTCATTAAGTCTCATTTATCTGGCATGGTGAAGGACACAATCATTTCAGAAGAAAATGTTTGCTTTGGGGAAAAAAGACTGATCTTGGACTAGTGCAGTAGTAAATAAATTTGATGTGATGTTATTAATGTTATACTTAATCTGTTTAGTCTTTGGATGGAAAGGCAATTAAGGTAGAGCAAGCCAACAAACGATCTTTGGAAAGCGGTGGTACACAGAGACCACAACCTCCTGCAAGAAACAGGGGCCATCTGAGAAATCCGAGACATGGAAGAGGAAGAAATCGAAGAGGAGGAAATAGAAGAGGTGGAAATGGAAGAGGAGGAAGTGGGAGCGCAAGAGAGCATCCCTCACCTGGAGGACACCTGGGTAATGTTTTGAAATACAAGGCTGCAACCAGAGGACCGAAAAATAGTAGGTTTAACTGTATAGAAACCTCTCAGTTTTTATTCCATCCTTTATGAGCAAAGTAGTGTGTAAGAACTATCAGATGATGACTCACATTGATAGTCAGAAGTATTTCTAAGTGGTGAAGAATTATTGTAGTTATAAAATGACTTAACTAGGTAATGTGCAAAACGTTAATCACCTTACAGGGGAATAGCATAAATTTTAAACTAAATTCAGTCTCTTTTACCATTATTACTAATTGCCTCTTTTCTTCGAGAATTTTTCTACCGAGTTTCCTACTGTTGATCATACATTAGAATTTTTCACTTTAGGACCGATAACTTGATATGAGTTTAAATCAATGATTCATTCATAATCTCTTAAAAATACATTGGTTAATTTTATTCTGAGAGTAGCCTTATTGCATCATAAAAATACTAGAGAATCTTGAAAACTCCACAACAGAAAATAAAAGTCACTCAGAATATCCACAATTCAGGGCGAAACACTTCATATTTTAGGTTTCACCTTGCAGTATTTGTCTTAAGTATATGTGTTCAGACATCTAAGCAAATCTCCATTGTCATTTTGATATGAGGCTTTTCTACCTGGGTCTGTGGTTTGCATTTGGGAAAATACCTTAGGGAAATAAATAGAGCTTTAGATTCTAAAAGGTGTCTTTGACCCAGGAAAAGAGTAAAAAGCTCTGCTTCAGAAATATGTATGTTTTCTTTGTGTGTGTATTAGAGGAGGAAGTCGTTGAAAATGCCTTTTTTTGGATTTTTTTCAGAGAAGTTTTCTACTTAGTAAGAAAAGGAGGAAAAGCACTTTGCATTTCAAAAACTTCCATATATTTAACAACCTCTGCTTCATCTATTAACCAGAACCAGTCTTCAGAAATAAAACGTTTAGTTTCTTTTTGTGCTAATTCCATGTGTGAATTTTAGGAAATGTTTTTTGAAAGTTCAGTTAGAGGGTGTGCCCATTTTAAGATAACACAGTTTTGTTCTTTTCCCACTATCTTGAGCTTGAGAAAAGTTGACCAGTTCATATTCTGCCATGTGTAAGAGTACTCATTTTTTCTTGCCTGTGGCACTACCGGGGAATTGGAATACATCTAAACACCTTTCTGGTTCGAAAGGTAACACATCAATTTTCAGTATTTAGTGTGCATTTCTTAAATACTATTAAAATTGAACAGAACATAGCCCTTTTGACTGAGAAATGAACATTAAGAGTTGATCTGTGAATAACACAGGCCTGAACTGTTGATCAACTTACAAGCAGATTTTGTTTTTCAATAAATACATATAAGATCACTACGTGATCCAAGGTTGGTTGAATCCATGGATGCAGAACTAGGGATACTGGACCAAGTGTAAAGTTATAAGCAGATATTCTCCAGCAAAGGGAGTTATTTGTATGTATGTACTTAACTTTTAGGTAATGCATTTTTTTTTTTTTTTTTTTTTTTTTTCTTTTGGCGGTATGCGGGCCTCTCACTGTTGTGGCCTCTCCCGTTGCGGAGCACAGGCTCCGGATGCGCAGGCCCAGCGGCCATGGCTCACGGGCCCAGCCGCTCCGCGGCATATGGGATCCTCCCAGACCGGGGCACGAACCCGTATCCCCTGCATCGGCAGGCGGACTCTCAACCACTGCGCCACCAGGGAGGCCCTAGGTAATGCATTTTTTATTCATCCTTTTTATTTTTAATGCTTTGATTTATACCTAGGATGTTGTGTTTTTCAAAAGCTTCCTTGACACCAGAATTATATAACTAATAACTTACCATCTTCCTCCTAAAATGATGAAAAATTCAGTTTTACATTTAATTTATCCAGGTTTTTCTGTACTCTCTCTCTTCTCCCCAGAGCACTTTCATACCAGTGGTTCTTCAGTTTTGTTCCTACGTTTCCCAAACTGACTTTTATGGTAAGTCTTTGAACTCTACTGACTTCTGTGTCATATGAGGAAACAATCATATTGGTTTAGACAGATAGGAAAGCTGAAGACTGGAGTAATGGTTTAGTGAAAATTTATAACAATAAGTGAAACTTGCCCAATGAAAAAATGTTGATTCTGCTTAACTAAAAAGATTTCATTTAAACACAGGTCTTGGTGGACACACTCCTAGTCCCAAGGCGAGTTCTTCCAGGGGAGCCTTTCCAGTTAAAAGAGGACCATGTTCCAGAAGTGGAGGTCCTCCTCCTAAGAGATGTTGCCAAGGGCGAAGCAGTAGGGGGGTGGGAAGACAAGGTAAATGCTATATAATGCAGAGACAGTTGTTTCTAATTAATGAAAGGGAGCTATTTTAAACAGAATGTTTAAGCAAAATGGAAAGTGAGAAGTATATGGACATGTTAACCAATCACTAATTTATTGATTGATTTGTGGTTGGGAAATAACTTGTCAGTTTTTGATTATAGATGTAGTAGGTGATTAGCACTGCAGTGGGGAAAACATTGCTTGTAAGTCCATGTTGGCTATAGAATTCCTCTTAATTTAAGTTGCTGCTAACACTTTTTGGTTAGTAGGCTTCTTTATCACATAGTTTCAATATCAGAATTTTCATGAAAACTATGTCCTGTGAGAGAACGTTCTGGTCTGTAGACTAGTTAAGCTATGTATATTGGCTACCTGGTTTTATTAATTATTATAAACAATAATTGAAACTTGCCATATGAACTGTAGTTTGTGCTCTTAACTTTTCTAGCACTGTTTTCTGATCCGTAATATGGTAGAGACTTGAAACAGCCATTATCAAATTGCCCTTTAACGTGTAGAATATGAATGAAGCCAAATGTAGCACGATATTGACTTCAAAACACAACAGAAGCTAAGAAGCCTACCCTTTCCATTAGTAGATGGTTAGCCTAGTGAACAAACAAGAGAAGAGAACAAACAAGGTCCTAGTGACCTCCAGGAATGAGGAATAAGAATTAACACAGGAAGAGAACGTTATTTATGGGAGATAGTTTCATATTTTGGGAGCGGTACAGTGTTTTTCAAATGAGCCCTTTATTGCTAATAAACAAGAGAAGTCACTATTGCTATCCTCATACAAGGTCCATAATTAAGGTTGTACACTTAAAGGAGAGAGCCGACCACTTGGTGGTTGAATATGTGACAGTAGTTACCAAAAATCAATGTTTTGCTCAAAGTCTGAGAAGTGTTCCCTACTGCTGGTAATCTAAAGGTTATGCCAACTGTATGGGGAACGGGAGATGTCAGAAAATACAATGTTCAGTGGTACCATTGAAAGGGAAACGAAAATGTGCGTAAATGGAATTTTAGAAGGGGTAGTTTTTTTAAATGATTTTGGAGAGTGGAAGGCTATCAGACTTTGGGATTTTTCTTTGAAACATTACTGTCAATTCTGAGATACTTACATAAGCATTTTTAAATTAAAGGTTCAGGATCACATGGAAGAGAAAATTGTGGAGGTCCTCCTCGAAGAGAGCCAGTCTCTTTTCGGAGAGTTGGCTATATGTCACAGAGATGGTGGTTATGCTACTAAAGATAGGTAATAGGAAGCACAGTATATGAATTAAGTCATGGTTCGTTTTGTTGTTCTTGTTGAAATTTACCTAACACAAAATTGAACATTTAAAAGTGAACAGTTCAGTAACATTTAGCACACTTAACAGTGTTATGCAACCACCAGCTCTGTTCAGTTCCAAAACATTTCATTACCCCAGAATAAAATTAATCAGCAGTCACACCCAATTTGTCCCCCCTTGTCCCCGGTAGGTACCCACCTGTGTCCTTATCTATGAATTTATCTACACCTGAATATATCATACTAATGGAAGCAAACAATATGTGACATTTATTATCCAGCTTTCCCTTAGCATAAATATTTTCAAGGATCATTCATGCTGTAGCGTGAATCAGTACTTCAGACCTTCTTTTTTTTGGCTGACTAAATATTCCATTATAGGTGTGGTTAACATGGTTTGTTTATCCATCTGTGTGAGTTATTCCCATCATGGTGCTGTCATGAATACTCCTGTACAAGCATTTGGGTACCTGTTTTCAATTCTTTTTGAGTGTATGTATACTTAAGGAGTGGAATTCCTGGGACATAGAGGAATTCTTTACATTTTTTAAGAAACTGCTAATCTTTGCCACAGAGCCTGTACTATTTTCCATTTCTTCCACGCACATATACTTGGTTTGTTTCTCTGCATCTGCACCAACACTTGATATATTCTATGGGTCTATTTTTCATTATAGCCAGTGTGATACGTGCAAAGTAGATATTTCATTTGGGGTTTGAATTTCATTTCCCTAATAAATATGTTGAGCAGGTTTTCATGTCCTTGTTGCTCATTGTATATCTCCTGTAAACAAAAGTATATTCAAGTCCTTTGCCCATTTAAAAGTTTTTGTCTTTTTGCTGTCTTGAGTTCTTAAATATTCTGGATATGATAAGTTGCATTTAAAATTGTAGCTGCTTTATTTCAGTTATTCAAGGAGAGATTATCCACACTCCTGAGCCAGCAAGGATTATACTCCACCACGTAGACGCTATGCACACAGTTATTACGGACATTCAAATTCTCGGAATGATCATCCCTCTAGAGGACATAGGTAATATAAAATGTTGTGTTTATATCAAATAAAAACCTTCGTTTCAATTATGTTATTGTGACACATAATTTAAATTGATGACATAATTTATGACATTCTTTTAAATTCAGTGACCGTGATGGCTATGGTGGAAATCGTGATAGAGATTATTCTGAATATTGAAGTGGAAGCTTTTACAGGGATTCATATGGGAGTTACGGTAAGAGTCCAGTTACAACTTGTAAATCATAGAATTAGACTTAACCAGATCGTTGTTTACTCTACTTTTACTTCAGTTCCTCAAAGGTAAAAGTATGTTTAGCATGTCCTTTTAGATAAGTTAAAGACCTTTGAATGGTTTTGTTAATAGCTCACTTAAAATAAAAGGCTATGAAGGGTAAATGGGCAGTCTCATCTTTTTTTCTCATTACAGAAAACCAATTTTAACATTATTATGATTTTTTATTTTTATTTTGTGTGCGGGACACGGGCCTCTCACCATCGTGGCCCCTCCCGTTGCGGAGCACAGGCTCCTGACGCGGAGTCCCAGAGACCATGCATGGCCCACGGTCCCAACCGCTCCCCGGCATGTGGGATCCTCCTGGACCGGGGCACGAACCCGTGTCCCCTGCATCGGCAGTCGGACTGTCAACCACTGCGCCACCAGGGAAGCCCCACTCAATCTTGTTAAAAGTTGCCACTCGACTGATTATTTAAAAATGCTAAAATAGGGGCTTTTACTTTCAAAGAGACTACTTAGGCTGAAAAATATTGTTCGCTCTTTTAAAGAAATGTAGAAGCCCTTCACCGTTGCTACCTAGTTTATATTTTCATAGCAGAGAGAGCTGAAGCTTATCTTTTCAAATATTTAGCACTGTAAGTCATGTTATATGATCCCAGAAAAATTTGTAATGTTTAGCGTTTGTTTATCAATCAGTAACTTCCCATGTGACTCCCGTGGTGCACCAGCAGCACGAAGGGCCCCTGTGACTTACGGTGGAAGCAGTCGCTGTGATAGCAATATGAGAGATGGATATGGAGGAGGTCCGGAAGGTTACTCCAGCAGGCAAAGTAATACTTATTCAAGGGGTCGAAAGCGTAGAAGACAGGAACAATGAGGGTTTCCACCCTCTGCGAATAGGGAGTACCTTGCTCCCCGTGACTCATACAGTAGCTCAGTTTGTGGGGCTTCCAGACGAGGTTATGCGGGAAGCCAATCTGAAAGAGAGGGCCGAAGCAGATATTAAAAATTAACACTCAGTCATGCACCAAATGTTCGTTACAAAGGAAAAGTTTAAGTTGTTTTCCTTAATTGATGCTTGAACACTACTAAAAGAAAAATGTTGGTTTGGGGGGAAGAGGCATATATTAACTTTTCCTCTAGGAATTTTCAGACAAAGGGGAAACATGGAATTATTCAGAGGACTTTCATGTTGTTAATGTTAATTGAAAAGTAGAAGTCGTGTTTCAAATGTTCAAAATTTTCAGAGTAAAAAAATTTCGTGAAATATGTTTTGTTGATGATACTGCTGAGTTAAACAAGCATAAAACTTTTGTTTGGAGGGTGAATTGTGCTGTTTGCCTAAACTTTTCCTTTGTACGTGAATGTATTCAAAATTAAGCAATGTGTTATTTCTCCATCGCAAGCTGTGACTGTTTTCCAGTTAGGCTAAAGAAATTACATGTTCCTTTTTGAAAGCTTGTAAACATGTAAAAGGTTTGAGAAGTCTCCAAAAAGGCTGAGAAACAATGCTTGCATTATTAGTGAAAGTCGATGTGTCTTTATCCCTTTAAAGCCATAGTATAGATGAAAGGAAAATTGAGACAGGTGACTGTAAAGAGTTTAAGAAATCTTGAGGTTAAGTATCTATTTTCTGATCCATATTCAAGTGGCAGATGACCAACGTGGGAATAATGGTTATAAAACCAATTTTCCACTCAATGTAAATGGAACCAGTTAACTTTTCTGAGTATATATATCTTAGTGAAAGTTAGTACCCCTAGATTTTAAGACATTGGGAAACATTTTAAGTAATACTGATTTTAACTTTATGTTGGTGTGCTTGATGTAACACAAAGGGTTTCGTAATATACTCATAAGTATAGAGTTATCTGGAGGGTTAAGGGTTTTTTGTCAGTGACTTCAGGTGACATTTAATGAGTAATGCTTACAATTTGGGAAGAAACTGGAGTGTAAAAACTTTAAGCCAAATTGGAATCTGCAAAACTAGTACAGAAATCTGCAATTTCCTTTTAAAGGAACAGCAAACATGAAGTTCAGGGGAAGGAGAGTATTATTTGAGCCAAACTGAGGATTATAACTCAGGAGACAGACTCAGAAAGTTCTGAGGACTGTTCTACCTGTTAGAAGTCAAAGGCATGGTTACATTCATTTTGAAGAGAAAGGACAGTATATCACATCAAAGTGACATACAGATATTTTACATGAAGATCAGCAGGGATACGTAGTCTGGGTAAGCAGGTACAAAGTGAGCAGCAAGTCAACATGATCCCAGTACAGAGCTGGGAAAGAACAGTATTCTTTTTAAGAAGTTACAGCCTAAGTGTCAGAGGAAGGTAAAATAATTGACCTTTATGATCAGGAAGGCAATCTGTCTTTGAGGAACTCTGGTTAATATTTGGGATATTAGGGAGATATTAGGCAGATATTAGGGAGGGAGGGAGGATGTCTCAATGACCACAGAATTTTATGTTTAATTTTCTTGGCTGGCCTTAAAGTACTGTATTTCATAAAATCCTACGGGGCATGAAAGGTTTGCTTTTAGTATCTAACATATCAGATTGATGAGTCAAATCCTTAAAAGGAAGGATAAAGCAAACGAAGTTTCGAACCCAAAACTGAACCGTTTACTTTTTCCTGAGTACCTGTTCATGAAAAACCCATAAAACTCTTAAGTGTTTAACAGTTGGGTGATCTTCAAAATACAGGGATACTGTGGGTTTGGTTCCAGAACAGTAAAGCAAGTCATGGTTTTTCTCAATTTCACGGCTTCTTATGTAACCCAGTCTTTGCTATTAACAGAAAACATGTATTTCTCCACTAGTTTTTAAGAGAAATGTGTTTGTTCCTTTCTTCCTCATGTGTAAAAATACTCATTGTGTTCCCAGTGAATTGAAGCTTCTTGCTCTTCATGCCAAGAGTTGGGCATGAGACAGGCGGTTAAGCAAGTAAAGTGAGGATTTATTTAAGCAAGAATATGCCCTCAGGGAGAGCAGGCAGTTAGGTGAGGAGCTGCTGCCCTGGGTTCCATTGGCAAGCCAGTTATGAGGGGCATACAAAGGAAGGGGTGGCATACTCTTTGGGGAAGCAGGAGTTTGGGGGTCAAATTCCCTGTTTCTTTGCAGCTCCAGAAGGGATTTTTGTCCTTATTTAGCTTAATCAGAAGTGTCATGGCCTCACTGCACGGTGTGTGCTGCTTGTCTGCAAGGCTAATTTTATTGTAAGGAGAGCATAATGAGCAACAGGTTACATTTGGAAGTAGGAGATTCCTGTCTTTCCTCATCTCTCTTTGTCTGCCTTCAGGACACTTACCACCGAAAATGTGCAGTTTCCTGTCAGTCTGGAGGTTCCTGTTTTTCTTTGTCGGCCCATGGACCTCTGCTCTTTACCAGGTGCTTGATTTCCTGCCACCTGGCCCCTCTTCCATTACTCTGCTCATATCTAGCTACTCGCCTGCTGTAGCAATTACAGTAATCTTAACCTCACAGTCCTTTAATTGCATTGCAGTCACTGAAAAACATGCTTAACATCCAGATTTAATTTTGTTCACGAATGAGTGATATCCAAACCTCTATAAGATGATTTTCTCAGACACCATCTGAGATTTAATATCAATTGTTTTTCCTCTCGTGTTTCTTTCCTGTCAGGCAGAGGATTAAAATATTAAACAATCATTATTGAAATACTAACAATTCTTTGATTTCCTACTATATACTGAACTTGTCCCTTCCAGTAGACTTGCTTGGAAGCTGCCGGTTGGCCTACATATTAGGTAGAAACCATAAAACCCCTGAATTAGGGAACAGTTATAACTTTGCCTGATTTAAAGATCAGCTTTTGTATAATGCATACAGCTGTTTTCTATCTAGACTATGGAAAGTGTCCCAAGAAATACTAACTGATCACCATCAACTGATCAACTGGTGTTTACATGAACACTTTTCATTGCATAGTTTTCTCAAGTGCTCAATAATGGTTAATATACGATTAAGACACTACCAATGCAAAGCATTAACACCACAGATCTGGGCTTCCCTAGTGGCCCAGTGGTTGAGAGTCCGGGTGCCGATGCAGGGGACACAGGTTCGTGCCCCGGTCCGGGAGGATCCCACATGCCGCGGAGCGGTTGGGCCCGTGAGCCATGGCCGCTGAGACTGGCTTCTGGAGCCTGTGCTTTGCAATGGGAGGGGCCACAACGGTGAGAGGCCGGCATACCGCAAAAAGAAAAAACCAAAAACCAAAGCAGTTTCATGATTTGGACCAGTCTCTAAAAAAGGCAGGATTACAAATTAACCTCAGGCTCCCACTTAATATAAAAGTAATGACAATATTTTCACACTTTTGTTTTGAACCCTGAATTATGTTTTCGGCGTTGTGCTCAATGTGCTCAGTACATCATTTAACCTCACAATAACCCTATCTGATAATTCTTTATCATCTTGTTTTCGTAGACTGGGTAAATTTAAGAGTTTAGGTAGCTTACCCAGTTTCATATAACTACTAAATTTTGAAGTTTAGATTATTTTCTGTCTGCCTGACTTCGTATCATATTAAATCACTATACGCATTATATCTTCTAGACATTCATATTTCTGTTTCAGATTATTCTAACAGTTCCACTAAAAAAATTAAGTAAGTAGCATATCTGCATAGCAAGCAAAATGCTTCATGATCTGGTCCTCCCCATTTTACATCTATCAAGAAATCCCTGAACTCTCCCTACTGATTACCTGGAGCTTCACGTTATTAGCCCAAAATGCGTTTTCCTTTTTTTTTTTTTTTACGGTACGCGGGCATCTCACCGTTGTGGCCTCTCCCGTTGTGGAGCACAAGCTTCAGACGAGCAGGCTCAGCGGCCATGGCTCAGGGGCCCAGCAGCTCAGGGGCATGTGGGATCCTCCCGGACCGGGGCACGAACCCGCATCCCCTGCATGGGCAGGCGGACTCTCAACCACTGCGCCACCTGGGAAGCCCTTCTCCTTTATATTGATTAAATTAAAGCAACTGGGAAAAGTATGCAGTAAAAAGTAGAGAACACATTCTGCTGTTGCAGTTTTCTTTAGAGTTTCTCCCGCGAGTTCTCCCGCGAGTTTCTCTGTTCACCCCTCCCCTACCTCCACATCTTCCATCTTCCCTACCTCCCCTGCGGCTCATCCCTTCCCCCACCTACCGCTACATCTGGTTCCTTAGCCTCTTTCTAGAAGTAGAGCGCTTGCTCTCGAGCCTTAGTTTAGTTAACGGTTGTCTGAAGAGACGCGGAAGGAGGACTTCTGAAGAGGAGGACAAAATAAGGTAAGAAATTCGGCATTTTAGGGAGGAGAGAATAATTTATACCTCAGGAGAAAGAGTTGAGACCTATATGTTCTCCTGTTACCAGAGAAAGCATGGTAATTCAGATTTTGATTTTTCTCTCAGGCTTTTTCTGTAAGAGATAAGAGCCGAGTAAGTGGTGTTTGTATAACTATGTCTGAATAGACAGTGTCTCGAGAAGTCTATCAGTTGTTCTTGAACAGTAAGTACGTTTACTGTTTGTTCTCCTGGAGAATCAGTTGCCAAGGCAGCGATGAAAAGCCAGTGAAGTTCCTGGAGTTGGTCCTTGAATTGCGAAGTTGGGGGTGGGGGTGGAGCTAGGTTTGAAATGCTGCGGGAGGGAATATTGAGTAGATAACTTAAGTGTGATTAGCGGCGTACCCTCTTTGCTGTTTACTCTCACATGCGGGTAGTGGAGCGTATGCCGGGCGCCAGTTTGTTCCGCTTGCGGTTTTGTTTTTTGCGGTATGCGGGCCTCTCACTGCTGTGGCCCCTCCCACCGCGGAGCACGGGCTCGGTACCCAGAGGCTCCAGACGCGCAGGCCCAGCGGCCATGGCTCACGGGCCCAGCCGCTCTGGGGCTGGTGGGCTCCTCCCGGAGCGGTGCCGAACCCGTGTCCCCTGGGTAGGCAGGCGGACTGTCAACCACTGCGCCACCAGGGAAGCCCTCTGGTGCAGTTTTATCTTTTTTCTTTTTTGTTTCCTCGGGTTTTCTTTGTGAAAGCAGAGGTACTGAGCAATACAAGCAAGATAGCTATTTTAACTTAAATGATTTAAAACTTGTAATTTTAGTTATCAAATGTCAAAATGTTGATTCACTTGACAAAAAGCGTCTGATTTAATTTGGCATATAAAGAATGGTACTCTCTTTTGACCAGTGTTTCTTAAAGTCTCTCGATCTAAGTAAACACAGTTTACATTTTCCTCAATAAAGGAAGTAACTCCCTCCTTTGCTTTTATGACTTACCACTTTTAAAGTTTGTGGGAAAACATTATTTTAAACATTATTTGATGCATAGACAAGAAAAATGTGAGTAGATGTGAAAAATTTAAAAATATGTTTAAGGTATATTCTGCACAGTTCATAAAACATATTAACTGTTAGATGTGTAGAATCCAGGGCCATTTATTATTGCTTATTTTTTTGTTGTGTTTTGGAAAAGAAGCCTTGAACCCTGCAGGTAAACTAATTTACAGTTGCCTTCTAATCTAGTTTTTACATACAGGTTTTTGTAAGATATCTATAAAGAATGGAGCATTTGTTACGCCAGTGCTTGTTTTGCTTTGTGTTACAAGTTTCCTCTCTTTTAAGTAAGAAACGGCAAATATTTTCACTGATATAGGGTACTTCAGTTGAGTTATAAACAGGTGTAATAGTTTTTGCTTATAATTTACTTTTTGCTATATGTATAAAGATATATTTTTAATTACTTACAGAAAAATGGCGGAAGCAGACCAGGCTGGGAAACTGTTCATAGGAGGCCTCCATGCTGACACCAATGAAAATTCTCTTGAAGTGGTATTTGGGAAATATGGTCACATTATGGAAGGTAATTTTTAGAACCTATATATATACATATAGACACACACACACACACACACACACACACACATATATGTTCGAAGCAAATGTGTATTAAACATACACCATTGAACAGCTAAGTTAAAGTGCTTTTTCTATTTGTAACACACGAGCACTTTTTTTTTAAGTTTCTGTTTTTTATTAGGAAAGCACTGGGCAATGAGGGAAATTGTACAACTTAGGGGCTCCTACTACTGAGAAGGGAAAAAAGCAGCGTTTCTTTCTTCACCCCAGCCACGCTTTGCAGCATGCTGGGTTTTACTTACCTGACCAGGGATCAAGCCCACGCACAGTGGCATGCGGCATGTGGATCTTAGTTGCCTGACGACGGATCAGGCCCGTGTCCCCTTCATTGGGAACGTGGAGTCTTATCCACTGGACCACCAGGGAAGTCCCAGGGCTTTTTAAACATACTGGGGTCATAGGACATGAAATGGGATGAGATATGCTAGTTGTAGAATGGTTGAAATTATTGACTCTCTTTTTAAACTACTAGAAATGATATAAAATGGAAAGGGTTTTTTTGCTTTATTTGTTTTTGGTTTTTGTTTTGTTTTTAAGTAACTTCCGGGAGGCTGTTACTGCACTGTGTCCATAACATGAAATTAAGGAGGCCTTATGAGAAAGTGTCAAAGGATGGATTATTTTGAAAATATGAAACGTTCAATTTTATGTGAAATTTAAATTAAAAATATTTATGTATATTACAGTTATGTTGATAAAGGATCAGAAAAAAAACAAGTCTAGAGGCTTTGCTTTTATTACTTTTGAGAATCCTGCAGATGCAAAGGATGCTATCCAAGATATGAATGGAAAAGTAAGAGCCTTTTAATAATATTTTGTGTCCTCCATTTGTTACTATGTCTAGATTTTTTTTCTAGTTTTTTAAAGTAACATGATGCCATATAAGCCTTCACTCTCCTTTTTGTCACATAAGTACTGGATTGTCTGGTTGGAAAGAGATTGACATTAACATTAGCTTTAACAATATATTTTAAACCTGTTTTAGCATTCAAATGTAAAAGTAAATAAGTTTTAGCCTGTAGAGCTCTCCCCAATATCCCATACTGTTATTTTTAAGTCTCGACTTTTTTGTACTTCAGAGTCACTCTTTCTTGTGTCAATGTTACAAATAATCATTTCACCCTTAAAACTGTACTTTTAATTGCATCTTTGCTCAAAGAATTTTTTTATATTGTAGGTAATATTTTTCCCATTTTATGTTGCAGGTAATATCTTTTTACATGCATCATCCTGTGAATTGTTCATTGTTAAAAGTACCTTCAGTGCATCTCAGTTCTCATAGTGGGGAACACATACATTAATTCCCTTTTTCCTATAGCTTGGTTTCTGGTATGCTGCAGGCACTTGGCACATGTTGACCCTTTTACTTTACTTTCATATTTTAAGGTATGGTAGTACCTAAAAGTTGATCTTCACTCATGATTATATTTTGGGTGCAGAGGTAAATTTGTGTCATGAAGGATAGTTGACCCCCATTTTTGGTTTGTTTTCAGGCACAAGAACGTGTAGTCTGTGTAGACATTATTCTTCAATTCTTTATTCAACAGATATTTTATTGCCAGGCATTGCTTTAGCAATTGATTAATGGTTGTGGGTACTACAAAATACCTATTTTCTTGGACACTTGTGTTCTAGGGTGAAAGATGAGAAATGTACAAGTAAAACTAAATACAATTTCATATGCAAAAATATTAAGGAAAATAAAGTAGGTAATTTCATTAGAGCTTAAGGGGAGTGGATTTCTATACATATACATCTAAGAATGTTAAATCCTGAATGTTGGGAGGGAGGCAGCCATTCATAAGTGTATGGGAAATATTTTGGACCCAGAAACAGAAAAGGAGGCCCTAACATGGGAGCACATGGCTGTTGAGGCTGTTTGTATTGGGCCAGGGCCCATCCATATCCACCAGAAGTCTTAGTAGGAATTCAGCATTTAAAATTGTTTTCCAAGGATAACATGAAACAGCTAGAGTGTTTTACTTAGAGCAATTATATGATGATTTGAATTATGTTTTCAAAAATCACATTGGCATCTATAGAAGGTTAATGTAGGAAGCTGTTGGAAGATTAAGAAGTGTAAGCATGTCTTAAACATAAGAATATGAAGTACTATTATAAGAAGGTACTCTTGGGGGACATGTTTAAACAATTGAATAAGGCAAGAAATGTTAAGGACCAAATAAGTGCTCTATTTAAAAAAAATCAAGGAAATTATTAGAAGTAAATACAGAAGGACAATCATGTTGGAAAATGTTCTTTCTCTTAATATTTAATAAATGCTAAAAAAGATTAGAGTAGGAATAACCATTTTGAATGAACAACTGAATCATTTTATTTTTTAAATGACACGTATACTTTTATATACCCTAGGGACACTGAAAACTTTGAATGGTAGAAGTAGAGAAAGGAAGTGAGTTTAGTTCTCCATTATAGAAAATAAAAGGGTATATTCTCTCATGATAAGTGAGAGGTATTAATCTTCTTTTAATACCAGAGGACATTTCAGGGAGCTCTAATTGCCAATACGTACACTTTATGTTGGATGACTTAATGAAAGGCAGTTACTCATTAAGTCTCATTTATCTGGCATGGTGAAGGACACAATCATTTCAGAAGAAAATGTTTGCTTTGGGGAAAAAAGACTGATCTTGAACTAGAGCAGTAGTAAATAAATTTGATGTGATGTTATTAATGTTATACTTAATCTGTTTAGTCTTTGGATGGAAAGGCAATTAAGGTAGAGCAAACCAACAAACCATCTTTTGAAAGCGGTGGTACACAGAGACCACAACCTCCTGCAAGAAACAGGGGCCATCTGAGAAATCCGAGACATGGAAGAGGAAGAAATCGAAGAGGTGGAAATGGAAGAGGAGGAAGTGGGAGCACAAGAGAGCATCCCTCACCTGGAGGACACCTGGGTAATGTTTTCAGATA
The DNA here is from genome assembly GCF_964165515.1 of Mesoplodon bidens. Lineage (NCBI taxonomy): Eukaryota > Metazoa > Chordata > Mammalia > Artiodactyla > Ziphiidae > Mesoplodon > Mesoplodon bidens. The sequence continues at coordinate 113,730 of NW_027671724.1, read as the reverse complement.
CAAGGCTGCAACCAGAGGACCAAAAAATAGTAGGTTTAACGGTATAGAAACCTCTCAGTTTTTATTCCATCCTTTATGAGCAAAGTAGTGTGTAAGAACTATCAGATGATGACTCACATTGATAGTCAGAAGTATTTCTAAGTGATGAAGAATTATTGTAGTTATAAAATGACTTAACTAGGTAATGTGCAAAACGTTAATCACCTTACAGGGGAATAGCATAAATTTTAAACTAAATTCAGTCTCTTTTACCACTATTACTAATTGCCTCTTTTCTTCGAGAACTTTTCTACAGAGTTTCCTATTGTCGATCATACATTAGAAGTTTTCACTTTAGGACCAATAACTTGATATGAGTTTAAATCAATGATCCATTCATAATCTATTAAAAATACATTGGTTAATTTTATTCTGAGAGTAGCCTTATTGCATCATAAAAATACTAGAGAATCTTGAAAACTCCACAACAGAAAATAAAAGTCACTCAGAATATCCACAATTCAGGGCGAAACACTTCATATTTTAGGTTTCACCTTGCAGTATTTGTCTTAAGTATATGTGTTCAGACATCTAAGCAAATCTCCATTGTCATTTTGATATGAGGCTTTTCTACCTGGGTCTGTGGTTTGCATTTGGGAAAATACCTTAGGGAAATAAATAGAGCTTTAGATTCTAAAAGGTGTCTTTGATCCAGGAAAAGAGTAAAAAGCTCTGCTTCAGAAATATGTATGTTTTCTTTGTGTGTGTATTAGAGGAGGAAGTCGTTGAAAATGCCTTTTTTTGGATTTTTTTCAGAGAAGTTTTCTACTTAGTAAGAAAAGGAGGAAAAGCACTTTGCATTTCAAAAACTTCCATATATTTAACAACCTCTGCTTCATCTATTAACCAGAACCAGTCTTCAGAAATAAAACGTTTAGTTTCTTTTTGTGCTAATTCCATGTGTGAATTTTAGGAAATGTTTTTTGAAAGTTCAGTTAGAGGGTGTGCCCATTTTAAGATAACACAGTTTTGTTCTTTTCCCACTATCTTGAGCTTGAGAAAAGTTGACCAGTTCATATTCTGCCATGTGTAAGAGTACTCATTTTTTCTTGCCTGTGGCACTACCGGGGAATTGGAATACATCTAAACATCTTTCTGGTTCGAAAGGTAAAACATCAATTTTCAGTATTTAGTGTGCATTTCTTAAATACTATTAAAATTGAACTGAACATAGCCCTTTTGACTGAGAAATGAACATTAAGAGTTGATCTGTGAATAACACAGGCCTGAACTGTTGATCAACTTACAAGCAGATTTTGTTTTTCAATAAATACATATAAGATCACTACGTGATCCAAGGTTGGTTGAATCCATGGATGCAGAACTAGGGATACTGGACCAAGTGTAAAGTTATAAGCAGATATTCTCCGGCAAAGGGAGTTATTTGTATGTATGTACTTAACTTTTAGGTAATGCATTTTTTATTCATCTTTTTTATTTTTAATGCTTTGATTTATACCTAGGATGTTGTGTTTTTCAAAAGCTTCCTTGACACCAGAGTTATATAACTAATAACTTATCATCTTCCTCCTAAAATGATGAAAAATTCAGTTTTACATTTAATTTATCCAGGTTTTTCTGTACTCTCTCTCTTCTCCCCAGAGCACTTTCATACCAGTGGTTCTTCAGTTTTTTTCCTAGATTTTCCAAACTGACTTTTACGGTAAGTCTTTGAACTCTACTGACTTCTGTGTCATATGAGGAAACAATCATATTGGTTTAGACAGATAGGAAAGCTGAAGACTGGAGTAATGGTTTAGTGAAAATTTATAACAATAAGTGAAACTTGCCCAATGAAAAAATGTTGATTCTGCTTAACTAAAAAGATTTCATTTAAACACAGGTCTTGGTGGACACACTCCTAGTCCCAACGCGAGTTCTTCCCGGGGAGCCTTTCCAGTTAAAAGAGGACCATGTTCCAGAAGTGGAGGTCCTCCTCCTAAGAGATGTTGCCAAGGGCGAAGCAGTAGGGGGGTGGGAAGACAAGGTAAATGCTATATAATGCAGAGACAGTTGTTTCTAATTAATGAAAGGGAGCTATTTTAAACAGAATGTTTAAGCAAAATGGAAAGTGAGAAGTATATGGACATGTTAACCAATTACTAATTTATTGATTGATTTGTGGTTGGGAAATAACTTGTCAGTTTTTGATTATAGATGTAGTAGGTGATTAGCACTGCAGTGGGGAAAACATTGCTTGTAAGTCCATGTTGGCTATAGAATTCCTCTTAATTTAAGTTGCTGCTAACACTTTTTGGTTAGTAGGCTTCTTTATCACATAGTTTCAATATCAGAATTTTCATGAAAACTATGTCCTGTGAGAGAACGTTCTGGTCTGTAGACTAGTTTAGCTATGTATATTGGCTAGCTGGTTTTATTAATTATTATAAACAATAATTGAAACTTGCCATATGAACTGTAGTTTGTGCTCTTAACTTTTCTAGCACTGTTTTCTGATCCGTAATATGGTAGAGACTTGAAACAGCCATTATCAAATTGCCCTTTTACGTGTAGAATATGAATGAAGCCAAATGTAGCACGATATTGACTTCAAAACACAACAGAAGCTAAGAAGCCTACCCTTTCCATTAGTAGATGGTTAGCCTAGTGAACAAACAAGAGAAGAGAACAAACAAGGTCCTAGTGACCTCCAGGAATGAGGAATAAGAATTAACACAGGAAGAGAACGTTATTTATGGGAGATAGTTTCATATTTTGGGAGCGGTACAGTGTTTTTCAAATGAGCCCTTTATTGCTAATAAACAAGAGAAGTCACTATTGCTATCCTCAAACAAGGCCCATAATTAAGGTTGTACACTTAAAGGAGAGAGCCGACCACTTGGTGGTTGAATATGTGACAGTAGTTACCAAAAATCAATGTTTTGCTCAAAGTCTGAGAAGTGTTCCCTACTGCTGGTAATCTAAAGGTTATGCCAACTGTATGGGGAACGGGAGATGTCAGAAAATACAATGTTCAGTGGTACCATTGAAAGGGAAACGAAAATGTGCGTAAATGGAATCTTAGAAGGGGTAGTTTTTTTAAATGATTTTGGAGAGTGGAAGGCTATCAGACTTTGGGATTTTTCTTTGAAACATTACTGTCAATTCTGAGATACTTACATAAGCATTTTTAAATTCAAGGTTCAGGATCACATGGAAGAGAAAATTGTGGAGGTCCTCCTCGTAGAGAGCCAGTCTCTTTTCGGAGAGTTGGCTATATGTCACAGAGATGGTGGTTATGCTACTAAAGATAGGTAATAGGAAGCACAGTATATGAATTAAGTCATGGTTCGTTTTGTTGTTCTTGTTGAAATTTACCTAACACAAAATTGAACATTTAAAAGTGAACAGTTCAGTAACATTTAGCACACTTAACAGTGTTATGCAACCACCAGCTCTGTTCAGTTCCAAAACATTTCATTACCCCAGAATAACATTAATCAGCAGTCACACCCAATTTCTCCCCCCTTGTCCCCGGTAGGTACCCACCTGTGTCCTTATCTATGAATTTATCTACACCTGAATATATCATACTAATGGAAGCACACAATATGTGACCTTTATTATCCAGCTTTCCCTTAGCATAAATATTTTCAAGGATCATTCATGCTGTAGCGTGAATCAGTACTTCAGACCTTCTTTTTTTTGGCTGACTAAATATTCCATTATATGTGTGGTTAACATGGTTTGTTTATCCATCTGTGTGAGTTATTCCCATCATGGTGCTGTCATGAATACTCCTGTACAAGCATTTGGGTACGTGTTTTCAATTCTTTTTGAGTGTATGTATACTTAAGGAGTGGAATTCCTGGGACATAGAGGAATTCTTTACATTTTTAAGAAACTGCTAATCTTTGCCACAGAGCCTGTACTATTTTCCATTTCTGCCACGCACATATACTTGGTTTGTTTCTCTGCATCTGCACCAACACTTGATATATTCTGTGGGTCTATTTTTCATTATAGCCAGTGTGATACGTGCAAAGTAGATATTTCATTTGGGGTTTGAATTTCATTTCCCTAATAAATATGTTGAGCAGGTTTTCATGTCCTTGTTGCTCATTGTATATCTCCTTTAAACAAAAGTATATTCAAGTCCTTTGCCCATTTAAAAGTTTTTGTCTTTTTGCTGTCTTGAGTTCTTAAATATTCTGGATATGATAAGTTGCATTTAAAATTGTAGCTGCTTTATTTCAGTTATTCAAGGAGAGATTATCCACACTCCTGAGCCAGCAAGGATTATACTCCACCACGTAGACGCTATGCACACAGTTATTACGGACATTCAAATTCTCGGAATGATCATCCCTCTAGAGGACATAGGTAATATAAAATGTTGTGTTTATATCAAATAAAAACCTTCGTTTCAATTATGTTATTGTGACACATAATTTAAATTGATGACATAATTTATGACATTCTTTTAAATTCAGTGACCGTGATGGCTATGGTGGAAATCGTGATAGAGATTATTCTGAATATTGAAGTGGAAGCTTTTACAGGGATTCATATGGGAGTTACGGTAAGAGTCCAGTTACAACTTGTAAATCATAGAATTAGACTTAACCAGATCGTTGTTTACTCTACTTTTACTTCAGTTCCTCAAAGGTAAAAGTATGTTTAGCATGTCCTTTTAGATAAGTTAAAGACCTTTGAATGGTTTTGTTAATAGCTCACTTAAAATAAAAGGCTATGAAGGGTAAATGGGCAGTCTCATCTTTTTTTCTCATTACAGAAAACCAATTTTAACATTATTATGATTTTTTATTTTTATTTTGTGTGCGGGACACGGGCCTCTCACCATCGTGGCCCCTCCCGTTGCGGAGCACAGGCTCCTGACGCGGAGTCCCAGAGGCCATGCATGGCCCACGGTCCCAACCGCTCCCCGGCATGTGGGATCCTCCTGGACCGGGGCACGAACCCGTGTCCCCTGCATCGGCAGTCGGACTGTCAACCACTGCGCCACCAGGGAAGCCCCACTGAATCTTGTTAAAAGTTGCCACTCGACTGATTATTTAAAAATGCTAAAATAGGGGCTTTTACTTTCAAAGAAACTACTTAGGCTGAAAAATATTGCTCGCTCTTTTAAAGAAATGTAGAAGCCCTTCACCGTTGCTACCTAGTTTATATTTTCATAGCAGAGAGAGCTGAAGCTTATCTTTTCAAATATTTAGCACTGTAAGTCATGTTATATGATCCCAGAAAAATTTGTAATGTTTAGCGTTTGTTTATCAATCAGTAACTTCCCATGTGACTCCCGTGGTGCACCAGCAGCACGAAGGGCCCCTGTGACTTACGGTGGAAGCAGTCGCTGTGATAGCAATATGAGAGATGGATATGGAGGAGGTCCGGAAGGTTACTCCAGCAGGCAAAGTAATACTTATCCAAGGGGTCGAAAGCGTAGAAGACAGGAACAATGAGGGTTTCCACCCTCTGTGAATAGGGAGTACCTTGCTCCCCGTGACTCATACAGTAGCTCAGTTTGTGGGGCTTCCAGACGAGGTTATGCGGGAAGCCAATCTGAAAGAGAGGGCCGAAGCAGATATTAAAAATTAACACTCAGTCATGCACCAAATGTTCGTTACAAAGGAAAAGTTTAAGTTGTTTTCCTTAATTGATGCTTGAACACTACTAAAAGAAAAATGTTGGTTTGGGGGGAAGAGGCATATATTAACTTTTCCTCTAGGAATTTTCAGACAAAGGGGAAACATGGAATTATTCAGAGGACTTTCATGTTGTTAATGTTAATTGAAAAGTAGAAGTCGTGTTTCAAATGTTCAAAATTTTCAGAGTAAAAAAATTTCGTGAAATATGTTTTGTTGATGATACTGCTGAGTTAAACAAGCATAAAACTTTTGTTCGGAGGGTGAATTGTGCTGTTTGCCTAAACTTTTCCTTTGTACGTGAATGTATTCAAAATTAAGCAATGTGTTATTTCTCCATCGCAAGCTGTGACTGTTTTCCAGTTAGGCTAAAGAAATTACATGTTCCTTTTTGAAAGCTTGTAAACATGTAAAAGGTTTGAGAAGTCTCCAAAAAGGCTGAGAAACAATGCTTGCATTATTAGTGAAAGTCGATGTGTCTTTATCCCTTTAAAGCCATCGTATGGATGAAAGGAAAATTGAGACAGGTGACTGACTGTAAAGAGTTTAAGAAATCTTGAGGTTAAGTATCTATTTTCTGATCCATATTCAAGTGGCAGATGACCAACGTGGGAATAATGGTTATAAAACCAATTTTCCACTCAATGTAAATGGAACCAGTTAACTTTTCTGAGTATATATATCTTAGTGAAAGTTAGTACCCCTAGATTTTAAGACATTGGGAAACGTTTTAAGTAATACTGATTTTAACTTTATGTTGGTGTGCTTGATGTAACACAAAGGGTTTTGTAATATACTCATAAGTATAGAGTTATCTGGAGGGTTAAGGGTTTTTTGTCAGTGACTTCAGGTGACATTTAATGAGTAATGCTTACAATTTGGGAAGAAACTGGAGTGTAAAAACTTTAAGCCAAATTGGAATCTGCAAAACTAGTACAGAAATCTGCAATTTCCTTTTAAAGGAACAGCAAAAATGAAGTTCAGGGGAAGGAGAGTATTATTTGAGCCAAACTGAGGATTATAACTCAGGAGACAGACTCAGAAAGTTCTGAGGACTGTTCTACCTGTTAGAAGTCAAAGGCATGGTTACATTCATTTTGAAGAGAAAGGACAGTATATCACATCAAAGTGACATACAGATATTTTACATGAAGATCAGCAGGGATACGTAGTCTGGGTAAGCAGGTACAAAGTGAGCAGCAAGTCAACATGATCCCAGTACAGAGCTGGGAAAGAACAGTATTCTTTTTAAGAAGTTACAGCCTAAGTGTCAGAGGAAGGTAAAATAATTGACCTTTATGATCAGGAAGGCAATCTTGTCTTTGAGGAACTCTGGTTAATGTGTAATGCAGATATTAGGGAGGGAGGGAGGATGTCTCAATGACCACAGAATTTTATGTTTAATTTTTCTTGGCTGGCCTTAAAGTACTGTATTTCATAAAATCCTACGGGGCATGAAAGGTTTGCTTTTAGTATCTAACATATCAGATTGATGAGTCAAATCCTTAAAAGGAAGGATAAAGCAAACGAAGTTTCGAACCCAAAACTGAACCGTTTACTTTTTCCTGAGTACCTGTTCATGAAAAACCCATAAATCTCTTAAGTGTTTAACAGTTGGGTGATCTTCAAAATACAGGGATACTGTGGGTTTGGTTCCAGAACAGTAAAGCAAGTCATGGTTTTTCTCAATTTCACGGCTTCTTATGTAACCCAGTCTTTGCTATTAACAGAAAACATGTATTTCTCCACTAGTTTTTAAGAGAAATGTGTTTGTTCGTTTGTTCCTCGTGTGTAAAAATACTCATTGTGTTCCCAGTGAATTGAAGCTTCTTGCTCTTCATGCCAAGAGTTGGGCATGAGACAGGCGGTTAAGCAAGTAAAGTGAGGATTTATTTAAGCAAGAATATGCCCTCAGGGAGAGCAGGCAGTTAGGTGAGGAGCTGCTGCCCTGGGTTCCATTGGCAAGCCAGTTATGAGGGGCATACAAAGGAAGGGGTGGCATACTCATTGGGGAAGCAGGAGTTTGGGGGTCAAATTCCCTGTTTCTTTGCAGCTCCAGAAGGGATTTTTGTCCTTATTTAGCTTAATCAGAAGTGTCATGGCCTCACTGCACGGTGTGTGCTGCTTGTCTGCAAGGCTAATTTTATTGTAAGGAGAGCATAATGAGCAACAGGTTACATTTGGAAGTAGGAGATTCCTGTCTTTCCTCATCTCTCTTTGTCTGCCTTCAGGACACTTACCACCGAAAATGTGCAGTTTCCTGTCAGTCTGGAGGTTCCTGTTTTTCTTTGTCGGCCCATGGACCTCTGCTCTTTACCAGGTGCTTGATTTCCTGCCACCTGGCCCCTCTTCCATTACTCAGCTCATATCTAGCTACTCGCCTGCTGTAGCAATTACAGTAATCTTAACCTCACAGTCCTTTAATTGCATTGCAGTCACTGAAAAACATGCTTAACATCCAGATTGAATTTTGTTCATGAATGAGTGATATCCAAACCTCTCTAAGAGGATTTTCTCAGACACCATCTGAGATTTAATATCAATTGTTTTTCCTCTCTTGTTTCTTTCCTGTCAGGCAGAGGATTAAAATATTAAACAATCATTATTGAAATACTAACAATTCTTTGATTTCCTACTATATACTGAACTTGTCCCTTCCAGTAGACTTGCTTGGAAGCTGCCGGTTGGCCTACATATTAGGTAGAAACCATAAAACCCCTGAATTAGGGAACAGTTATAACTTTGCCTGATTTAAAGATCAGCTTGTGTATAATGCATACAGCTGTTTTCTATCTAGACTATGGAAAGTGTCCCAAGAAATACTAACTGATCACCATCAACTGATCAACTGGTGTTTACATGAACACATTTCATTGCATAGTTTTCTCAAGTACTCAATAATGGTTAATATACGATTAAGACACTACTAATGCAAAGCATTAACACCACAGATCTGGGCTTCCCTAGTGGCCCAGTGGTTGAGAGTCCGGCTGCCGATTCAGGGGACACGGGTTCGTGCCCCGGTCCGGGAGGATCCCACATGCCGCGGAGCGGTTGGGCCCGTGAGCCATGGCCGCTGAGACTGGCTTCTGGAGCCTGTGCTTTGCAATGGGAGGGGCCACAACGGTGAGAGGCCGGCATACCACAAAAAGAAAAAACCAAAAACCAAAACAGTTTCATGATTTGGACCAGTCTCTAAAAAAGGCAGGATTACAAATTAACCTCAGGCTCCCACTTAATATAAAAGTAATGACAATATTTTCACACTTTTGTTTTGAACCCTGAATTATGTTTTCGGCGTTGTGCTCAATGTGCTCAGTACATCATTTAACCTCACAATAACCCTATCTGATAATTCTTTATCATCTTGTTTTCGTAGACTGGGTAAATTTAAGAGTTTAGGTAGCTTACCCAGTTTCATATAACTACTAAATTTTGAAGTTTAGATTATTTTCTGTCTGCCTGACTTCGTATCATATTAAATCACTATACGCATTATATCTTCTAGACATTCATATTTCTGTTTCAGATTATTCTAACAGTTCCACTAAAAAAATTAAGTAAGTAGCATATCTGCATAGCAAGCAAAATGCTTCATGATCTGGTCCTCCCCATTTTACATCTATCAAGAAATCCCTGAACTCTCCCTACTGATTACCTGGAGCTTCACGTTATTAGCCCAAAATGCGTTTTCCTTTTTTTTTTTTTTACGGTACGCGGGCATCTCACCGTTGTGGCCTCTCCCGTTGTGGAGCACAAGCTTCAGACGAGCAGGCTCAGCGGCCATGGCTCAGGGGCCCAGCAGCTCAGGGGCATGTGGGATCCTCCCGGACCGGGGCACGAACCCGCGTCCCCTGCATGGGCAGGCGGACTCTCAACCACTGCGCCACCTGGGAAGCCCTTCTCCTTTATATTGATTAAATTAAAGCAACTGGGAAAAGTATGCAGTAAAAAGTAGAGAACACATTCTGCTGTTGCAGTTTTCTTTAGAGTTTCTCCCGCGAGTTCTCCCGCGAGTTTCTCTGTTCACCCCTCCCCTACCTCCACATCTTCCATCTTCCCTACCTCCCCTGCGGCTCATCCCTTCCCCCACCTACCGCTACATCTGGTTCCTTAGCCTCTTTCTAGAAGTAGAGCGCTTGCTCTCGAGCCTTAGTTTAGTTAACGGTCGTCTGAAGAGACGCGGAAGGAGGACTTCTGAAGAGGAGGACAAAATAAGGTAAGAAATTCGGCATTTTAGGGAGGAGAGAATAACTTATACCTCAGGAGAAAGAGTTGAGACCTATATGTTCTCCTGTTACCAGAGAAAGCATGGTAATTCAGATTTTGATTTTTCTCTCAGGCTTTTTCTGTAAGAGATAAGAGCCGAGTAAGTGGTGTTTGTATAACTATGTCTGAATAGACAGTGTCTGGAGAAGTCTATCAGTTGTTCTTGAACAGTACGTTTACTGTTTGTTCTCCTGGAGAATCACTTGCCAAGGCAGCGATGAAAAGCCAGTGAAGTTCCTGGAGTTGGTCCGTGAATTGCGAAGTTGGGGGTGGGGGTGGAGCTAGGTTTGAAATGCTGCGGGAGGGAATATTGAGTAGATAACTTAAGTGTGATTAGCGGCGTACCCTCTTTGCTGTTTACTCTCACATGCGGGTAGTGGAGCGTATGCCGGGCGCCAGTTTGTTCCGCTTGCACTTTTGTTTTTTGCGGTATGCGGGCCTCTCACTGCTGTGCCCGCCCCACCCCCCCCCCCCCCACCGCGGAGCACGGGCTCGGTACCCAGAGGCTCCAGACGCGCAGGCCCTGCGGCCATGGCTCACGGGCCCAGCCGCTCCGGGGCTGGTGGGATCCTCCCGGAGCGGTGCCGAACCCGTGTCCCCTGGGTAGGCAGGCGGACTGTCAACCACTGCGCCACCAGGGAAGCCCTCTCGTGCAGTTTTTCTTTTTTCTTTTTTGTTTCCTCGGGTTTTCTTTGTGAAAGCAGAGGTACTGAGCAATACAAGCAAGATAGCTATTTTAACTTAAATGATTTAAAACTTGTAATTTTAGTTATCAAATGTCAAATTGTTGATTCACTTGACAAAAAGCGTCTGATTTAATTTGGCATATAAAGAATGGTACTCTCTTTTGACCAGTGTTTCTTAAAGTCTCTCGATCTAAGTAAACACAGTTTGCATTTTCCTCAATAAAGGAAGTAACTCCCTCCTTTGCTTTTATGACTTACCACTTTTAAAGTTTGTGGAAAAAAAATATTTTAAGCATTATTTGATGCATAGACAAGAAAAATGTGAGTAGATGTGAAAAATTTAAAAATATGTTTAAGGTATATTGTGCACAGTTCATAAAACATATTAACTGTTAGATGTGTAGAATCCAGGGCCATTTATTATTGCTTATTTTTTTGTTGTGTTTTGGAAAAGAAGCCTTGAACCCTGCAGGTAAACTAATTTACAGTTGCCTTCTAATCTAGTTTTTACATACAGGTTTTTGTAAGATATCTATAAAGAATGGAGCATTTGTTACGCCAGTGCTTGTTTTGCTTTGTGTTACAAGTTTCCTCTCTTTTAAGTAAGAAACAGCAAATATTTTCACTGATATAGGGTACTTCAGTTGAGTTATAAACAGGTGTAATAGTTTTTGCTTATAATTTACTTTTTGCTATATGTATAAAGATATATTTTTAATTACTTACAGAAAAATGGCGGAAGCAGACCAGGCTGGGAAACTGTTCATAGGAGGCCTCCATGCTGACACCAATGAAAATTCTCTTGAAGTGGTATTTGGGAAATATGGTCACATTATGGAAGGTAATTTTTAGAACCTATATATATACATATAGACACACACACACACACACACACACACACACACATATATGTTCGAAGCAAATGTGTATTAAACATACACCATTGAACAGCTAAGTTAAAGTGCTTTTTCTATTTGTAACACACGAGCACTTTTTTTTTAAGTTTCTGTTTTTTATTAGGAAAGCACTGGGCAATGAGGGAAATTGTACAACTTAGGGGCTCCTACTACTGAGAAGGGAAAAAAGCAGCGTTTCTTTCTTCACCCCAGCCACGCTTTGCAGCATGCTGGGTTTTACTTACCTGACCAGGGATCAAGCCCACGCACAGTGGCATGCGGCATGTGGATCTTAGTTGCCTGACGACGGATCAGGCCCGTGTCCCCTTCATTGGGAACGTGGAGTCTTATCCACTGGACCACCAGGGAAGTCCCAGGGCTTTTTAAACATACTGGGGTCATAGGACATGAAATGGGATGAGATATGCTAGTTGTAGAATGGTTGAAATTATTGACTCTCTTTTTAAACTACTAGAAATGATATAAAATGGAAAGGGTTTTTTTGCTTTATTTGTTTTTGGTTTTTGTTTTGTTTTTAAGTAACTTCCGGGAGGCTGTTACTGCACTGTGTCCATAACATGAAATTAAGGAGGCCTTATGAGAAAGTGTCAAAGGATTGATTATTTTGAAAATATGAAACGTTCAATTTTATGTGAAATTTAAATTAAAAATATTTATGTATATTACAGTTATGTTGATAAAGGATCAGAAAAAAAACAAGTCTAGAGGCTTTGCTTTTATTACTTTTGAGAATCCTGCAGATGCAAAGGATGCTATCCAAGATATGAATGGAAAAGTAAGAGCCTTTTAATAATATTTTGTGTCCTCCATTTGTTACTATGTCTAGATTTTTTTTCTAGTTTTTTAAAGTAACATGATGCCATATAAGCCTTCACTCTCCTTTTTGTCACATAAGTACTGGATTGTCTGGTTGGAAAGAGATTGACATTAACATTAGCTTTAACAATATATTTTAAACCTGTTTTAGCATTCAAATGTAAAAGTAAATAAGTTTTAGCCTGTAGAGCTCTCCCCAATATCCCATACTGTTATTTTTAAGTCTCGACTTTTTTGTACTTCAGAGTCACTCTTTCTTGTGTCAATGTTACAAATAATCATTTCACCCTTAAAACTGTACTTTTAATTGCATCTTTGCTCAAAGAATTTTTTTATATTGTAGGTAATATTTTTCCCATTTTATGTTGCAGGTAATATCTTTTTACATGCATCATCCTGTGAATTGTTCATTGTTAAAAGTACCTTCAGTGCATCTCAGTTCTCATAGTGGGGAACACATACATTAATTCCCTTTTTCCTATAGCTTGGTTTCTGGTATGCTGCAGGCACTTGGCACATGTTGACCCTTTTACTTTACTTTCATATTTTAAGGTATGGTAGTACCTAAAAGTTGATCTTCACTCATGATTATATTTTGGGTGCAGAGGTAAATTTGTGTCATGAAGGATAGTTGACCCCCATTTTTGGTTTGTTTTCAGGCACAAGAAGGTGTAGTCTGTGTAGACATTATTCTTCAATTCTTTATTCAACAGATATTTTATTGCCAGGCATTGCTTTAGCAATTGATTAATGGTTGTGGGTACTACAAAATACCTATTTTCTTGGACACTTGTGTTCTAGGGTGAAAGATGAGAAATGTACAAGTAAAACTAAATACAATTTCATATGCAAAAATATTAAGGAAAATAAAGTAGGTAATTTCATTAGAGCTTAAGGGGAGTGGATTTCTATACATATACATCTAAGAATGTTAAATCCTGAATGTTGGGAGGGAGGCAGCCATTCATAAGTGTATGGGAAATATTTTGGACCCAGAAACAGAAAAGGAGGCCCTAACATGGGAGCACATGGCTGTTGAGGCTGTTTGTATTGGGCCAGGGCCCATCCATATCCACCAGAAGTCTTAGTAGGAATTCAGCATTTAAAATTGTTTTCCAAGGATAACATGAAACAGCTAGAGTGTTTTACTTAGAGCAATTATATGATGATTTGAATTATGTTTTCAAAAATCACATTGGCATCTATAGAAGGTTATTGTAGGAAGCTGTTGGAAGATTAAGAAGTGTAAGCATGTCTTAAACATAAGAATATGAAGTACTATTATAAGAAGGTACTCTTGGGGGACATGTTTAAACAATTGAATAAGGCAAGAAATGTTAAGGACCAAATAAGTGCTCTATTTAAAAAAAAATCAAGGAAATTATTAGAAGTAAATACAGAAGGACAATCATGTTGGAAAATGTTCTTTCTCTTAATATTTAATAAATGCTAAAAAAGATTAGAGTAGGAATAACCATTTTGAATGAACAACTGAATCATTTTATTTTTTAAATGACACATATACTTTTATATACCCTAGGGACACTGAAAACTTTGAATGGTAGAAGTAGAGAAAGGAAGTGAGTTTAGTTCTCCATTATAGAAAATAAAAGGGTATATTCTCTCATGATAAGTGAGAGGTATTAATCTTCTTTTAATACCAGAGGACATTTCAGGGAGCTCTAATTGCCAATACGTACACTTTATGTTGGATGACTTAATGAAAGGCAGTTACTCATTAAGTCTCATTTATCTGGCATGGTGAAGGACACAATCATTTCAGAAGAAAATGTTTGCTTTGGGGAAAAAAGACTGATCTTGATCTAGAGCAGTAGTAAATAAATTTGATGTGATGTTATTAATGTTATACTTAATCTGTTTAGTCTTTGGATGGAAAGGCAATTAAGGTAGAGCAAACCAACAAACCATCTTTTGAAAGCGGTGGTACACAGAGACCACAACCTCCTGCAAGAAACAGGGGCCATCTGAGAAATCCGAGACATGGAAGAGGAAGAAATCGAAGAGGTGGAAATGGAAGAGGAGGAAGTGGGAGCACAAGAGAGCATCCCTCACCTGGAGGACACCTGGGTAATGTTTTCAGATACAAGGCTGCAACCAGAGGACCAAAAAATAGTAGGTTTAACGGTATAGAAACCTCTCAGTTTTTATTCCATCCTTTATGAGCAAAGTAGTGTGTAAGAACTATCAGATGATGACTCACATTGATAGTCAGAAGTATTTCTAAGTGATGAAGAATTATTGTAGTTATAAAATGACTTAACTAGGTAATGTGCAAAACGTTAATCACCTTACAGGGGAATAGCATAAATTTTAAACTAAATTCAGTCTCTTTTACCATTATTACTAATTGCCTCTTTTCTTCGAGAATTTTTCTACCGAGTTTCCTACTGTTGATCATACATTAGAATTTTTCACTTTAGGACCGATAACTTGATATGAGTTTAAATCAATGATTCATTCATAATCTCTTAAAAATACATTGGTTAATTTTATTCTGAGAGTAGCCTTATTGCATCATAAAAATACTAGAGAATCTTGAAAACTCCACAACAGAAAATAAAAGTCACTCAGAATATCCACAATTCAGGGCGAAACACTTCATATTTTAGGTTTCACCTTGCAGTATTTGTCTTAAGTATATGTGTTCAGACATCTAAGCAAATCTCCATTGTCATTTTGATATGAGGCTTTTCTACCTGGGTCTGTGGTTTGCATTTGGGAAAATACCTTAGGGAAATAAATAGAGCTTTAGATTCTAAAAGGTGTCTTTGACCCAGGAAAAAGAGTAAAAAGCTCTGCTTCAGAAATATGTATGTTTTCTTTGTGTGTGTATTAGAGGAGGGAGTCGTTGAAAATGCCTTTTTTTGGATTTTTTTCAGAGAAGTTTTCTACTTAGTAAGAAAAGGAGGAAAAGCACTTTGCATTTCAAAAACTTCCATATATTTAACAACCTCTGCTTCATCTATTAACCAGAACCAGTCTTCAGAAATAAAACGTTTAGTTTCTTTTTGTGCTAATTCCATGTGTGAATTTTAGGAAATGTTTTTTGAAAGTTCAGTTAGAGGGTGTGCCCATTTTAAGATAACACAGTTTTGTTCTTTTCCCACTATCTTGAGCTTGAGAAAAGTTGACCAGTTCATATTCTGCCATGTGTAAGAGTACTCATATTTTCTTGCCTGTGGCACTACCGGGGAATTGGAATACATCAAAACACCTTTCTGGTTCGAAAGGTAACACATCAGTTTTCAGTATTTAGTGTGCATTTCTTAAATACTATTAAAATTGAACAGAACATAGCCCTTTTGACTGAGAAATTAACATTAAGAGTTGATCTGTGAATAACACAGGCCTGAACTGTTGATCAACTTACAAGCAGATTTTGTTTTTCAATAAATACATATAAGATCACTACGTGATCCAAGGTTGGTTGAATCCATGGATGCAGAACTAGGGATACTGGACCAAGTGTAAAGTTATAAGCAGATATTCTCCGGCAAAGGGAGTTATTTGTATGTATGTACTTAACTTTTAGGTAATGCATTTTTTATTCATCTTTTTTATTTTTAATGCTTTCATTTATACCTAGGATGTTGTGTTTTTCAAAAGCTTCCTTGACACCAGAGTTATATAACTAATAACTTATCATCTTCCTCCTAAAATGATGAAAAATTCAGTTTTACATTTAATTTATCCAGGTTTTTCTGTACTCTCTCTCTTCTCCCCAGAGCACTTTCATACCAGTGGTTCTTCAGTTTTTTTCCTAGATTTTCCAAACTGACTTTTACGGTAAGTCTTTGAACTCTACTGACTTCTGTGTCATATGAGGAAACAATCATATTGGTTTAGACAGATAGGAAAGCTGAAGACTGGAGTAATGGTTTAGTGAAAATTTATAACAATAAGTGAAACTTGCCCAATGAAAAAATGTTGATTCTGCTTAACTAAAAAGATTTCATTTAAACACAGGTCTTGGTGGACACACTCCTAGTCCCAACGCGAGTTCTTCCCGGGGAGCCTTTCCAGTTAAAAGAGGACCATGTTCCAGAAGTGGAGGTCCTCCTCCTAAGAGATGTTGCCAAGGGCGAAGCAGTAGGGGGGTGGGAAGACAAGGTAAATGCTATATAATGCAGAGACAGTTGTTTCTAATTAATGAAAGGGAGCTATTTTAAACAGAATGTTTAAGCAAAATGGAAAGTGAGAAGTATATGGACATGTTAACCAATCACTAATTTATTGATTGATTTGTGGTTGGGAAATAACTTGTCAGTTTTTGATTATAGATGTAGTAGGTGATTAGCACTGCAGTGGGGAAAACATTGCTTGTAAGTCCATGTTGGCTATAGAATTCCTCTTAATTTAAGTTGCTGCTAACACTTTTTGGTTAGTAGGCTTCTTTATCACATAGTTTCAATATCAGAATTTTCATGAAAACTATGTCCTGTGAGAGAACGTTCTGGTCTGTAGACTAGTTTAGCTATGTATATTGGCTACCTGGTTTTATTAATTATTATAAACAATAATTGAAACTTGCCATATGAACTGTAGTTTGTGCTCTTAACTTTTCTAGCACTGTTTTCTGATCCGTAATATGGTAGAGACTTGAAACAGCCATTATCAAATTGCCCTTTTACGTGTAGAATATGAATGAAGCCAAATGTAGCACGATATTGACTTCAAAACACAACAGAAGCTAAGAAGCCTACCCTTTCCATTAGTAGATGGTTAGCCTAGTGAACAAACAAGAGAAGAGAACAAACAAGGTCCTAGTGACCTCCAGGAATGAGGAATAAGAATTAACACAGGAAGAGAACGTTATTTATGGGAGATAGTTTCATATTTTGGGAGCGGTACAGTGTTTTTCAAATGAGCCCTTTATTGCTAATAAACAAGAGAAGTCACTATTGCTATCCTCATACAAGGTCCATAATTAAGGTTGTACACTTAAAGGAGAGAGCCGACCACTTGGTGGTTGAATATGTGACAGTAGTTACCAAAAATCAATGTTTTGCTCAAAGTCTGAGAAGTGTTCCCTACTGCTGGTAATCTAAAGGTTATGCCAACTGTATGGGGAACGGGAGATGTCAGAAAATACAATGTTCAGTGGTACCATTGAAAGGGAAACGAAAATGTGCGTAAATGGAATTTTAGAAGGGGTAGTTTTTTTAAATGATTTTGGAGAGTGGAAGGCTATCAGACTTTGGGATTTTTCTTTGAAACATTACTGTCAATTCTGAGATACTTACATAAGCATTTTTAAATTAAAGGTTCAGGATCACATGGAAGAGAAAATTGTGGAGGTCCTCCTCGTAGAGAGCCAGTCTCTTTTCGGAGAGTTGGCTATATGTCACAGAGATGGTGGTTATGCTACTAAAGATAGGTAATAGGAAGCACAGTATATGAATTAAGTCATGGTTCGTTTTGTTGTTCTTGTTGAAATTTACCTAACACAAAATTGAACATTTAAAAGTGAACAGTTCAGTAACATTTAGCACACTTAACAGTGTTATGCAACCACCAGCTCTGTTCAGTTCCAAAACATTTCATTACCCCAGAATAACATTAATCAGCAGTCACACCCAATTTCTCCCCCCTTGTCCCCGGTAGGTACCCACCTGTGTCCTTATCTATGAATTTATCTACACCTGAATATATCATACTAATGGAAGCACACAATATGTGACCTTTATTATCCAGCTTTCCCTTAGCATAAATATTTTCAAGGATCATTCATGCTGTAGCGTGAATCAGTACTTCAGACCTTCTTTTTTTTGGCTGACTAAATATTCCATTATATGTGTGGTTAACATGGTTTGTTTATCCATCTGTGTGAGTTATTCCCATCATGGTGCTGTCATGAATACTCCTGTACAAGCATTTGGGTACCTGTTTTCAATTCTTTTTGAGTGTATGTATACTTAAGGAGTGGAATTCCTGGGACATAGAGGAATTCTTTACATTTTTTAAGAAACTGCTAATCTTTGCCACAGAGCCTGTACTATTTTCCATTTCTGCCACGCACATATACTTGGTTTGTTTCTCTGCATCTGCACCAACACTTGTTATATTCTGTCTGTCTATTTTTCATTATAGCCAGTGTGATACGTGCAAAGTAGATATTTCATTTGGGGTTTGAATTTCATTTCCCTAATAAATATGTTGAGCAGGTTTTCATGTCCTTGTTGCTCATTGTATATCTCCTTTAAACAAAAGTATATTCAAGTCCTTTGCCCATTTAAAAGTTTTTGTCTTTTTGCTGTCTTGAGTTCTTAAATATTCTGGATATGATAAGTTGCATTTAAAATTGTAGCTGCTTTATTTCAGTTATTCAAGGAGAGATTATCCACACTCCTGAGCCAGCAAGGATTATACTCCACCACGTAGACGCTATGCACACAGTTATTACGGACATTCAAATTCTCGGAATGATCATCCCTCTAGAGGACATAGGTAATATAAAATGTTGTGTTTATATCAAATAAAAACCTTCGTTTCAATTATGTTATTGTGACACATAATTTAAATTGATGACATAATTTATGACATTCTTTTAAATTCAGTGACCGTGATGGCTATGGTGGAAATCGTGATAGAGATTATTCTGAATATTGAAGTGGAAGCTTTTACAGGGATTCATATGGGAGTTACGGTAAGAGTCCAGTTACAACTTGTAAATCATAGAATTAGACTTAACCAGATCGTTGTTTACTCTACTTTTACTTCAGTTCCTCAAAGGTAAAAGTATGTTTAGCATGTCCTTTTAGATAAGTTAAAGACCTTTGAATGGTTTTGTTAATAGCTCACTTAAAATAAAAGGCTATGAAGGGTAAATGGGCAGTCTCATCTTTTTTTCTCATTACAGAAAACCAATTTTAACATTATTATGATTTTTTATTTTTATTTTGTGTGCGGGACACGGGCCTCTCACCATCGTGGCCCCTCCCGTTGCGGAGCACAGGCTCCTGACGCGGAGTCCCAGAGGCCATGCATGGCCCACGGTCCCAACCGCTCCCCGGCATGTGGGATCCTCCTGGACCGGGGCACGAACCCGTGTCCCCTGCATCGGCAGTCGGACTGTCAACCACTGCGCCACCAGGGAAGCCCCACTGAATCTTGTTAAAAGTTGCCACTCGACTGATTATTTAAAAATGCTAAAATAGGGGCTTTTACTTTCAAAGAAACTACTTAGGCTGAAAAATATTGCTCGCTCTTTTAAAGAAATGTAGAAGCCCTTCACCGTAGCTACCTAGTTTATATTTTCATAGCAGAGAGAGCTGAAGCTTATCTTTTCAAATATTTAGCACTGTAAGTCATGTTATATGATCCCAGAAAAATTTGTAATGTTTAGCGTTTGTTTATCAATCAGTAACTTCCCATGTGACTCCCGTGGTGCACCAGCAGCACGAAGGGCCCCTGTGACTTACGGTGGAAGCAGTCGCTGTGATAGCAATATGAGAGATGGATATGGAGGAGGTCCGGAAGGTTACTCCAGCAGGCAAAGTAATACTTATCCAAGGGGTCGAAAACGTAGAAGACAGGAACAATGAGGGTTTCCACCCTCTGTGAATAGGGAGTACCTTGCTCCCCGTGACTCATACAGTAGCTCAGTTTGTGGGGCTTCCAGACGAGGTTATGCGGGAAGCCAATCTGAAAGAGAGGGCCGAAGCAGATATTAAAAATTAACACTCAGTCATGCACCAAATGTTCGTTACAAAGGAAAAGTTTAAGTTGTTTTCCTTAATTGATGCTTGAACACTACTAAAAGAAAAATGTTGGTTTGGGGGGAAGAGGCATATATTAACTTTTCCTCTAGGAATTTTCAGACAAAGGGGAAACATGGAATTATTCAGAGGACTTTCATGTTGTTAATGTTAATTGAAAAGTAGAAGTCGTGTTTCAAATGTTCAAAATTTTCAGAGTAAAAAAATTTCATGAAATATGTTTTGTTGATGATACTGCTGAGTTAAACAAGCATAAAACTTTTGTTCGGAGGGTGAATTGTGCTGTTTGCCTAAACTTTTCCTTTGTACGTGAATGTATTCAAAATTAAGCAATGTGTTATTTCTCCATCGCAAGCTGTGACTGTTTTCCAGTTAGGCTAAAGAAATTACATGTTCCTTTTTGAAAGCTTGTAAACATGTAAAAGGTTTGAGAAGTCTCCAAAAAGGCTGAGAAACAATGCTTGCATTATTAGTGAAAGTCGATGTGTCTTTATCCCTTTAAAGCCATCGTATGGATGAAAGGAAAATTGAGACAGGTGACTGACTGTAAAGAGTTTAAGAAATCTTGAGGTTAAGTATCTATTTTCTGATCCATATTCAAGTGGCAGATGACCAACGTGGGAATAATGGTTATAAAACCAATTTTCCACTCAATGTAAATGGAACCAGTTAACTTTTCTGAGTATATATATCTTAGTGAAAGTTAGTACCCCTAGATTTTAAGACATTGGGAAACGTTTTAAGTAATACTGATTTTAACTTTATGTTGGTGTGCTTGATGTAACACAAAGGGTTTTGTAATATACTCATAAGTATAGAGTTATCTGGAGGGTTAAGGGTTTTTTGTCAGTGACTTCAGGTGACATTTAATGAGTAATGCTTACAATTTGGGAAGAAACTGGAGTGTAAAAACTTTAAGCCAAATTGGAATCTGCAAAACTAGTACAGAAATCTGCAATTTCCTTTTAAAGGAACAGCAAAAATGAAGTTCAGGGGAAGGAGAGTATTATTTGAGCCAAACTGAGGATTATAACTCAGGAGACAGACTCAGAAAGTTCTGAGGACTGTTCTACCTGTTAGAAGTCAAAGGCATGGTTACATTCATTTTGAAGAGAAAGGACAGTATATCACATCAAAGTGACATACAGATATTTTACATGAAGATCAGCAGGGATACGTAGTCTGGGTAAGCAGGTACAAAGTGAGCAGCAAGTCAACATGATCCCAGTACAGAGCTGGGAAAGAACAGTATTCTTTTTAAGAAGTTACAGCCTAAGTGTCAGAGGAAGGTAAAATAATTGACCTTTATGATCAGGAAGGCAATCTTGTCTTTGAGGAACTCTGGTTAATGTGTAATGCAGATATTAGGGAGGGAGGGAGGATGTCTCAATGACCACAGAATTTTATGTTTAATTTTTCTTGGCTGGCCTTAAAGTACTGTATTTCATAAAATCCTACGGGGCATGAAAGGTTTGCTTTTAGTATCTAACATATCAGATTGATGAGTCAAATCCTTAAAAGGAAGGATAAAGCAAACGAAGTTTCGAACCCAAAACTGAACCGTTTACTTTTTCCTGAGTACCTGTTCATGAAAAACCCATAAATCTCTTAAGTGTTTAACAGTTGGGTGATCTTCAAAATACAGGGATACTGTGGGTTTGGTTCCAGAACAGTAAAGCAAGTCATGGTTTTTCTCAATTTCACGGCTTCTTATGTAACCCAGTCTTTGCTATTAACAGAAAACATGTATTTCTCCACTAGTTTTTAAGAGAAATGTGTTTGTTCGTTTGTTCCTCCTGTGTAAAAATACTCATTGTGTTCCCAGTGAATTGAAGCTTCTTGCTCTTCATGCCAAGAGTTGGGCATGAGACAGGCGGTTAAGCAAGTAAAGTGAGGATTTATTTAAGCAAGAATATGCCCTCAGGGAGAGCAGGCAGTTAGGTGAGGAGCTGCTGCCCTGGGTTCCATTGGCAAGCCAGTTATGAGGGGCATACAAAGGAAGGGGTGGCATACTCATTGGGGAAGCAGGAGTTTGGGGGTCAAATTCCCTGTTTCTTTGCAGCTCCAGAAGGGATTTTTGTCCTTATTTAGCTTAATCAGAAGTGTCATGGCCTCACTGCACGGTGTGTGCTGCTTGTCTGCAAGGCTAATTTTATTGTAAGGAGAGCATAATGAGCAACAGGTTACATTTGGAAGTAGGAGATTCCTGTCTTTCCTCATCTCTCTTTGTCTGCCTTCAGGACACTTACCACCGAAAATGTGCAGTTTCCTGTCAGTCTGGAGGTTCCTGTTTTTCTTTGTCGGCCCATGGACCTCTGCTCTTTACCAGGTGCTTGATTTCCTGCCACCTGGCCCCTCTTCCATTACTCAGCTCATATCTAGCTACTCGCCTGCTGTAGCAATTACAGTAATCTTAACCTCACAGTCCTTTAATTGCATTGCAGTCACTGAAAAACATGCTTAACATCCAGATTGAATTTTGTTCATGAATGAGTGATATCCAAACCTCTCTAAGAGGATTTTCTCAGACACCATCTGAGATTTAATATCAATTGTTTTTCCTCTCTTGTTTCTTTCCTGTCAGGCAGAGGATTAAAATATTAAACAATCATTATTGAAATACTAACAATTCTTTGATTTCCTACTATATACTGAACTTGTCCCTTCCAGTAGACTTGCTTGGAAGCTGCCGGTTGGCCTACATATTAGGTAGAAACCATAAAACCCCTGAATTAGGGAACAGTTATAACTTTGCCTGATTTAAAGATCAGCTTGTGTATAATGCATACAGCTGTTTTCTATCTAGACTATGGAAAGTGTCCCAAGAAATACTAACTGATCACCATCAACTGATCAACTGGTGTTTACATGAACACATTTCATTGCATAGTTTTCTCAAGTACTCAATAATGGTTAATATACGATTAAGACACTACCAATGCAAAGCATTAACACCACAGATCTGGGCTTCCCTAGTGGCCCAGTGGTTGAGAGTCCGGCTGCCGATTCAGGGGACACGGGTTCGTGCCCCGGTCCGGGAGGATCCCACATGCCGCGGAGCGGTTGGGCCCGTGAGCCATGGCCGCTGAGACTGGCTTCTGGAGCCTGTGCTTTGCAATGGGAGGGGCCACAACGGTGAGAGGCCGGCATACCACAAAAAGAAAAAACCAAAAACCAAAACAGTTTCATGATTTGGACCAGTCTCTAAAAAAGGCAGGATTACAAATTAACCTCAGGCTCCCACTTAATATAAAAGTAATGACAATATTTTCACACTTTTGTTTTGAACCCTGAATTATGTTTTCGGCGTTGTGCTCAATGTGCTCAGTACATCATTTAACCTCACAATAACCCTATCTGATAATTCTTTATCATCTTGTTTTCGTAGACTGGGTAAATTTAAGAGTTTAGGTAGCTTACCCAGTTTCATATAACTACTAAATTTTGAAGTTTAGATTATTTTCTGTCTGCCTGACTTCGTATCATATTAAATCACTATACGCATTATATCTTCTAGACATTCATATTTCTGTTTCAGATTATTCTAACAGTTCCACTAAAAAAATTAAGTAAGTAGCATATCTGCATAGCAAGCAAAATGCTTCATGATCTGGTCCTCCCCATTTTACATCTATCAAGAAATCCCTGAACTCTCCCTACTGATTACCTGGAGCTTCACGTTATTAGCCCAAAATGCGTTTTCCTTTTTTTTTTTTTTACGGTACGCGGGCATCTCACCGTTGTGGCCTCTCCCGTTGTGGAGCACAAGCTTCAGACGAGCAGGCTCAGCGGCCATGGCTCAGGGGCCCAGCAGCTCAGGGGCATGTGGGATCCTCCCGGACCGGGGCACGAACCCGCGTCCCCTGCATGGGCAGGCGGACTCTCAACCACTGCGCCACCTGGGAAGCCCTTCTCCTTTATATTGATTAAATTAAAGCAACTGGGAAAAGTATGCAGTAAAAAGTAGAGAACACATTCTGCTGTTGCAGTTTTCTTTAGAGTTTCTCCCGCGAGTTCTCCCGCGAGTTTCTCTGTTGACCCCTCCCCTACCTCCACATCTTCCATCTTCCCTACCTCCCCTGCGGCTCATCCCTTCCCCCACCTACCGCTACATCTGGTTCCTTAGCCTCTTTCTAGAAGTAGAGCGCTTGCTCTCGAGCCTTAGTTTAGTTAACGGTCGTCTGAAGAGACGCGGAAGGAGGACTTCTGAAGAGGAGGACAAAATAAGGTAAGAAATTCGGCATTTTAGGGAGGAGAGAATAACTTATACCTCAGGAGAAAGAGTTGAGACCTATATGTTCTCCTGTTACCAGAGAAAGCATGGTAATTCAGATTTTGATTTTTCTCTCAGGCTTTTTCTGTAAGAGATAAGAGCCGAGTAAGTGGTGTTTGTATAACTATGTCTGAATAGACAGTGTCTGGAGAAGTCTATCAGTTGTTCTTGAACAGTACGTTTACTGTTTGTTCTCCTGGAGAATCAGTTGCCAAGGCAGCGATGAAAAGCCAGTGAAGTTCCTGGAGTTGGTCCGTGAATTGCGAAGTTGGGGGTGGGGGTGGAGCTAGGTTTGAAATGCTGCGGGAGGGAATATTGAGTAGATAACTTAAGTGTGATTAGCGGCGTACCCTCTTTGCTGTTTACTCTCACATGCGGGTAGTGGAGCGTATGCCGGGCGCCAGTTTGTTCCGCTTGCACTTTTGTTTTTTGCGGTATGCGGGCCTCTCACTGCTGTGCCCGCCCCACCCCCCCCCCCCACCGCGGAGCACGGGCTCGGTACCCAGAGGCTCCAGACGCGCAGGCCCTGCGGCCATGGCTCACGGGCCCAGCCGCTCCGGGGCTGGTGGGATCCTCCCGGAGCGGTGCCGAACCCGTGTCCCCTGGGTAGGCAGGCGGACTGTCAACCACTGCGCCACCAGGGAAGCCCTCTCGTGCAGTTTTTCTTTTTTCTTTTTTGTTTCCTCGGGTTTTCTTTGTGAAAGCAGAGGTACTGAGCAATACAAGCAAGATAGCTATTTTAACTTAAATGATTTAAAACTTGTAATTTTAGTTATCAAATGTCAAATTGTTGATTCACTTGACAAAAAGCGTCTGATTTAATTTGGCATATAAAGAATGGTACTCTCTTTTGACCAGTGTTTCTTAAAGTCTCTCGATCTAAGTAAACACAGTTTGCATTTTCCTCAATAAAGGAAGTAACTCCCTCCTTTGCTTTTATGACTTACCACTTTTAAAGTTTGTGGAAAAAAAATATTTTAAGCATTATTTGATGCATAGACAAGAAAAATGTGAGTAGATGTGAAAAATTTAAAAATATGTTTAAGGTATATTGTGCACAGTTCATAAAACATATTAACTGTTAGATGTGTAGAATCCAGGGCCATTTATTATTGCTTATTTTTTTGTTGTGTTTTGGAAAAGAAGCCTTGAACCCTGCAGGTAAACTAATTTACAGTTGCCTTCTAATCTAGTTTTTACATACAGGTTTTTGTAAGATATCTATAAAGAATGGAGCATTTGTTACGCCAGTGCTTGTTTTGCTTTGTGTTACAAGTTTCCTCTCTTTTAAGTAAGAAACAGCAAATATTTTCACTGATATAGGGTACTTCAGTTGAGTTATAAACAGGTGTAATAGTTTTTGCTTATAATTTACTTTTTGCTATATGTATAAAGATATATTTTTAATTACTTACAGAAAAATGGCGGAAGCAGACCAGGCTGGGAAACTGTTCATAGGAGGCCTCCATGCTGACACCAATGAAAATTCTCTTGAAGTGGTATTTGGGAAATATGGTCACATTATGGAAGGTAATTTTTAGAACCTATATATATACATATAGACACACACACACACACACACACACACACACACATATATGTTCGAAGCAAATGTGTATTAAACATACACCATTGAACAGCTAAGTTAAAGTGCTTTTTCTATTTGTAACACACGAGCACTTTTTTTTTAAGTTTCTGTTTTTTATTAGGAAAGCACTGGGCAATGAGGGAAATTGTACAACTTAGGGGCTCCTACTACTGAGAAGGGAAAAAAGCAGCGTTTCTTTCTTCACCCCAGCCACGCTTTGCAGCATGCTGGGTTTTACTTACCTGACCAGGGATCAAGCCCACGCACAGTGGCATGCGGCATGTGGATCTTAGTTGCCTGACGACGGATCAGGCCCGTGTCCCCTTCATTGGGAACGTGGAGTCTTATCCACTGGACCACCAGGGAAGTCCCAGGGCTTTTTAAACATACTGGGGTCATAGGACATGAAATGGGATGAGATATGCTAGTTGTAGAATGGTTGAAATTATTGACTCTCTTTTTAAACTACTAGAAATGATATAAAATGGAAAGGGTTTTTTTGCTTTATTTGTTTTTGGTTTTTGTTTTGTTTTTAAGTAACTTCCGGGAGGCTGTTACTGCACTGTGTCCATAACATGAAATTAAGGAGGCCTTATGAGAAAGTGTCAAAGGATTGATTATTTTGAAAATATGAAACGTTCAATTTTATGTGAAATTTAAATTAAAAATATTTATGTATATTACAGTTATGTTGATAAAGGATCAGAAAAAAAACAAGTCTAGAGGCTTTGCTTTTATTACTTTTGAGAATCCTGCAGATGCAAAGGATGCTATCCAAGATATGAATGGAAAAGTAAGAGCCTTTTAATAATATTTTGTGTCCTCCATTTGTTACTATGTCTAGATTTTTTTTCTAGTTTTTTAAAGTAACATGATGCCATATAAGCCTTCACTCTCCTTTTTGTCACATAAGTACTGGATTGTCTGGTTGGAAAGAGATTGACATTAACATTAGCTTTAACAATATATTTTAAACCTGTTTTAGCATTCAAATGTAAAAGTAAATAAGTTTTAGCCTGTAGAGCTCTCCCCAATATCCCATACTGTTATTTTTAAGTCTCGACTTTTTTGTACTTCAGAGTCACTCTTTCTTGTGTCAATGTTACAAATAATCATTTCACCCTTAAAACTGTACTTTTAATTGCATCTTTGCTCAAAGAATTTTTTTATATTGTAGGTAATATTTTTCCCATTTTATGTTGCAGGTAATATCTTTTTACATGCATCATCCTGTGAATTGTTCATTGTTAAAAGTACCTTCAGTGCATCTCAGTTCTCATAGTGGGGAACACATACATTAATTCCCTTTTTCCTATAGCTTGGTTTCTGGTATGCTGCAGGCACTTGGCACATGTTGACCCTTTTTTTTTTTTTTTTTTTTTTTTGCTGTACGCGGGCCTCTCACTGCCGTGGCCTCTCCCGTTGCGGAGCACAGGCTCCGGACACACAGGCTCCGCGGCCATGGCTCGCGGGCCCAGCCGCTCCGCGGCATGTGGGATCTTCCGGGATAGGGGCACGAACCCGTGTCCCCTGCATCGGCAGGCGGACTCTCAACCACTGCGCCACCAGGGAAGCCCTGACCCTTTTACTTTACTTTCATATTTTAAGGTATGGTAGTACCTAAAAGTTGATCTTCACTCATGATTATATTTTGGGTGCAGAGGTAAATTTGTGTCATGAAGGATAGTTGACCCCCATTTTTGGTTTGTTTTCAGGCACAAGAACGTGTAGTCTGTGTAGACATTATTCTTCAATTCTTTATTCAACAGATATTTTATTGCCAGGCATTGCTTTAGCAATTGATTAATGGTTGTGGGTACTACAAAATACCTATTTTCTTGGACACTTGTGTTCTAGGGTGAAAGATGAGAAACGTACAAGTAAAACTAAATACAATTTCATATGCAAAAATATTAAGGAAAATAAAGTAGGTAATTTCATTAGAGCTTAAGGGGAGTGGATTTCTATACATATACATCTAAGAATGTTAAATCCTGAATGTTGGGAGGGAGGCAGCCATTCATAAGTGTATGGGAAATATTTTGGACCCAGAAACAGAAAAGGAGGCCCTAACATGGGAGCACATGGCTGTTGAGGCTGTTTGTATTGGGCCAGGGCCCATCCATATCCACCAGAAGTCTTAGTAGGAATTCAGCATTTAAAATTGTTTTCCAAGGATAACATGAAACAGCTAGAGTGTTTTACTTAGAGCAATTATATGATGATTTGAATTATGTTTTCAAAAATCACATTGGCATCTATAGAAGGTTAATGTAGGAAGCTGTTGGAAGATTAAGAAGTGTAAGCATGTCTTAAACATAAGAATATGAAGTACTATTATAAGAAGGTACTCTTGGGGGACATGTTTAAACAATTGAATAAGGCAAGAAATGTTAAGGACCAAATAAGTGCTCTATTTAAAAAAAATCAAGGAAATTATTAGAAGTAAATACAGAAGGACAATCATGTTGGAAAATGTTCTTTCTCTTAATATTTAATAAATGCTAAAAAAGATTAGAGTAGGAATAACCATTTTGAATGAACAACTGAATCATTTTATTTTTTAAATGACACGTATACTTTTATATACCCTAGGGACACTGAAAACTTTGAATGGTAGAAGTAGAGAAAGGAAGTGAGTTTAGTTCTCCATTATAGAAAATAAAAGGGTATATTCTCTCATGATAAGTGAGAGGTATTAATCTTCTTTTAATACCAGAGGACATTTCAGGGAGCTCTAATTGCCAATACGTACACTTTATGTTGGATGACTTAATGAAAGGCAGTTACTCATTAAGTCTCATTTATCTGGCATGGTGAAGGACACAATCATTTCAGAAGAAAATGTTTGCTTTGGGGAAAAAAGACTGATCTTGAACTAGAGCAGTAGTAAATAAATTTGATGTGATGTTATTAATGTTATACTTAATCTGTTTAGTCTTTGGATGGAAAGGCAATTAAGGTAGAGCAAACCAACAAACCATCTTTTGAAAGCGGTGGTACACAGAGACCACAACCTCCTGCAAGAAACAGGGGCCATCTGAGAAATCCGAGACATGGAAGAGGAAGAAATCGAAGAGGTGGAAATGGAAGAGGAGGAAGTGGGAGCACAAGAGAGCATCCCTCACCTGGAGGACACCTGGGTAATGTTTTCAGATACAAGGCTGCAACCAGAGGACCAAAAAATAGTAGGTTTAACGGTATAGAAACCTCTCAGTTTTTATTCCATCCTTTATGAGCAAAGTAGTGTGTAAGAACTATCAGATGATGACTCACATTGATAGTCAGAAGTATTTCTAAGTGATGAAGAATTATTGTAGTTATAAAATGACTTAACTAGGTAATGTGCAAAACGTTAATCACCTTACAGGGGAATAGCATAAATTTTAAACTAAATTCAGTCTCTTTTACCATTATTACTAATTGCCTCTTTTCTTCGAGAATTTTTCTACCGAGTTTCCTACTGTTGATCATACATTAGAATTTTTCACTTTAGGACCGATAACTTGATATGAGTTTAAATCAATGATTCATTCATAATCTCTTAAAAATACATTGGTTAATTTTATTCTGAGAGTAGCCTTATTGCATCATAAAAATACTAGAGAATCTTGAAAACTCCACAACAGAAAATAAAAGTCACTCAGAATATCCACAATTCAGGGCGAAACACTTCATATTTTAGGTTTCACCTTGCAGTATTTGTCTTAAGTATATGTGTTCAGACATCTAAGCAAATCTCCATTGTCATTTTGATATGAGGCTTTTCTACCTGGGTCTGTGGTTTGCATTTGGGAAAATACCTTAGGGAAATAAATAGAGCTTTAGATTCTAAAAGGTGTCTTTGACCCAGGAAAAAGAGTAAAAAGCTCTGCTTCAGAAATATGTATGTTTTCTTTGTGTGTGTATTAGAGGAGGGAGTCGTTGAAAATGCCTTTTTTTGGATTTTTTTCAGAGAAGTTTTCTACTTAGTAAGAAAAGGAGGAAAAGCACTTTGCATTTCAAAAACTTCCATATATTTAACAACCTCTGCTTCATCTATTAACCAGAACCAGTCTTCAGAAATAAAACGTTTAGTTTCTTTTTGTGCTAATTCCATGTGTGAATTTTAGGAAATGTTTTTTGAAAGTTCAGTTAGAGGGTGTGCCCATTTTAAGATAACACAGTTTTGTTCTTTTCCCACTATCTTGAGCTTGAGAAAAGTTGACCAGTTCATATTCTGCCATGTGTAAGAGTACTCATATTTTCTTGCCTGTGGCACTACCGGGGAATTGGAATACATCAAAACACCTTTCTGGTTCGAAAGGTAACACATCAGTTTTCAGTATTTAGTGTGCATTTCTTAAATACTATTAAAATTGAACAGAACATAGCCCTTTTGACTGAGAAATTAACATTAAGAGTTGATCTGTGAATAACACAGGCCTGAACTGTTGATCAACTTACAAGCAGATTTTGTTTTTCAATAAATACATATAAGATCACTACGTGATCCAAGGTTGGTTGAATCCATGGATGCAGAACTAGGGATACTGGACCAAGTGTAAAGTTATAAGCAGATATTCTCCGGCAAAGGGAGTTATTTGTATGTATGTACTTAACTTTTAGGTAATGCATTTTTTATTCATCTTTTTTATTTTTAATGCTTTCATTTATACCTAGGATGTTGTGTTTTTCAAAAGCTTCCTTGACACCAGAGTTATATAACTAATAACTTATCATCTTCCTCCTAAAATGATGAAAAATTCAGTTTTACATTTAATTTATCCAGGTTTTTCTGTACTCTCTCTCTTCTCCCCAGAGCACTTTCATACCAGTGGTTCTTCAGTTTTTTTCCTAGATTTTCCAAACTGACTTTTACGGTAAGTCTTTGAACTCTACTGACTTCTGTGTCATATGAGGAAACAATCATATTGGTTTAGACAGATAGGAAAGCTGAAGACTGGAGTAATGGTTTAGTGAAAATTTATAACAATAAGTGAAACTTGCCCGATGAAAAAATGTTGATTCTGCTTAACTAAAAAGATTTCATTTAAACACAGGTCGTGGTGGACACACTCCTAGTCCCAAGGCGAGTTCTTCCAGGGGAGCCTTTCCAGTTAAAAGAGGACCATGTTCCAGAAGTGGAGGTCCTCCTCCTAAGAGATGTTGCCAAGGGCGAAGCAGTAGGGGGGTGGGAAGACAAGGTAAATGCTATATAATGCAGAGACAGTTGTTTCTAATTAATGAAAGGGAGCTATTTTAAACAGAACGTTTAAGCAAAATGGAAAGTGAGAAGTATATGGACATGTTAACCAATCACTAATTTATTGATTGATTTGTGGTTGGGAAATAACTTGTCAGTTTTTGATTATAGATGTAGTAGGTGATTAGCACTGCAGTGGGGAAAACATTGCTTGTAAGTCCATGTTGGCTATAGAATTCCTCTTAATTTAAGTTGCTGCTAACACTTTTTGGTTAGTAGGCTTCTTTATCACATAGTTTCAATATCAGAATTTTCATGAAAACTATGTCCTGTGAGAGAACGTTCTGGTCTGTAGACTAGTTTAGCTATGTATATTGGCTACCTGGTTTTATTAATTATTATAAACAATAATTGAAACTTGCCATATGAACTGTAGTTTGTGCTCTTAACTTTTCTAGCACTGTTTTCTGATCCGTAATATGGTAGAGACTTGAAACAGCCATTATCAAATTGCCCTTTTACGTGTAGAATATGAATGAAGCCAAATGTAGCACGATATTGACTTCAAAACACAACAGAAGCTAAGAAGCCTACCCTTTCCATTAGTAGATGGTTAGCCTAGTGAACAAACAAGAGAAGAGAACAAACAAGGTCCTAGTGACCTCCAGGAATGAGGAATAAGAATTAACACAGGAAGAGAACGTTATTTATGGGAGATAGTTTCATATTTTGGGAGCGGTACAGTGTTTTTCAAATGAGCCCTTTATTGCTAATAAACAAGAGAAGTCACTATTGCTATCCTCATACAAGGTCCATAATTAAGGTTGTACACTTAAAGGAGAGAGCCGACCACTTGGTGGTTGAATATGTGACAGTAGTTACCAAAAATCAATGTTTTGCTCAAAGTCTGAGAAGTGTTCCCTACTGCTGGTAATCTAAAGGTTATGCCAACTGTATGGGGAACGGGAGATGTCAGAAAATACAATGTTCAGTGGTACCATTGAAAGGGAAACGAAAATGTGCGTAAATGGAATTTTAGAAGGGGTAGTTTTTTTAAATGATTTTGGAGAGTGGAAGGCTATCAGACTTTGGGATTTTTCTTTGAAACATTACTGTCAATTCTGAGATACTTACATAAGCATTTTTAAATTAAAGGTTCAGGATCACATGGAAGAGAAAATTGTGGAGGTCCTCCTCGTAGAGAGCCAGTCTCTTTTCGGAGAGTTGGCTATATGTCACAGAGATGGTGGTTATGCTACTAAAGATAGGTAATAGGAAGCACAGTATATGAATTAAGTCATGGTTCGTTTTGTTGTTCTTGTTGAAATTTACCTAACACAAAATTGAACATTTAAAAGTGAACAGTTCAGTAACATTTAGCACACTTAACAGTGTTATGCAACCACCAGCTCTGTTCAGTTCCAAAACATTTCATTACCCCAGAATAACATTAATCAGCAGTCACACCCAATTTCTCCCCCCTTGTCCCCGGTAGGTACCCACCTGTGTCCTTATCTATGAATTTATCTACACCTGAATATATCATACTAATGGAAGCACACAATATGTGACCTTTATTATCCAGCTTTCCCTTAGCATAAATATTTTCAAGGATCATTCATGCTGTAGCGTGAATCAGTACTTCAGACCTTCTTTTTTTTGGCTGACTAAATATTCCATTATATGTGTGGTTAACATGGTTTGTTTATCCATCTGTGTGAGTTATTCCCATCATGGTGCTGTCATGAATACTCCTGTACAAGCATTTGGGTACCTGTTTTCAATTCTTTTTGAGTGTATGTATACTTAAGGAGTGGAATTCCTGGGACATAGAGGAATTCTTTACATTTTTTAAGAAACTGCTAATCTTTGCCACAGAGCCTGTACTATTTTACATTTCTGCCACGCACATATACTTGGTTTGTTTCTCTGCATCTGCACCAACACTTGATATATTCTGTCTGTCTATTTTTCATTATAGCCAGTGTGATACGTGCAAAGTAGATATTTCATTTGGGGTTTGAATTTCATTTCCCTAATAAATATGTTGAGCAGGTTTTCATGTCCTTGTTGCTCATTGTATATCTCCTTTAAACAAAAGTATATTCAAGTCCTTTGCCCATTTAAAAGTTTTTGTCTTTTTGCTGTCTTGAGTTCTTAAATATTCTGGATATGATAAGTTGCATTTAAAATTGTAGCTGCTTTATTTCAGTTATTCAAGGAGAGATTATCCACACTCCTGAGCCAGCAAGGATTATACTCCACCACGTAGACGCTATGCACACAGTTATTACGGACATTCAAATTCTCGGAATGATCATCCCTCTAGAGGACATAGGTAATATAAAATGTTGTGTTTATATCAAATAAAAACCTTCGTTTCAATTATGTTATTGTGACACATAATTTAAATTGATGACATAATTTATGACATTCTTTTCAATTCAGTGACCGTGATGGCTATGGTGGAAATCGTGATAGAGATTATTCTGAATATTGAAGTGGAAGCTTTTACAGGGATTCATATGGGAGTTACGGTAAGAGTCCAGTTACAACTTGTAAATCATAGAATTAGACTTAACCAGATCGTTGTTTACTCTACTTTTACTTCAGTTCCTCAAAGGTAAAAGTATGTTTAGCATGTCCTTTTAGATAAGTTAAAGACCTTTGAATGGTTTTGTTAATAGCTCACTTAAAATAAAAGGCTATGAAGGGTAAATGGGCAGTCTCATCTTTTTTTCTCATTACAGAAAACCAATTTTAACATTATTATGATTTTTTATTTTTATTTTGTGTGCGGGACACGGGCCTCTCACCATCGTGGCCCCTCCCGTTGCGGAGCACAGGCTCCTGACGCGGAGTCCCAGAGGCCATGCATGGCCCACGGTCCCAACCGCTCCCCGGCACGTGGGATCCTCCTGGACCGGGGCACGAACCCGTGTCCCCTGCATCGGCAGTCGGACTGTCAACCACTGCGCCACCAGGGAAGCCCCACTGAATCTTGTTAAAAGTTGCCACTCGACTGATTATTTAAAAATGCTAAAATAGGGGCTTTTACTTTCAAAGAAACTACTTAGGCTGAAAAATATTGCTCGCTCTTTTAAAGAAATGTAGAAGCCCTTCACCGTTGCTACCTAGTTTATATTTTCATAGCAGAGAGAGCTGAAGCTTATCTTTTCAAATATTTAGCACTGTAAGTCATGTTATATGATCCCAGAAAAATTTGTAATGTTTAGCGTTTGTTTATCAATCAGTAACTTCCCATGTGACTCCCGTGGTGCACCAGCAGCACGAAGGGCCCCTGTGACTTACGGTGGAAGCAGTCGCTGTGATAGCAATATGAGAGATGGATATGGAGGAGGTCCGGAAGGTTACTCCAGCAGGCAAAGTAATACTTATTCAAGGGGTCGAAAGCGTAGAAGACAGGAACAATGAGGGTTTCCACCCTCTGTGAATAGGGAGTACCTTGCTCCCCGTGACTCATACAGTAGCTCAGTTTGTGGGGCTTCCAGACGAGGTTATGCGGGAAGCCAATCTGAAAGAGAGGGCCGAAGCAGATATTAAAAATTAACACTCAGTCATGCACCAAATGTTCGTTACAAAGGAAAAGTTTAAGTTGTTTTCCTTAATTGATGCTTGAACACTACTAAAAGAAAAATGTTGGTTTGGGGGGAAGAGGCATATATTAACTTTTCCTCTAGGAAGTTTCAGACAAAGGGGAAACATGGAATTATTCAGAGGACTTTCATGTTGTTAATGTTAATTGAAAAGTAGAAGTCGTGTTTCAAATGTTCAAAATTTTCAGAGTAAAAAAATTTCGTGAAATATGTTTTGTTGATGATACTGCTGAGTTAAACAAGCATAAAACTTTTGTTTGGAGGGTGAATTGTGCTGTTTGCCTAAACTTTTCCTTTGTACGTGAATGTATTCAAAATTAAGCAATGTGTTATTTCTCCATCGCAAGCTGTGACTGTTTTCCAGTTAGGCTAAAGAAATTACATGTTCCTTTTTGAAAGCTTGTAAACATGTAAAAGGTTTGAGAAGTCTCCAAAAAGGCTGAGAAACAATGCTTGCATTATTAGTGAAAGTCGATGTGTCTTTATCCCTTTAAAGCCATAGTATAGATGAAAGGAAAATTGAGACAGGTGACTGTAAAGAGTTTAAGAAATCTTGAGGTTAAGTATCTATTTTCTGATCCATATTCAAGTGGCAGATGACCAACGTGGGAATAATGGTTATAAAACCAATTTTCCACTCAATGTAAATGGAACCAGTTAACTTTTCTGAGTATATATATCTTAGTGAAAGTTAGTACCCCTAGATTTTAAGACATTGGGAAACGTTTTAAGTAATACTGATTTTAACTTTATGTTGGTGTGCTTGATGTAACACAAAGGGTTTCGTAATATACTCATAAGTATAGAGTTATCTGGAGGGTTAAGGGTTTTTTGTCAGTGACTTCAGGTGACATTTAATGAGTAATGCTTACAATTTGGGAAGAAGCTGGAGTGTAAAAACTTTAAGCCAAATTGGAATCTGCAAAACTAGTACAGAAATCTGCAATTTCCTTTTAAAGGAACAGCAAAAATGAAGTTCAGGGGAAGGAGAGTATTATTTGAGCCAAACTGAGGATTATAACTCAGGAGACAGACTCAGAAAGTTCTGAGGACTGTTCTACCTGTTAGAAGTCAAAGGCATGGTTACATTCATTTTGAAGAGAAAGGACAGTATATCACATCAAAGTGACATACAGATATTTTACATGAAGATCAGCAGGGATACGTAGTCTGGGTAAGCAGGTACAAAGTGAGCAGCAAGTCAACATGATCCCAGTACAGAGCTGGGAAAGAACAGTATTCTTTTTAAGAAGTTACAGCCTAAGTGTCAGAGGAAGGTAAAATAATTGACCTTTATGATCAGGAAGGCAATCTTGTCTTTGAGGAACTCTGGTTAATGTGTAATGCAGATATTAGGGAGGGAGGGAGGATGTCTCAATGACCACAGAATTTTATGTTTAATTTTTCTTGGCTGGCCTTAAAGTACTGTATTTCATAAAATCCTACGGGGCATGAAAGGTTTGCTTTTAGTATCTAACATATCAGATTGATGAGTCAAATCCTTAAAAGGAAGGATAAAGCAAACGAAGTTTCGAACCCAAAACTGAACCGTTTACTTTTTCCTGAGTACCTGTTCATGAAAAACCCATAAAACTCTTAAGTGTTTAACAGTTGGGTGATCTTCAAAATACAGGGATACTGTGGGTTTGGTTCCAGAACAGTAAAGCAAGTCATGGTTTTTCTCAATTTCACGGCTTCTTATGTAACCCAGTCTTTGCTATTAACAGAAAACATGTATTTCTCCACTAGTTTTTAAGAGAAATGTGTTTGTTCGTTTGTTCCTCGTGTGTAAAAATACTCATTGTGTTCCCAGTGAATTGAAGCTTCTTGCTCTTCATGCCAAGAGTTGGGCATGAGACAGGCGGTTAAGCAAGTAAAGTGAGGATTTATTTAAGCAAGAATATGCCCTCAGGGAGAGCAGGCAGTTAGGTGAGGAGCTGCTGCCCTGGGTTCCATTGGCAAGCCAGTTATGAGGGGCATACAAAGGAAGGGGTGGCATACTCATTGGGGAAGCAGGAGTTTGGGGGTCAAATTCCCTGTTTCTTTGCAGCTCCAGAAGGGATTTTTGTCCTTATTTAGCTTAATCAGAAGTGTCATGGCCTCACTGCACGGTGTGTGCTGCTTGTCTGCAAGGCTAATTTTATTGTAAGGAGAGCATAATGAGCAACAGGTTACATTTGGAAGTAGGAGATTCCTGTCTTTCCTCATCTCTCTTTGTCTGCCTTCAGGACACTTACCACCGAAAATGTGCAGTTTCCTGTCAGTCTGGAGGTTCCTGTTTTTCTTTGTCGGCCCATGGACCTCTGCTCTTTACCAGGTGCTTGATTTCCTGCCACCTGGCCCCTCTTCCATTACTCTGCTCATATCTAGCTACTCGCCTGCTGTAGCAATTACAGTAATCTTAACCTCACAGTCCTTTAATTGCATTGCAGTCACTGAAAAACATGCTTAACATCCAGATTGAATTTTGTTCACGAATGAGTGATATCCAAACCTCTCTAAGAGGATTTTCTCAGACACCATCTGAGATTTAATATCAATTGTTTTTCCTCTCGTGTTTCTTTCCTGTCAGGCAGAGGATTAAAATATTAAACAATCATTATTGAAATACTAACAATTCTTTGATTTCCTACTATATACTGAACTTGTCCCTTCCAGTAGACTTGCTTGGAAGCTGCCGGTTGGCCTACATATTAGGTAGAAACCATAAAACCCCTGAATTAGGGAACAGTTATAACTTTGCCTGATTTAAAGATCAGCTTTTGTATAATGCATACAGCTGTTTTCTATCTAGACTATGGAAAGTGTCCCAAGAAATACTAACTGATCACCATCAACTGATCAACTGGTGTTTACATGAACACATTTCATTGCATAGTTTTCTCAAGTGCTCAATAATGGTTAATATACGATTAAGACACTACCAATGCAAAGCATTAACACCACAGATCTGGGCTTCCCTAGTGGCCCAGTGGTTGAGAGTCCGGCTGCCGATGCAGGGGACACAGGTTCGTGCCCCGGTCCGGGAGGATCCCACATGCCGCGGAGCGGTTGGGCCCGTGAGCCATGGCCGCTGAGACTGGCTTCTGGAGCCTGTGCTTTGCAATGGGAGGGGCCACAACGGTGAGAGGCCGGCATACCGCAAAAGAAAAAACCAAAAACCAAAACAGTTTCATGATTTGGACCAGTCTCTAAAAAAGGCAGGATTACAAATTAACCTCAGGCTCCCACTTAATATAAAAGTAATGACAATATTTTCACACTTTTGTTTTGAACCCTGAATTATGTTTTCGGCGTTGTGCTCAATGTGCTCAGTACATCATTTAACCTCACAATAACCCTATCTGATAATTCTTTATCATCTTGTTTTCGTAGACTGGGTAAATTTAAGAGTTTAGGTAGCTTACCCAGTTTCATATAACTACTAAATTTTGAAGTTTAGATTATTTTCTGTCTGCCTGACTTCGTATCATATTAAATCACTATACGCATTATATCTTCTAGACATTCATATTTCTGTTTCAGATTATTCTAACAGTTCCACTAAAAAAATTAAGTAAGTAGCCTATCTGCATAGCAAGCAAAATGCTTCATGATCTGGTCCTCCCCATTTTACATCTATCAAGAAATCCCTGAACTCTCCCTACTGATTACCTGGAGCTTCACGTTATTAGCCCAAAATGCGTTTTCCTTTTTTTTTTTTTTACGGTACGCGGGCATCTCACCGTTGTGGCCTCTCCCGTTGTGGAGCACAAGCTTCAGACGAGCAGGCTCAGCGGCCATGGCTCAGGGGCCCAGCAGCTCAGGGGCATGTGGGATCCTCCCGGACCGGGGCACGAACCCGCATCCCCTGCATGGGCAGGCGGACTCTCAACCACTGCGCCACCTGGGAAGCCCTTCTCCTTTATATTGATTAAATTAAAGCAACTGGGAAAAGTATGCAGTAAAAAGTAGAGAACACATTCTGCTGTTGCAGTTTTCTTTAGAGTTTCTCCCGCGAGTTCTCCCGCGAGTTTCTCTGTTCACCCCTCCCCTACCTCCACATCTTCCATCTTCCCTACCTCCCCTGCGGCTCATCCCTTCCCCCACCTACCGCTACATCTGGTTCCTTAGCCTCTTTCTAGAAGTAGAGCGCTTGCTCTCGAGCCTTAGTTTAGTTAACGGTCGTCTGAAGAGACGCGGAAGGAGGACTTCTGAAGAGGAGGACAAAATAAGGTAAGAAATTCGGCATTTTAGGGAGGAGAGAATAATTTATACCTCAGGAGAAAGAGTTGAGACCTATATGTTCTCCTGTTACCAGAGAAAGCATGGTAATTCAGATTTTGATTTTTCTCTCAGGCTTTTTCTGTAAGAGATAAGAGCCGAGTAAGTGGTGTTTGTATAACTATGTCTGAATAGACAGTGTCTCGGGAAGTCTATCAGTTGTTCTTGAACAGTACGTTTACTGTTTGTTCTCCTGGAGAATCAGTTGCCAAGGCAGCGATGAAAAGCCAGTGAAGTTCCTGGAGTTGGTCCTTGAATTGCGAAGTTGGGGGTGGGGGTGGAGCTAGGTTTGAAATGCTGCGGGAGGGAATATTGAGTAGATAACTTAAGTGTGATTAGCGGCGTACCCTCTTTGCTGTTTACTCTCACATGCGGGTAGTGGAGCGTATGCCGGGCGCCAGTTTGTTCCGCTTGCACTTTTGTTTTTTGCGGTATGCGGGCCTCTCACTGCTGTGGCCCCTCCCACCGCGGAGCACGGGCTCGGTACCCAGAGGCTCCAGACGCGCAGGCCCAGCGGCCATGGCTCACGGGCCCAGCCGCTCTGGGGCTGGTGGGCTCCTCCCGGAGCGGTGCCGAACCCGTGTCCCCTGGGTAGGCAGGCGGACTGTCAACCACTGCGCCACCAGGGAGACCCTCTCGTGCAGTTTTTCTTTTTTCTTTTTTGTTTCCTCGGGTTTTCTTTGTGAAAGCAGAGGTACTGAGCAATACAAGCAAGATAGCTATTTTAACTTAAATGATTTAAAACTTGTAATTTTAGTTATCAAATGTCAAAATGTTGATTCACTTGACAAAAAGCGTCTGATTTAATTTGGCATATAAAGAATGGTACTCTCTTTTGACCAGTGTTTCTTAAAGTCTCTCGATCTAAGTAAACACAGTTTACATTTTCCTCAATAAAGGAAGTAACTCCCTCCTTTGCTTTTATGACTTACCACTTTTAAAGTTTGTGGGAAAACATTATTTTAAACATTATTTGATGCATAGACAAGAAAAATGTGAGTAGATGTGAAAAATTTAAAAATATGTTTAAGGTATATTCTGCACAGTTCATAAAACATATTAACTGTTAGATGTGTAGAATCCAGGACCATTTATTATT
This sequence comes from Mesoplodon bidens, assembly GCF_964165515.1. NCBI lineage: Eukaryota > Metazoa > Chordata > Mammalia > Artiodactyla > Ziphiidae > Mesoplodon > Mesoplodon bidens. The sequence goes on along the minus strand of NW_027671724.1, from coordinate 73,636 downwards.
GCTTATTTTTTTGTTGTGTTTTGGAAAAGAAGCCTTGAACCCTGCAGGTAAACTAATTTACAGTTGCCTTCTAATCTAGTTTTTACATACAGGTTTTTGTAAGATATCTATAAAGAATGGAGCATTTGTTACGCCAGTGCTTGTTTTGCTTTGTGTTACAAGTTTCCTCTCTTTTAAGTAAGAAACGGCAAATATTTTCACTGATATAGGGTACTTCAGTTGAGTTATAAACAGGTGTAATAGTTTTTGCTTATAATTTACTTTTTGCTATATGTATAAAGATATATTTTTAATTACTTACAGAAAAATGGCGGAAGCAGACCAGGCTGGGAAACTGTTCATAGGAGGCCTCCATGCTGACACCAATGAAAATTCTCTTGAAGTGGTATTTGGGAAATATGGTCACATTATGGAAGGTAATTTTTAGAACCTATATATATACATACACACACACACACACACACACACACACACACACACACACACACACACATATATATGTTCGAAGCAAATGTGTATTAAACATACACCATTGAACAGCTAAGTTAAAGTGCTTTTTCTATTTGTAACACACGAGCAGTTTTTTTTAAAGTTTCTGTTTTTTATTAGGAAAGCACTGGGCAATGAGGGAAATTGTACAACTTAGGGGCTCCTACTACTGAGAAGGGAAAAAAGCAGCGTTTCTTTCTTCACCCCAGCCACGCTTTGCAGCATGCTGGGTTTTACTTACCTGACCAGGGATCAAGCCCACGCACAGTGGCATGCGGCATGTGGATCTTAGTTGCCTGACGAGGGATCAGACCCGTGTCCCCTTCATTGGGAACGTGGAGTCTTATCCACTGGACCACCAGGGAAGTCCCAGGGCTTTTTAAACATACTGGGGTCATAGGACATGAAATGGGATGAGATATGCTAGCTGTAGAATGGTTGAAATTACTGACTCTCTTTTTAAACTACTAGAAATGATATAAAATGGAAAGGGTTTTTTTGCTTTATTTGTTTTTGGTGTTTGTTTTGTTTTTAAGTAACTTCCGGGAGGCTGTTACTGCACTGTGTCCATAACATGAAATTAAGGAGGCCTTATGAGAAAGTGTCAAAGGATGGATTATTTTGAAAATATGAAACGTTCAATTTTATGTGCAATTTAAATTAAAAATATTTATGTATATTACAGTTATGTTGATGAAGGATCAGAAAAAAAAACAAGTCTAGAGGCTTTGCTTTTATTACTTTTGAGAATCCTGCAGATGCAAAGGATGCTGTCCAAGATATGAATGGAAAAGTAAGAGACTTTAATAATATTTTGTGTTCTCCATTTATTACTATTTCAAGATTTTTTTTTCTAATTTTTTAAAGTAACATGATGCCATATAAGCCTTCACTCTCCATTTTGTCACGTACGTATTGGATTGTCCGGTTGGAAGGAGATTGACATTAACGTGACCGTTAACAATATATTTTAAACCTGTTTTAGCATTCAAATGTAAAAGTAAATGAGTTTTAGCCTGTAGAGCTCTCCCCAATATCCCGTACTGTCATTTTGAAGTCTCGACTTTTTTGTACTTCAGAGTCACTCTTCCTTGTGTCATTGTTACAAATAATCATTTGTCCCTTACAACTGTACTTTTAATTGCATCTTTGCTCAAAGAATTCTTTTATATTGTAGGTAATATTTTTCCCATTTTATGTGGCAGGTACTATCTTTTTATATTCATCATCCTGTGAATTGTTCATTGTTAAAAGTACTTCCAGTGCATCTCAGTTCTCATAGTGTGGAACACATACATTAATTCCCTTTGTCCTATAGCTTGGTTTCTGGTATGCTGCAGGCACTTGGCACATGTTGACCCTTTTACTTTACTTTCATATTTTAAGGTATGGTAGTACCTAAAAGTTGATCTTGACTCATGATTTTATTTTGGGTGCAGAGGTAAATTTGTGTCATGAAGGATAGTAGACCCCCATTATTTGTTTGTTTTCAAGCACAAGAACGTGTAGTCCGTGTAGACATTATTCTTCAATTCTTTATTCAACAGATATTTTATTGCCAGGCATTGCTTTAGCAATTGATTAATGGTTGTGGGTACTACAAAATGCCTATTTTCTTGGACACTTGTGTTCTAGGGTGAAAGATGAGAAACGTACAAGTAAAAATAAATACAATTTCATATGAAAAATATTAAGGAAAATAAAGTAGGTAATTTCATTAGAGCTTAAGGGGAGTGGTTTTCTATACATATAGATCTAAGAATGTTAAATCCTGAATGTTGGAAGGGAGGCAGCCATTCATCAGTCTGTGGGAAATATTTTGGACCCAGAAACAGAAAAGGAGGCCCTAATGTGGGAGCACATGGCTCTTGAGGCTGTTTGTATTGGGCCAGGGCCCATCCATATCCACCAGAAGTCTTAGTAGGAATTCAGCATTTAAAATTGTTTTCCAAGGATAACATGAAACAGCTAGAGTGTTTTACTTAGAGCAATTATATGATGATTTGAATTATGTTTTCAAAAATCACATTGGCATCTATAGAAGGTTAATGTAGGAAGTTGTTGGAAGATTAAGAAGTGTAAGCATTTCTGAAACATAAGAATATGAAGTACCACTATAAGAAGTTACTCTTGGGGGACATGTACAAACAATTGAATAAGGCAAGAAATGTTAAGGACCAAATAAGTGCTCTATTTAAAAAAAAAAATCAAGGAAATTATTAGAAGTAAATACAGAAGAACAATCATGTTGGAAAATTTTCTTTCCCTTAATATTTAAGAAATGCTAAAAACAATTAAAGTAGGAATAACCATTTTGAATAAATAACTGGATCATTTTATTTTTTAAATGACACGTATACTTTTATATACCCTTGGGACACTGAAAACTTTGAATGGTAGAAGTAGAGAAAGGAAGTGAGTTTAGTTCTCCATTATAGAAAATAAAAGGGTATATTCTCTCATGATAAGTGAGAGGTATTAATCTTCTTTTAATACCAGAGGACATTTCAGGGAGCTCTACTTGCCAATACGTACACTTTGTGTTGGATGACTTAATGAAAGGCAGTTACTCATTAAGTCTCATTTATCTGGCATGGTGAAGGACACAATCATTTCAGAAGAAAATGTTTGCTTTGGGGAAAAAAGACTGATCTTGGACTAGTGCAGTAGTAAATAAATTTGATGTGATGTTATTAATGTTATACTTAATCTGTTTAGTCTTTGGATGGAAAGGCAATTAAGGTAGAGCAAGCCAACAAACGATCTTTGGAAAGCGGTGGTACACAGAGACCACAACCTCCTGCAAGAAACAGGGGCCATCTGAGAAATCCGAGACATGGAAGAGGAAGAAATCGAAGAGGAGGAAATAGAAGAGGTGGAAATGGAAGAGGAGGAAGTGGGAGCGCAAGAGAGCATCCCTCACCTGGAGGACACCTGGGTAATGTTTTGAAATACAAGGCTGCAACCAGAGGACCGAAAAATAGTAGGTTTAACTGTATAGAAACCTCTCAGTTTTTATTCCATCCTTTATGAGCAAAGTAGTGTGTAAGAACTATCAGATGATGACTCACATTGATAGTCAGAAGTATTTCTAAGTGGTGAAGAATTATTGTAGTTATAAAATGACTTAACTAGGTAATGTGCAAAACGTTAATCACCTTACAGGGGAATAGCATAAATTTTAAACTAAATTCAGTCTCTTTTACCATTATTACTAATTGCCTCTTTTCTTCGAGAATTTTTCTACCGAGTTTCCTACTGTTGATCATACATTAGAATTTTTCACTTTAGGACCGATAACTTGATATGAGTTTAAATCAATGATTCATTCATAATCTCTTAAAAATACATTGGTTAATTTTATTCTGAGAGTAGCCTTATTGCATCATAAAAATACTAGAGAATCTTGAAAACTCCACAACAGAAAATAAAAGTCACTCAGAATATCCACAATTCAGGGCGAAACACTTCATATTTTAGGTTTCACCTTGCAGTATTTGTCTTAAGTATATGTGTTCAGACATCTAAGCAAATCTCCATTGTCATTTTGATATGAGGCTTTTCTACCTGGGTCTGTGGTTTGCATTTGGGAAAATACCTTAGGGAAATAAATAGAGCTTTAGATTCTAAAAGGTGTCTTTGACCCAGGAAAAGAGTAAAAAACTCTGCTTCAGAAATATGTATGTTTTCTTTGTGTGTGTATTAGAGGAGGAAGTCGTTGAAAATGCCTTTTTTTGGATTTTTTTCAGAGAAGTTTTCTACTTAGTAAGAAAAGGAGGAAAAGCACTTTGCATTTCAAAAACTTCCATATATTTAACAACCTCTGCTTCATCTATTAACCAGAACCAGTCTTCAGAAATAAAACGTTTAGTTTCTTTTTGTGCTAATTCCATGTGTGAATTTTAGGAAATGTTTTTTGAAAGTTCAGTTAGAGGGTGTGCCCATTTTAAGATAACACAGTTTTGTTCTTTTCCCACTATCTTGAGCTTGAGAAAAGTTGACCAGTTCATATTCTGCCATGTGTAAGAGTACTCATTTTTTCTTGCCTGTGGCACTACCGGGGAATTGGAATACATCTAAACACCTTTCTGGTTCGAAAGGTAACACATCAGTTTTCAGTATTTAGTGTGCATTTCTTAAATACTATTAAAATTGAACAGAACATAGCCCTTTTGACTGAGAAATGAACATTAAGAGTTGATCTGTGAATAACACAGGCCTGAACTGTTGATCAACTTACAAGCAGATTTTGTTTTTCAATAAATACATATAAGATCACTACGTGATCCAAGGTTGGTTGAATCCATGGATGCAGAACTAGGGATACTGGACCAAGTGTAAAGTTATAAGCAGATATTCTCCAGCAAAGGGAGTTATTTGTATGTATGTACTTAACTTTTAGGTAATGCATTTTTTATTCATCCTTTTTATTTTTAATGCTTTGATTTATACCTAGGATGTTGTGTTTTTCAAAAGCTTCCTTGACACCAGAATTATATAACTAATAACTTACCATCTTCCTCCTAAAATGATGAAAAATTCAGTTTTACATTTAATTTATCCAGGTTTTTCTGTACTCTCTCTCTTCTCCCCAGAGCACTTTCATACCAGTGGTTCTTCAGTTTTTTTCCTAGATTTTCCAAACTGACTTTTACGGTAAGTCTTTGAACTCTACTGACTTCTGTGTCATATGAGGAAACAATCATATTGGTTTAGACAGATAGGAAAGCTGAAGACTGGAGTAATGGTTTAGTGAAAATTTATAACAATAAGTGAAACTTGCCCAATGAAAAAATGTTGATTCTGCTTAACTAAAAAGATTTCATTTAAACACAGGTCTTGGTGGACACACTCCTAGTCCCAACGCGAGTTCTTCCCGGGGAGCCTTTCCAGTTAAAAGAGGACCATGTTCCAGAAGTGGAGGTCCTCCTCCTAAGAGATGTTGCCAAGGGCGAAGCAGTAGGGGGGTGGGAAGACAAGGTAAATGCTATATAATGCAGAGACAGTTGTTTCTAATTAATGAAAGGGAGCTATTTTAAACAGAATGTTTAAGCAAAATGGAAAGTGAGAAGTATATGGACATGTTAACCAATCACTAATTTATTGATTGATTTGTGGTTGGGAAATAACTTGTCAGTTTTTGATTATAGATGTAGTAGGTGATTAGCACTGCAGTGGGGAAAACATTGCTTGTAAGTCCATGTTGGCTATAGAATTCCTCTTAATTTAAGTTGCTGCTAACACTTTTTGGTTAGTAGGCTTCTTTATCACATAGTTTCAATATCAGAATTTTCATGAAAACTATGTCCTGTGAGAGAACGTTCTGGTCTGTAGACTAGTTTAGCTATGTATATTGGCTAGCTGGTTTTATTAATTATTATAAACAATAATTGAAACTTGCCATATGAACTGTAGTTTGTGCTCTTAACTTTTCTAGCACTGTTTTCTGATCCGTAATATGGTAGAGACTTGAAACAGCCATTATCAAATTGCCCTTTTACGTGTAGAATATGAATGAAGCCAAATGTAGCACGATATTGACTTCAAAACACAACAGAAGCTAAGAAGCCTACCCTTTCCATTAGTAGATGGTTAGCCTAGTGAACAAACAAGAGAAGAGAACAAACAAGGTCCTAGTGACCTCCAGGAATGAGGAATAAGAATTAACACAGGAAGAGAACGTTATTTATGGGAGATAGTTTCATATTTTGGGAGCGGTACAGTGTTTTTCAAATGAGCCCTTTATTGCTAATAAACAAGAGAAGTCACTATTGCTATCCTCATACAAGGTCCATAATTAAGGTTGTACACTTAAAGGAGAGAGCCGACCACTTGGTGGTTGAATATGTGACAGTAGTTACCAAAAATCAATGTTTTGCTCAAAGTCTGAGAAGTGTTCCCTACTGCTGGTAATCTAAAGGTTATGCCAACTGTATGGGGAACGGGAGATGTCAGAAAATACAATGTTCAGTGGTACCATTGAAAGGGAAACGAAAATGTGCGTAAATGGAATTTTAGAAGGGGTAGTTTTTTTAAATGATTTTGGAGAGTGGAAGGCTATCAGACTTTGGGATTTTTCTTTGAAACATTACTGTCAATTCTGAGATACTTACATAAGCATTTTTAAATTAAAGGTTCAGGATCACATGGAAGAGAAAATTGTGGAGGTCCTCCTCGTAGAGAGCCAGTCTCTTTTCGGAGAGTTGGCTATATGTCACAGAGATGGTGGTTATGCTACTAAAGATAGGTAATAGGAAGCACAGTATATGAATTAAGTCATGGTTCGTTTTGTTGTTCTTGTTGAAATTTACCTAACACAAAATTGAACATTTAAAAGTGAACAGTTCAGTAACATTTAGCACACTTAACAGTGTTATGCAACCACCAGCTCTGTTCAGTTCCAAAACATTTCATTACCCCAGAATAACATTAATCAGCAGTCACACCCAATTTCTCCCCCCTTGTCCCCGGTAGGTACCCACCTGTGTCCTTATCTATGAATTTATCTACACCTGAATATATCATACTAATGGAAGCACACAATATGTGACCTTTATTATCCAGCTTTCCCTTAGCATAAATATTTTCAAGGATCATTCATGCTGTAGCGTGAATCAGTACTTCAGACCTTCTTTTTTTTGGCTGACTAAATATTCCATTATATGTGTGGTTAACATGGTTTGTTTATCCATCTGTGTGAGTTATTCCCATCATGGTGCTGTCATGAATACTCCTGTACAAGCATTTGGGTACCTGTTTTCAATTCTTTTTGAGTGTATGTATACTTAAGGAGTGGAATTCCTGGGACATAGAGGAATTCTTTACATTTTTTAAGAAACTGCTAATCTTTGCCACAGAGCCTGTACTATTTTACATTTCTGCCACGCACATATACTTGGTTTGTTTCTCTGCATCTGCACCAACACTTGATATATTCTATGGGTCTATTTTTCATTATAGCCAGTGTGATACGTGCAAAGTAGATATTTCATTTGGGGTTTGAATTTCATTTCCCTAATAAATATGTTGAGCAGGTTTTCATGTCCTTGTTGCTCATTGTATATCTCCTTTAAACAAAAGTATATTCAAGTCCTTTGCCCATTTAACAGTTTTTGTCTTTTTGCTGTCTTGAGTTCTTAAATATTCTGGATATGATAAGTTGCATTTAAAATTGTAGCTGCTTTATTTCAGTTATTCAAGGAGAGATTATCCACACTCCTGAGCCAGCAAGGATTATACTCCACCACGTAGACGCTATGCACACAGTTATTACGGACATTCAAATTCTCGGAATGATCATCCCTCTAGAGGACATAGGTAATATAAAATGTTGTGTTTATATCAAATAAAAACCTTCGTTTCAATTATGTTATTGTGACACATAATTTAAATTGATGACATAATTTATGACATTCTTTTCAATTCAGTGACCGTGATGGCTATGGTGGAAATCGTGATAGAGATTATTCTGAATATTGAAGTGGAAGCTTTTACAGGGATTCATATGGGAGTTACGGTAAGAGTCCAGTTACAACTTGTAAATCATAGAATTAGACTTAACCAGATCGTTGTTTACTCTACTTTTACTTCAGTTCCTCAAAGGTAAAAGTATGTTTAGCATGTCCTTTTAGATAAGTTAAAGACCTTTGAATGGTTTTGTTAATAGCTCACTTAAAATAAAAGGCTATGAAGGGTAAATGGGCAGTCTCATCTTTTTTTCTCATTACAGAAAACCAATTTTAACATTATTATGATTTTTTATTTTTATTTTGTGTGCGGGACACGGGCCTCTCACCATCGTGGCCCCTCCCGTTGCGGAGCACAGGCTCCTGACGCGGAGTCCCAGAGGCCATGCATGGCCCACGGTCCCAACCGCTCCCCGGCACGTGGGATCCTCCTGGACCGGGGCACGAACCCGTGTCCCCTGCATCGGCAGTCGGACTGTCAACCACTGCGCCACCAGGGAAGCCCCACTGAATCTTGTTAAAAGTTGCCACTCGACTGATTATTTAAAAATGCTAAAATAGGGGCTTTTACTTTCAAAGAAACTACTTAGGCTGAAAAATATTGCTCGCTCTTTTAAAGAAATGTAGAAGCCCTTCACCGTTGCTACCTAGTTTATATTTTCATAGCAGAGAGAGCTGAAGCTTATCTTTTCAAATATTTAGCACTGTAAGTCATGTTATATGATCCCAGAAAAATTTGTAATGTTTAGCGTTTGTTTATCAATCAGTAACTTCCCATGTGACTCCCGTGGTGCACCAGCAGCACGAAGGGCCCCTGTGACTTACGGTGGAAGCAGTCGCTGTGATAGCAATATGAGAGATGGATATGGAGGAGGTCCGGAAGGTTACTCCAGCAGGCAAAGTAATACTTATTCAAGGGGTCGAAAGCGTAGAAGACAGGAACAATGAGGGTTTCCACCCTCTGTGAATAGGGAGTACCTTGCTCCCCGTGACTCATACAGTAGCTCAGTTTGTGGGGCTTCCAGACGAGGTTATGCGGGAAGCCAATCTGAAAGAGAGGGCCGAAGCAGATATTAAAAATTAACACTCAGTCATGCACCAAATGTTCGTTACAAAGGAAAAGTTTAAGTTGTTTTCCTTAATTGATGCTTGAACACTACTAAAAGAAAAATGTTGGTTTGGGGGGAAGAGGCATATATTAACTTTTCCTCTAGGAATTTTCAGACAAAGGGGAAACATGGAATTATTCAGAGGACTTTCATGTTGTTAATGTTAATTGAAAAGTAGAAGTCGTGTTTCAAATGTTCAAAATTTTCAGAGTAAAAAAATTTCGTGAAATATGTTTTGTTGATGATACTGCTGAGTTAAACAAGCATAAAACTTTTGTTTGGAGGGTGAATTGTGCTGTTTGCCTAAACTTTTCCTTTGTACGTGAATGTATTCAAAATTAAGCAATGTGTTATTTCTCCATCGCAAGCTGTGACTGTTTTCCAGTTAGGCTAAAGAAATTACATGTTCCTTTTTGAAAGCTTGTAAACATGTAAAAGGTTTGAGAAGTCTCCAAAAAGGCTGAGAAACAATGCTTGCATTATTAGTGAAAGTCGATGTGTCTTTATCCCTTTAAAGCCATAGTATAGATGAAAGGAAAATTGAGACAGGTGACTGTAAAGAGTTTAAGAAATCTTGAGGTTAAGTATCTATTTTCTGATCCATATTCAAGTGGCAGATGACCAACGTGGGAATAATGGTTATAAAACCAATTTTCCACTCAATGTAAATGGAACCAGTTAACTTTTCTGAGTATATATATCTTAGTGAAAGTTAGTACCCCTAGATTTTAAGACATTGGGAAACGTTTTAAGTAATACTGATTTTAACTTTATGTTGGTGTGCTTGATGTAACACAAAGGGTTTCGTAATATACTCATAAGTATAGAGTTATCTGGAGGGTTAAGGGTTTTTTGTCAGTGACTTCAGGTGACATTTAATGAGTAATGCTTACAATTTGGGAAGAAGCTGGAGTGTAAAAACTTTAAGCCAAATTGGAATCTGCAAAACTAGTACAGAAATCTGCAATTTCCTTTTAAAGGAACAGCAAAAATGAAGTTCAGGGGAAGGAGAGTATTATTTGAGCCAAACTGAGGATTATAACTCAGGAGACAGACTCAGAAAGTTCTGAGGACTGTTCTACCTGTTAGAAGTCAAAGGCATGGTTACATTCATTTTGAAGAGAAAGGACAGTATATCACATCAAAGTGACATACAGATATTTTACATGAAGATCAGCAGGGATACGTAGTCTGGGTAAGCAGGTACAAAGTGAGCAGCAAGTCAACATGATCCCAGTACAGAGCTGGGAAAGAACAGTATTCTTTTTAAGAAGTTACAGCCTAAGTGTCAGAGGAAGGTAAAATAATTGACCTTTATGATCAGGAAGGCAATCTTGTCTTTGAGGAACTCTGGTTAATGTGTAATGCAGATATTAGGGAGGGAGGGAGGATGTCTCAATGACCACAGAATTTTATGTTTAATTTTTCTTGGCTGGCCTTAAAGTACTGTATTTCATAAAATCCTACGGGGCATGAAAGGTTTGCTTTTAGTATCTAACATATCAGATTGATGAGTCAAATCCTTAAAAGGAAGGATAAAGCAAACGAAGTTTCGAACCCAAAACTGAACCGTTTACTTTTTCCTGAGTACCTGTTCATGAAAAACCCATAAAACTCTTAAGTGTTTAACAGTTGGGTGATCTTCAAAATACAGGGATACTGTGGGTTTGGTTCCAGAACAGTAAAGCAAGTCATGGTTTTTCTCAATTTCACGGCTTCTTATGTAACCCAGTCTTTGCTATTAACAGAAAACATGTATTTCTCCACTAGTTTTTAAGAGAAATGTGTTTGTTCGTTTGTTCCTCGTGTGTAAAAATACTCATTGTGTTCCCAGTGAATTGAAGCTTCTTGCTCTTCATGCCAAGAGTTGGGCATGAGACAGGCGGTTAAGCAAGTAAAGTGAGGATTTATTTAAGCAAGAATATGCCCTCAGGGAGAGCAGGCAGTTAGGTGAGGAGCTGCTGCCCTGGGTTCCATTGGCAAGCCAGTTATGAGGGGCATACAAAGGAAGGGGTGGCATACTCTTTGGGGAAGCAGGAGTTTGGGGGTCAAATTCCCTGTTTCTTTGCAGCTCCAGAAGGGATTTTTGTCCTTATTTAGCTTAATCAGAAGTGTCATGGCCTCACTGCACGGTGTGTGCTGCTTGTCTGCAAGGCTAATTTTATTGTAAGGAGAGCATAATGAGCAACAGGTTACATTTGGAAGTAGGAGATTCCTGTCTTTCCTCATCTCTCTTTGTCTGCCTTCAGGACACTTACCACCGAAAATGTGCAGTTTCCTGTCAGTCTGGAGGTTCCTGTTTTTCTTTGTCGGCCCATGGACCTCTGCTCTTTACCAGGTGCTTGATTTCCTGCCACCTGGCCCCTCTTCCATTACTCTGCTCATATCTAGCTACTCGCCTGCTGTAGCAATTACAGTCATCTTAACCTCACAGTCCTTTAATTGCATTGCAGTCACTGAAAAACATGCTTAACATCCAGATTGAATTTTGTTCATGAATGAGTGATATCCAAACCTCTCTAAGAGGATTTTCTCAGACACCATCTGAGATTTAATATCAATTGTTTTTCCTCTCTTGTTTCTTTCCTGTCAGGCAGAGGATTAAAATATTAAACAATCATTATTGAAATACTAACAATTCTTTGATTTCCTACTATATACTGAACTTGTCCCTTCCAGTAGACTTGCTTGGAAGCTGCCGGTTGGCCTACATATTAGGTAGAAACCATAAAACCCCTGAATTAGGGAACAGTTATAACTTTGCCTGATTTAAAGATCAGCTTTTGTATAATGCATACAGCTGTTTTCTATCTAGACTATGGAAAGTGTCCCAAGAAATACTAACTGATCACCATCAACTGATCAACTGGTGTTTACATGAACACATTTCATTGCATAGTTTTCTCAAGTGCTCAATAATGGTTAATATACGATTAAGACACTACCAATGCAAAGCATTAACACCACAGATCTGGGCTTCCCTAGTGGCCCAGTGGTTGAGAGTCCGGCTGCCGATGCAGGGGACACAGGTTCGTGCCCCGGTCCGGGAGGATCCCACATGCCGCGGAGCGGTTGGGCCCGTGAGCCATGGCCGCTGAGACTGGCTTCTGGAGCCTGTGCTTTGCAATGGGAGGGGCCACAACGGTGAGAGGCCGGCATACCGCAAAAGAAAAAACCAAAAACCAAAACAGTTTCATGATTTGGACCAGTCTCTAAAAAAGGCAGGATTACAAATTAACCTCAGGCTCCCACTTAATATAAAAGTAATGACAATATTTTCACACTTTTGTTTTGAACCCTGAATTATGTTTTCGGCGTTGTGCTCAATGTGCTCAGTACATCATTTAACCTCACAATAACCCTATCTGATAATTCTTTATCATCTTGTTTTCGTAGACTGGGTAAATTTAAGAGTTTAGGTAGCTTACCCAGTTTCATATAACTACTAAATTTTGAAGTTTAGATTATTTTCTGTCTGCCTGACTTCGTATCATATTAAATCACTATACGCATTATATCTTCTAGACATTCATATTTCTGTTTCAGATTATTCTAACAGTTCCACTAAAAAAATTAAGTAAGTAGCCTATCTGCATAGCAAGCAAAATGCTTCATGATCTGGTCCTCCCCATTTTACATCTATCAAGAAATCCCTGAACTCTCCCTACTGATTACCTGGAGCTTCACGTTATTAGCCCAAAATGCGTTTTCCTTTTTTTTTTTTTTTACGGTACGCGGGCATCTCACCGTTGTGGCCTCTCCCGTTGTGGAGCACAAGCTTCAGACGAGCAGGCTCAGCGGCCATGGCTCAGGGGCCCAGCAGCTCAGGGGCATGTGGGATCCTCCCGGACCGGGGCACGAACCCGCATCCCCTGCATGGGCAGGCGGACTCTCAACCACTGCGCCACCTGGGAAGCCCTTCTCCTTTATATTGATTAAATTAAAGCAACTGGGAAAAGTATGCAGTAAAAAGTAGAGAACACATTCTGCTGTTGCAGTTTTCTTTAGAGTTTCTCCCGCGAGTTCTCCCGCGAGTTTCTCTGTTCACCCCTCCCCTACCTCCACATCTTCCATCTTCCCTACCTCCCCTGCGGCTCATCCCTTCCCCCACCTACCGCTACATCTGGTTCCTTAGCCTCTTTCTAGAAGTAGAGCGCTTGCTCTCGAGCCTTAGTTTAGTTAACGGTCGTCTGAAGAGACGCGGAAGGAGGACTTCTGAAGAGGAGGACAAAATAAGGTAAGAAATTCGGCATTTTAGGGAGGAGAGAATAATTTATACCTCAGGAGAAAGAGTTGAGACCTATATGTTCTCCTGTTACCAGAGAAAGCATGGTAATTCAGATTTTGATTTTTCTCTCAGGCTTTTTCTGTAAGAGATAAGAGCCGAGTAAGTGGTGTTTGTATAACTATGTCTGAATAGACAGTGTCTCGGGAAGTCTATCAGTTGTTCTTGAACAGTACGTTTACTGTTTGTTCTCCTGGAGAATCAGTTGCCAAGGCAGCGATGAAAAGCCAGTGAAGTTCCTGGAGTTGGTCCTTGAATTGCGAAGTTGGGGGTGGGGGTGGAGCTAGGTTTGAAATGCTGCGGGAGGGAATATTGAGTAGATAACTTAAGTGTGATTAGCGGCGTACCCTCTTTGCTGTTTACTCTCACATGCGGGTAGTGGAGCGTATGCCGGGCGCCAGTTTGTTCCGCTTGCACTTTTGTTTTTTGCGGTATGCGGGCCTCTCACTGCTGTGGCCCCTCCCACCGCGGAGCACGGGCTCGGTACCCAGAGGCTCCAGACGCGCAGGCCCAGCGGCCATGGCTCACGGGCCCAGCCGCTCTGGGGCTGGTGGGCTCCTCCCGGAGCGGTGCCGAACCCGTGTCCCCTGGGTAGGCAGGCGGACTGTCAACCACTGCGCCACCAGGGAGACCCTCTCGTGCAGTTTTTCTTTTTTCTTTTTTGTTTCCTCGGGGTTTCTTTGTGAAAGCAGAGGTACTGAGCAATACAAGCAAGATAGCTATTTTAACTTAAATGATTTAAAACTTGTAATTTTAGTTATCAAATGTCAAAATGTTGATTCACTTGACAAAAAGCGTCTGATTTAATTTGGCATATAAAGAATGGTACTCTCTTTTGACCAGTGTTTCTTAAAGTCTCTCGATCTAAGTAAACACAGTTTACATTTTCCTCAATAAAGGAAGTAACTCCCTCCTTTGCTTTTATGACTTACCACTTTTAAAGTTTGTGGGAAAACATTATTTTAAACATTATTTGATGCATAGACAAGAAAAATGTGAGTAGATGTGAAAAATTTAAAAATATGTTTAAGGTATATTCTGCACAGTTCATAAAACATATTAACTGTTAGATGTGTAGAATCCAGGACCATTTATTATTGCTTATTTTTTTGTTGTGTTTTGGAAAAGAAGCCTTGAACCCTGCAGGTAAACTAATTTACAGTTGCCTTCTAATCTAGTTTTTACATACAGGTTTTTGTAAGATATCTATAAAGAATGGAGCATTTGTTACGCCAGTGCTTGTTTTGCTTTGTGTTACAAGTTTCCTCTCTTTTAAGTAAGAAACGGCAAATATTTTCACTGATATAGGGTACTTCAGTTGAGTTATAAACAGGTGTAATAGTTTTTGCTTATAATTTACTTTTTGCTATATGTATAAAGATATATTTTTAATTACTTACAGAAAAATGGCGGAAGCAGACCAGGCTGGGAAACTGTTCATAGGAGGCCTCCATGCTGACACCAATGAAAATTCTCTTGAAGTGGTATTTGGGAAATATGGTCACATTATGGAAGGTAATTTTTAGAACCTATATATATACATACACACACACACACACACACACACACACACACACACACACACACATATATATGTTCGAAGCAAATGTGTATTAAACATACACCATTGAACAGCTAAGTTAAAGTGCTTTTTCTATTTGTAACACACGAGCAGTTTTTTTTAAAGTTTCTGTTTTTTATTAGGAAAGCACTGGGCAATGAGGGAAATTGTACAACTTAGGGGCTCCTACTACTGAGAAGGGAAAAAAGCAGCGTTTCTTTCTTCACCCCAGCCACGCTTTGCAGCATGCTGGGTTTTACTTACCTGACCAGGGATCAAGCCCACGCACAGTGGCATGCGGCATGTGGATCTTAGTTGCCTGACGAGGGATCAGACCCGTGTCCCCTTCATTGGGAACGTGGAGTCTTATCCACTGGACCACCAGGGAAGTCCCAGGGCTTTTTAAACATACTGGGGTCATAGGACATGAAATGGGATGAGATATGCTAGCTGTAGAATGGTTGAAATTACTGACTCTCTTTTTAAACTACTAGAAATGATATAAAATGGAAAGGGTTTTTTTGCTTTATTTGTTTTTGGTGTTTGTTTTGTTTTTAAGTAACTTCCGGGAGGCTGTTACTGCACTGTGTCCATAACATGAAATTAAGGAGGCCTTATGAGAAAGTGTCAAAGGATGGATTATTTTGAAAATATGAAACGTTCAATTTTATGTGCAATTTAAATTAAAAATATTTATGTATATTACAGTTATGTTGATGAAGGATCAGAAAAAAAAACAAGTCTAGAGGCTTTGCTTTTATTACTTTTGAGAATCCTGCAGATGCAAAGGATGCTGTCCAAGATATGAATGGAAAAGTAAGAGACTTTAATAATATTTTGTGTTCTCCATTTATTACTATTTCAAGATTTTTTTTTCTAATTTTTTAAAGTAACATGATGCCATATAAGCCTTCACTCTCCATTTTGTCACGTACGTATTGGATTGTCCGGTTGGAAGGAGATTGACATTAACGTGACCGTTAACAATATATTTTAAACCTGTTTTAGCATTCAAATGTAAAAGTAAATGAGTTTTAGCCTGTAGAGCTCTCCCCAATATCCCGTACTGTCATTTTGAAGTCTCGACTTTTTTGTACTTCAGAGTCACTCTTCCTTGTGTCATTGTTACAAATAATCATTTGTCCCTTACAACTGTACTTTTAATTGCATCTTTGCTCAAAGAATTCTTTTATATTGTAGGTAATATTTTTCCCATTTTATGTGGCAGGTACTATCTTTTTATATTCATCATCCTGTGAATTGTTCATTGTTAAAAGTACTTCCAGTGCATCTCAGTTCTCATAGTGTGGAACACATACATTAATTCCCTTTGTCCTATAGCTTGGTTTCTGGTATGCTGCAGGCACTTGGCACATGTTGACCCTTTTACTTTACTTTCATATTTTAAGGTATGGTAGTACCTAAAAGTTGATCTTGACTCATGATTTTATTTTGGGTGCAGAGGTAAATTTGTGTCATGAAGGATAGTAGACCCCCATTATTTGTTTGTTTTCAAGCACAAGAACGTGTAGTCCGTGTAGACATTATTCTTCAATTCTTTATTCAACAGATATTTTATTGCCAGGCATTGCTTTAGCAATTGATTAATGGTTGTGGGTACTACAAAATGCCTATTTTCTTGGACACTTGTGTTCTAGGGTGAAAGATGAGAAACGTACAAGTAAAAATAAATACAATTTCATATGAAAAATATTAAGGAAAATAAAGTAGGTAATTTCATTAGAGCTTAAGGGGAGTGGTTTTCTATACATATAGATCTAAGAATGTTAAATCCTGAATGTTGGAAGGGAGGCAGCCATTCATCAGTCTGTGGGAAATATTTTGGACCCAGAAACAGAAAAGGAGGCCCTAATGTGGGAGCACATGGCTCTTGAGGCTGTTTGTATTGGGCCAGGGCCCATCCATATCCACCAGAAGTCTTAGTAGGAATTCAGCATTTAAAATTGTTTTCCAAGGATAACATGAAACAGCTAGAGTGTTTTACTTAGAGCAATTATATGATGATTTGAATTATGTTTTCAAAAATCACATTGGCATCTATAGAAGGTTAATGTAGGAAGTTGTTGGAAGATTAAGAAGTGTAAGCATTTCTGAAACATAAGAATATGAAGTACCACTATAAGAAGTTACTCTTGGGGGACATGTACAAACAATTGAATAAGGCAAGAAATGTTAAGGACCAAATAAGTGCTCTATTTAAAAAAAAAAAATCAAGGAAATTATTAGAAGTAAATACAGAAGAACAATCATGTTGGAAAATTTTCTTTCCCTTAATATTTAAGAAATGCTAAAAACAATTAAAGTAGGAATAACCATTTTGAATAAATAACTGGATCATTTTATTTTTTAAATGACACGTATACTTTTATATACCCTTGGGACACTGAAAACTTTGAATGGTAGAAGTAGAGAAAGGAAGTGAGTTTAGTTCTCCATTATAGAAAATAAAAGGGTATATTCTCTCATGATAAGTGAGAGGTATTAATCTTCTTTTAATACCAGAGGACATTTCAGGGAGCTCTAATTGCCAATACGTACACTTTGTGTTGGATGACTTAATGAAAGGCAGTTACTCATTAAGTCTCATTTATCTGGCATGGTGAAGGACACAATCATTTCAGAAGAAAATGTTTGCTTTGGGGAAAAAAGACTGATCTTGGACTAGTGCAGTAGTAAATAAATTTGATGTGATGTTATTAATGTTATACTTAATCTGTTTAGTCTTTGGATGGAAAGGCAATTAAGGTAGAGCAAGCCAACAAACGATCTTTGGAAAGCGGTGGTACACAGAGACCACAACCTCCTGCAAGAAACAGGGGCCATCTGAGAAATCCGAGACATGGAAGAGGAAGAAATCGAAGAGGAGGAAATAGAAGAGGTGGAAATGGAAGAGGAGGAAGTGGGAGCGCAAGAGAGCATCCCTCACCTGGAGGACACCTGGGTAATGTTTTGAAATACAAGGCTGCAACCAGAGGACCGAAAAATAGTAGGTTTAACTGTATAGAAACCTCTCAGTTTTTATTCCATCCTTTATGAGCAAAGTAGTGTGTAAGAACTATCAGATGATGACTCACATTGATAGTCAGAAGTATTTCTAAGTGGTGAAGAATTATTGTAGTTATAAAATGACTTAACTAGGTAATGTGCAAAACGTTAATCACCTTACAGGGGAATAGCATAAATTTTAAACTAAATTCAGTCTCTTTTACCATTATTACTAATTGCCTCTTTTCTTCGAGAATTTTTCTACCGAGTTTCCTACTGTTGATCATACATTAGAATTTTTCACTTTAGGACCGATAACTTGATATGAGTTTAAATCAATGATTCATTCATAATCTCTTAAAAATACATTGGTTAATTTTATTCTGAGAGTAGCCTTATTGCATCATAAAAATACTAGAGAATCTTGAAAACTCCACAACAGAAAATAAAAGTCACTCAGAATATCCACAATTCAGGGCGAAACACTTCATATTTTAGGTTTCACCTTGCAGTATTTGTCTTAAGTATATGTGTTCAGACATCTAAGCAAATCTCCATTGTCATTTTGATATGAGGCTTTTCTACCTGGGTCTGTGGTTTGCATTTGGGAAAATACCTTAGGGAAATAAATAGAGCTTTAGATTCTAAAAGGTGTCTTTGACCCAGGAAAAGAGTAAAAAACTCTGCTTCAGAAATATGTATGTTTTCTTTGTGTGTGTATTAGAGGAGGAAGTCGTTGAAAATGCCTTTTTTTGGATTTTTTTCAGAGAAGTTTTCTACTTAGTAAGAAAAGGAGGAAAAGCACTTTGCATTTCAAAAACTTCCATATATTTAACAACCTCTGCTTCATCTATTAACCAGAACCAGTCTTCAGAAATAAAACGTTTAGTTTCTTTTTGTGCTAATTCCATGTGTGAATTTTAGGAAATGTTTTTTGAAAGTTCAGTTAGAGGGTGTGCCCATTTTAAGATAACACAGTTTTGTTCTTTTCCCACTATCTTGAGCTTGAGAAAAGTTGACCAGTTCATATTCTGCCATGTGTAAGAGTACTCATTTTTTCTTGCCTGTGGCACTACCGGGGAATTGGAATACATCTAAACACCTTTCTGGTTCGAAAGGTAACACATCAGTTTTCAGTATTTAGTGTGCATTTCTTAAATACTATTAAAATTGAACAGAACATAGCCCTTTTGACTGAGAAATGAACATTAAGAGTTGATCTGTGAATAACACAGGCCTGAACTGTTGATCAACTTACAAGCAGATTTTGTTTTTCAATAAATACATATAAGATCACTACGTGATCCAAGGTTGGTTGAATCCATGGATGCAGAACTAGGGATACTGGACCAAGTGTAAAGTTATAAGCAGATATTCTCCAGCAAAGGGAGTTATTTGTATGTATGTACTTAACTTTTAGGTAATGCATTTTTTATTCATCCTTTTTATTTTTAATGCTTTGATTTATACCTAGGATGTTGTGTTTTTCAAAAGCTTCCTTGACACCAGAATTATATAACTAATAACTTACCATCTTCCTCCTAAAATGATGAAAAATTCAGTTTTACATTTAATTTATCCAGGTTTTTCTGTACTCTCTCTCTTCTCCCCAGAGCACTTTCATACCAGTGGTTCTTCAGTTTTTTTCCTAGATTTTCCAAACTGACTTTTACGGTAAGTCTTTGAACTCTACTGACTTCTGTGTCATATGAGGAAACAATCATATTGGTTTAGACAGATAGGAAAGCTGAAGACTGGAGTAATGGTTTAGTGAAAATTTATAACAATAAGTGAAACTTGCCCAATGAAAAAATGTTGATTCTGCTTAACTAAAAAGATTTCATTTAAACACAGGTCTTGGTGGACACACTCCTAGTCCCAACGCGAGTTCTTCCCGGGGAGCCTTTCCAGTTAAAAGAGGACCATGTTCCAGAAGTGGAGGTCCTCCTCCTAAGAGATGTTGCCAAGGGCGAAGCAGTAGGGGGGTGGGAAGACAAGGTAAATGCTATATAATGCAGAGACAGTTGTTTCTAATTAATGAAAGGGAGCTATTTTAAACAGAATGTTTAAGCAAAATGGAAAGTGAGAAGTATATGGACATGTTAACCAATCACTAATTTATTGATTGATTTGTGGTTGGGAAATAACTTGTCAGTTTTTGATTATAGATGTAGTAGGTGATTAGCACTGCAGTGGGGAAAACATTGCTTGTAAGTCCATGTTGGCTATAGAATTCCTCTTAATTTAAGTTGCTGCTAACACTTTTTGGTTAGTAGGCTTCTTTATCACATAGTTTCAATATCAGAATTTTCATGAAAACTATGTCCTGTGAGAGAACGTTCTGGTCTGTAGACTAGTTTAGCTATGTATATTGGCTAGCTGGTTTTATTAATTATTATAAACAATAATTGAAACTTGCCATATGAACTGTAGTTTGTGCTCTTAACTTTTCTAGCACTGTTTTCTGATCCGTAATATGGTAGAGACTTGAAACAGCCATTATCAAATTGCCCTTTTACGTGTAGAATATGAATGAAGCCAAATGTAGCACGATATTGACTTCAAAACACAACAGAAGCTAAGAAGCCTACCCTTTCCATTAGTAGATGGTTAGCCTAGTGAACAAACAAGAGAAGAGAACAAACAAGGTCCTAGTGACCTCCAGGAATGAGGAATAAGAATTAACACAGGAAGAGAACGTTATTTATGGGAGATAGTTTCATATTTTGGGAGCGGTACAGTGTTTTTCAAATGAGCCCTTTATTGCTAATAAACAAGAGAAGTCACTATTGCTATCCTCATACAAGGTCCATAATTAAGGTTGTACACTTAAAGGAGAGAGCCGACCACTTGGTGGTTGAATATGTGACAGTAGTTACCAAAAATCAATGTTTTGCTCAAAGTCTGAGAAGTGTTCCCTACTGCTGGTAATCTAAAGGTTATGCCAACTGTATGGGGAACGGGAGATGTCAGAAAATACAATGTTCAGTGGTACCATTGAAAGGGAAACGAAAATGTGCGTAAATGGAATTTTAGAAGGGGTAGTTTTTTTAAATGATTTTGGAGAGTGGAAGGCTATCAGACTTTGGGATTTTTCTTTGAAACATTACTGTCAATTCTGAGATACTTACATAAGCATTTTTAAATTAAAGGTTCAGGATCACATGGAAGAGAAAATTGTGGAGGTCCTCCTCGTAGAGAGCCAGTCTCTTTTCGGAGAGTTGGCTATATGTCACAGAGATGGTGGTTATGCTACTAAAGATAGGTAATAGGAAGCACAGTATATGAATTAAGTCATGGTTCGTTTTGTTGTTCTTGTTGAAATTTACCTAACACAAAATTGAACATTTAAAAGTGAACAGTTCAGTAACATTTAGCACACTTAACAGTGTTATGCAACCACCAGCTCTGTTCAGTTCCAAAACATTTCATTACCCCAGAATAACATTAATCAGCAGTCACACCCAATTTCTCCCCCCTTGTCCCCGGTAGGTACCCACCTGTGTCCTTATCTATGAATTTATCTACACCTGAATATATCATACTAATGGAAGCACACAATATGTGACCTTTATTATCCAGCTTTCCCTTAGCATAAATATTTTCAAGGATCATTCATGCTGTAGCGTGAATCAGTACTTCAGACCTTCTTTTTTTTGGCTGACTAAATATTCCATTATATGTGTGGTTAACATGGTTTGTTTATCCATCTGTGTGAGTTATTCCCATCATGGTGCTGTCATGAATACTCCTGTACAAGCATTTGGGTACCTGTTTTCAATTCTTTTTGAGTGTATGTATACTTAAGGAGTGGAATTCCTGGGACATAGAGGAATTCTTTACATTTTTTAAGAAACTGCTAATCTTTGCCACAGAGCCTGTACTATTTTACATTTCTGCCACGCACATATACTTGGTTTGTTTCTCTGCATCTGCACCAACACTTGATATATTCTATGGGTCTATTTTTCATTATAGCCAGTGTGATACGTGCAAAGTAGATATTTCATTTGGGGTTTGAATTTCATTTCCCTAATAAATATGTTGAGCAGGTTTTCATGTCCTTGTTGCTCATTGTATATCTCCTTTAAACAAAAGTATATTCAAGTCCTTTGCCCATTTAACAGTTTTTGTCTTTTTGCTGTCTTGAGTTCTTAAATATTCTGGATATGATAAGTTGCATTTAAAATTGTAGCTGCTTTATTTCAGTTATTCAAGGAGAGATTATCCACACTCCTGAGCCAGCAAGGATTATACTCCACCACGTAGACGCTATGCACACAGTTATTACGGACATTCAAATTCTCGGAATGATCATCCCTCTAGAGGACATAGGTAATATAAAATGTTGTGTTTATATCAAATAAAAACCTTCGTTTCAATTATGTTATTGTGACACATAATTTAAATTGATGACATAATTTATGACATTCTTTTCAATTCAGTGACCGTGATGGCTATGGTGGAAATCGTGATAGAGATTATTCTGAATATTGAAGTGGAAGCTTTTACAGGGATTCATATGGGAGTTACGGTAAGAGTCCAGTTACAACTTGTAAATCATAGAATTAGACTTAACCAGATCGTTGTTTACTCTACTTTTACTTCAGTTCCTCAAAGGTAAAAGTATGTTTAGCATGTCCTTTTAGATAAGTTAAAGACCTTTGAATGGTTTTGTTAATAGCTCACTTAAAATAAAAGGCTATGAAGGGTAAATGGGCAGTCTCATCTTTTTTTCTCATTACAGAAAACCAATTTTAACATTATTATGATTTTTTATTTTTATTTTGTGTGCGGGACACGGGCCTCTCACCATCGTGGCCCCTCCCGTTGCGGAGCACAGGCTCCTGACGCGGAGTCCCAGAGGCCATGCATGGCCCACGGTCCCAACCGCTCCCCGGCACGTGGGATCCTCCTGGACCGGGGCACGAACCCGTGTCCCCTGCATCGGCAGTCGGACTGTCAACCACTGCGCCACCAGGGAAGCCCCACTGAATCTTGTTAAAAGTTGCCACTCGACTGATTATTTAAAAATGCTAAAATAGGGGCTTTTACTTTCAAAGAAACTACTTAGGCTGAAAAATATTGCTCGCTCTTTTAAAGAAATGTAGAAGCCCTTCACCGTTGCTACCTAGTTTATATTTTCATAGCAGAGAGAGCTGAAGCTTATCTTTTCAAATATTTAGCACTGTAAGTCATGTTATATGATCCCAGAAAAATTTGTAATGTTTAGCGTTTGTTTATCAATCAGTAACTTCCCATGTGACTCCCGTGGTGCACCAGCAGCACGAAGGGCCCCTGTGACTTACGGTGGAAGCAGTCGCTGTGATAGCAATATGAGAGATGGATATGGAGGAGGTCCGGAAGGTTACTCCAGCAGGCAAAGTAATACTTATTCAAGGGGTCGAAAGCGTAGAAGACAGGAACAATGAGGG
The DNA here is from genome assembly GCF_964165515.1 of Mesoplodon bidens. Taxonomy (NCBI): domain Eukaryota; kingdom Metazoa; phylum Chordata; class Mammalia; order Artiodactyla; family Ziphiidae; genus Mesoplodon; species Mesoplodon bidens. Next base: position 50,285 of record NW_027671724.1, on the reverse strand, counting down.
TTTCCACCCTCTGTGAATAGGGAGTACCTTGCTCCCCGTGACTCATACAGTAGCTCAGTTTGTGGGGCTTCCAGACGAGGTTATGCGGGAAGCCAATCTGAAAGAGAGGGCCGAAGCAGATATTAAAAATTAACACTGAGTCATGCACCAAATGTTCGTTACAAAGGAAAAGTTTAAGTTGTTTTCCTTAATTGATGCTTGAACACTACTAAAAGAAAAATGTTGGTTTGGGGGGAAGAGGCATATATTAACTTTTCCTCTAGGAATTTTCAGACAAAGGGGAAACATGGAATTATTCAGAGGACTTTCATGTTGTTAATGTTAATTGAAAAGTAGAAGTCGTGTTTCAAATGTTCAAAATTTTCAGAGTAAAAAAATTTCGTGAAATATGTTTTGTTGATGATACTGCTGAGTTAAACAAGCATAAAACTTTTGTTTGGAGGGTGAATTGTGCTGTTTGCCTAAACTTTTCCTTTGTACGTGAATGTATTCAAAATTAAGCAATGTGTTATTTCTCCATCGCAAGCTGTGACTGTTTTCCAGTTAGGCTAAAGAAATTACATGTTCCTTTTTGAAAGCTTGTAAACATGTAAAAGGTTTGAGAAGTCTCCAAAAAGGCTGAGAAACAATGCTTGCATTATTAGTGAAAGTCGATGTGTCTTTATCCCTTTAAAGCCATAGTATAGATGAAAGGAAAATTGAGACAGGTGACTGTAAAGAGTTTAAGAAATCTTGAGGTTAAGTATCTATTTTCTGATCCATATTCAAGTGGCAGATGACCAACGTGGGAATAATGGTTATAAAACCAATTTTCCACTCAATGTAAATGGAACCAGTTAACTTTTCTGAGTATATATATCTTAGTGAAAGTTAGTACCCCTAGATTTTAAGACATTGGGAAACGTTTTAAGTAATACTGATTTTAACTTTATGTTGGTGTGCTTGATGTAACACAAAGGGTTTCGTAATATACTCATAAGTATAGAGTTATCTGGAGGGTTAAGGGTTTTTTGTCAGTGACTTCAGGTGACATTTAATGAGTAATGCTTACAATTTGGGAAGAAGCTGGAGTGTAAAAACTTTAAGCCAAATTGGAATCTGCAAAACTAGTACAGAAATCTGCAATTTCCTTTTAAAGGAACAGCAAAAATGAAGTTCAGGGGAAGGAGAGTATTATTTGAGCCAAACTGAGGATTATAACTCAGGAGACAGACTCAGAAAGTTCTGAGGACTGTTCTACCTGTTAGAAGTCAAAGGCATGGTTACATTCATTTTGAAGAGAAAGGACAGTATATCACATCAAAGTGACATACAGATATTTTACATGAAGATCAGCAGGGATACGTAGTCTGGGTAAGCAGGTACAAAGTGAGCAGCAAGTCAACATGATCCCAGTACAGAGCTGGGAAAGAACAGTATTCTTTTTAAGAAGTTACAGCCTAAGTGTCAGAGGAAGGTAAAATAATTGACCTTTATGATCAGGAAGGCAATCTTGTCTTTGAGGAACTCTGGTTAATGTGTAATGCAGATATTAGGGAGGGAGGGAGGATGTCTCAATGACCACAGAATTTTATGTTTAATTTTTCTTGGCTGGCCTTAAAGTACTGTATTTCATAAAATCCTACGGGGCATGAAAGGTTTGCTTTTAGTATCTAACATATCAGATTGATGAGTCAAATCCTTAAAAGGAAGGATAAAGCAAACGAAGTTTCGAACCCAAAACTGAACCGTTTACTTTTTCCTGAGTACCTGTTCATGAAAAACCCATAAAACTCTTAAGTGTTTAACAGTTGGGTGATCTTCAAAATACAGGGATACTGTGGGTTTGGTTCCAGAACAGTAAAGCAAGTCATGGTTTTTCTCAATTTCACGGCTTCTTATGTAACCCAGTCTTTGCTATTAACAGAAAACATGTATTTCTCCACTAGTTTTTAAGAGAAATGTGTTTGTTCGTTTGTTCCTCGTGTGTAAAAATACTCATTGTGTTCCCAGTGAATTGAAGCTTCTTGCTCTTCATGCCAAGAGTTGGGCATGAGACAGGCGGTTAAGCAAGTAAAGTGAGGATTTATTTAAGCAAGAATATGCCCTCAGGGAGAGCAGGCAGTTAGGTGAGGAGCTGCTGCCCTGGGTTCCATTGGCAAGCCAGTTATGAGGGGCATACAAAGGAAGGGGTGGCATACTCTTTGGGGAAGCAGGAGTTTGGGGGTCAAATTCCCTGTTTCTTTGCAGCTCCAGAAGGGATTTTTGTCCTTATTTAGCTTAATCAGAAGTGTCATGGCCTCACTGCACGGTGTGTGCTGCTTGTCTGCAAGGCTAATTTTATTGTAAGGAGAGCATAATGAGCAACAGGTTACATTTGGAAGTAGGAGATTCCTGTCTTTCCTCATCTCTCTTTGTCTGCCTTCAGGACACTTACCACCGAAAATGTGCAGTTTCCTGTCAGTCTGGAGGTTCCTGTTTTTCTTTGTCGGCCCATGGACCTCTGCTCTTTACCAGGTGCTTGATTTCCTGCCACCTGGCCCCTCTTCCATTACTCTGCTCATATCTAGCTACTCGCCTGCTGTAGCAATTACAGTCATCTTAACCTCACAGTCCTTTAATTGCATTGCAGTCACTGAAAAACATGCTTAACATCCAGATTGAATTTTGTTCATGAATGAGTGATATCCAAACCTCTCTAAGAGGATTTTCTCAGACACCATCTGAGATTTAATATCAATTGTTTTTCCTCTCGTGTTTCTTTCCTGTCAGGCAGAGGATTAAAATATTAAACAATCATTATTGAAATACTAACAATTCTTTGATTTCCTACTATATACTGAACTTGTCCCTTCCAGTAGACTTGCTTGGAAGCTGCCGGTTGGCCTACATATTAGGTAGAAACCATAAAACCCCTGAATTAGGGAACAGTTATAACTTTGCCTGATTTAAAGATCAGCTTTTGTATAATGCATACAGCTGTTTTCTATCTAGACTATGGAAAGTGTCCCAAGAAATACTAACTGATCACCATCAACTGATCAACTGGTGTTTACATGAACACATTTCATTGCATAGTTTTCTCAAGTGCTCAATAATGGTTAATATACGATTAAGACACTACCAATGCAAAGCATTAACACCACAGATCTGGGCTTCCCTAGTGGCCCAGTGGTTGAGAGTCCGGCTGCCGATGCAGGGGACACAGGTTCGTGCCCCGGTCCGGGAGGATCCCACATGCCGCGGAGCGGTTGGGCCCGTGAGCCATGGCCGCTGAGACTGGCTTCTGGAGCCTGTGCTTTGCAATGGGAGGGGCCACAACGGTGAGAGGCCGGCATACCGCAAAAGAAAAAACCAAAAACCAAAACAGTTTCATGATTTGGACCAGTCTCTAAAAAAGGCAGGATTACAAATTAACCTCAGGCTCCCACTTAATATAAAAGTAATGACAATATTTTCACACTTTTGTTTTGAACCCTGAATTATGTTTTCGGCGTTGTGCTCAATGTGCTCAGTACATCATTTAACCTCACAATAACCCTATCTGATAATTCTTTATCATCTTGTTTTCGTAGACTGGGTAAATTTAAGAGTTTAGGTAGCTTACCCAGTTTCATATAACTACTAAATTTTGAAGTTTAGATTATTTTCTGTCTGCCTGACTTCGTATCATATTAAATCACTATACGCATTATATCTTCTAGACATTCATATTTCTGTTTCAGATTATTCTAACAGTTCCACTAAAAAAATTAAGTAAGTAGCCTATCTGCATAGCAAGCAAAATGCTTCATGATCTGGTCCTCCCCATTTTACATCTATCAAGAAATCCCTGAACTCTCCCTACTGATTACCTGGAGCTTCACGTTATTAGCCCAAAATGCGTTTTCCTTTTTTTTTTTTTTACGGTACGCGGGCATCTCACCGTTGTGGCCTCTCCCGTTGTGGAGCACAAGCTTCAGACGAGCAGGCTCAGCGGCCATGGCTCAGGGGCCCAGCAGCTCAGGGGCATGTGGGATCCTCCCGGACCGGGGCACGAACCCGCATCCCCTGCATGGGCAGGCGGACTCTCAACCACTGCGCCACCTGGGAAGCCCTTCTCCTTTATATTGATTAAATTAAAGCAACTGGGAAAAGTATGCAGTAAAAAGTAGAGAACACATTCTGCTGTTGCAGTTTTCTTTAGAGTTTCTCCCGCGAGTTCTCCCGCGAGTTTCTCTGTTCACCCCTCCCCTACCTCCACATCTTCCATCTTCCCTACCTCCCCTGCGGCTCATCCCTTCCCCCACCTACCGCTACATCTGGTTCCTTAGCCTCTTTCTAGAAGTAGAGCGCTTGCTCTCGAGCCTTAGTTTAGTTAACGGTCGTCTGAAGAGACGCGGAAGGAGGACTTCTGAAGAGGAGGACAAAATAAGGTAAGAAATTCGGCATTTTAGGGAGGAGAGAATAATTTATACCTCAGGAGAAAGAGTTGAGACCTATATGTTCTCCTGTTACCAGAGAAAGCATGGTAATTCAGATTTTGATTTTTCTCTCAGGCTTTTTCTGTAAGAGATAAGAGCCGAGTAAGTGGTGTTTGTATAACTATGTCTGAATAGACAGTGTCTCGGGAAGTCTATCAGTTGTTCTTGAACAGTACGTTTACTGTTTGTTCTCCTGGAGAATCAGTTGCCAAGGCAGCGATGAAAAGCCAGTGAAGTTCCTGGAGTTGGTCCTTGAATTGCGAAGTTGGGGGTGGGGGTGGAGCTAGGTTTGAAATGCTGCGGGAGGGAATATTGAGTAGATAACTTAAGTGTGATTAGCGGCGTACCCTCTTTGCTGTTTACTCTCACATGCGGGTAGTGGAGCGTATGCCGGGCGCCAGTTTGTTCCGCTTGCACTTTTGTTTTTTGCGGTATGCGGGCCTCTCACTGCTGTGGCCCCTCCCACCGCGGAGCACGGGCTCGGTACCCAGAGGCTCCAGACGCGCAGGCCCAGCGGCCATGGCTCACGGGCCCAGCCGCTCTGGGGCTGGTGGGCTCCTCCCGGAGCGGTGCCGAACCCGTGTCCCCTGGGTAGGCAGGCGGACTGTCAACCACTGCGCCACCAGGGAGACCCTCTCGTGCAGTTTTTCTTTTTTCTTTTTTGTTTCCTCGGGGTTTCTTTGTGAAAGCAGAGGTACTGAGCAATACAAGCAAGATAGCTATTTTAACTTAAATGATTTAAAACTTGTAATTTTAGTTATCAAATGTCAAAATGTTGATTCACTTGACAAAAAGCGTCTGATTTAATTTGGCATATAAAGAATGGTACTCTCTTTTGACCAGTGTTTCTTAAAGTCTCTCGATCTAAGTAAACACAGTTTACATTTTCCTCAATAAAGGAAGTAACTCCCTCCTTTGCTTTTATGACTTACCACTTTTAAAGTTTGTGGGAAAACATTATTTTAAACATTATTTGATGCATAGACAAGAAAAATGTGAGTAGATGTGAAAAATTTAAAAATATGTTTAAGGTATATTCTGCACAGTTCATAAAACATATTAACTGTTAGATGTGTAGAATCCAGGACCATTTATTATTGCTTATTTTTTTGTTGTGTTTTGGAAAAGAAGCCTTGAACCCTGCAGGTAAACTAATTTACAGTTGCCTTCTAATCTAGTTTTTACATACAGGTTTTTGTAAGATATCTATAAAGAATGGAGCATTTGTTACGCCAGTGCTTGTTTTGCTTTGTGTTACAAGTTTCCTCTCTTTTAAGTAAGAAACGGCAAATATTTTCACTGATATAGGGTACTTCAGTTGAGTTATAAACAGGTGTAATAGTTTTTGCTTATAATTTACTTTTTGCTATATGTATAAAGATATATTTTTAATTACTTACAGAAAAATGGCGGAAGCAGACCAGGCTGGGAAACTGTTCATAGGAGGCCTCCATGCTGACACCAATGAAAATTCTCTTGAAGTGGTATTTGGGAAATATGGTCACATTATGGAAGGTAATTTTTAGAACCTATATATATACATACACACACACACACACACACACACACACACACACACACACATATATATGTTCGAAGCAAATGTGTATTAAACATACACCATTGAACAGCTAAGTTAAAGTGCTTTTTCTATTTGTAACACACGAGCAGTTTTTTTTAAAGTTTCTGTTTTTTATTAGGAAAGCACTGGGCAATGAGGGAAATTGTACAACTTAGGGGCTCCTACTACTGAGAAGGGAAAAAAGCAGCGTTTCTTTCTTCACCCCAGCCACGCTTTGCAGCATGCTGGGTTTTACTTACCTGACCAGGGATCAAGCCCACGCACAGTGGCATGCGGCATGTGGATCTTAGTTGCCTGACGAGGGATCAGACCCGTGTCCCCTTCATTGGGAACGTGGAGTCTTATCCACTGGACCACCAGGGAAGTCCCAGGGCTTTTTAAACATACTGGGGTCATAGGACATGAAATGGGATGAGATATGCTAGCTGTAGAATGGTTGAAATTACTGACTCTCTTTTTAAACTACTAGAAATGATATAAAATGGAAAGGGTTTTTTTGCTTTATTTGTTTTTGGTGTTTGTTTTGTTTTTAAGTAACTTCCGGGAGGCTGTTACTGCACTGTGTCCATAACATGAAATTAAGGAGGCCTTATGAGAAAGTGTCAAAGGATGGATTATTTTGAAAATATGAAACGTTCAATTTTATGTGCAATTTAAATTAAAAATATTTATGTATATTACAGTTATGTTGATGAAGGATCAGAAAAAAAAACAAGTCTAGAGGCTTTGCTTTTATTACTTTTGAGAATCCTGCAGATGCAAAGGATGCTGTCCAAGATATGAATGGAAAAGTAAGAGACTTTAATAATATTTTGTGTTCTCCATTTATTACTATTTCAAGATTTTTTTTTCTAATTTTTTAAAGTAACATGATGCCATATAAGCCTTCACTCTCCATTTTGTCACGTACGTATTGGATTGTCCGGTTGGAAGGAGATTGACATTAACGTGACCGTTAACAATATATTTTAAACCTGTTTTAGCATTCAAATGTAAAAGTAAATGAGTTTTAGCCTGTAGAGCTCTCCCCAATATCCCGTACTGTCATTTTGAAGTCTCGACTTTTTTGTACTTCAGAGTCACTCTTCCTTGTGTCATTGTTACAAATAATCATTTGTCCCTTACAACTGTACTTTTAATTGCATCTTTGCTCAAAGAATTCTTTTATATTGTAGGTAATATTTTTCCCATTTTATGTGGCAGGTACTATCTTTTTATATTCATCATCCTGTGAATTGTTCATTGTTAAAAGTACTTCCAGTGCATCTCAGTTCTCATAGTGTGGAACACATACATTAATTCCCTTTGTCCTATAGCTTGGTTTCTGGTATGCTGCAGGCACTTGGCACATGTTGACCCTTTTACTTTACTTTCATATTTTAAGGTATGGTAGTACCTAAAAGTTGATCTTGACTCATGATTTTATTTTGGGTGCAGAGGTAAATTTGTGTCATGAAGGATAGTAGACCCCCATTATTTGTTTGTTTTCAAGCACAAGAACGTGTAGTCCGTGTAGACATTATTCTTCAATTCTTTATTCAACAGATATTTTATTGCCAGGCATTGCTTTAGCAATTGATTAATGGTTGTGGGTACTACAAAATGCCTATTTTCTTGGACACTTGTGTTCTAGGGTGAAAGATGAGAAACGTACAAGTAAAAATAAATACAATTTCATATGAAAAATATTAAGGAAAATAAAGTAGGTAATTTCATTAGAGCTTAAGGGGAGTGGTTTTCTATACATATAGATCTAAGAATGTTAAATCCTGAATGTTGGAAGGGAGGCAGCCATTCATCAGTCTGTGGGAAATATTTTGGACCCAGAAACAGAAAAGGAGGCCCTAATGTGGGAGCACATGGCTCTTGAGGCTGTTTGTATTGGGCCAGGGCCCATCCATATCCACCAGAAGTCTTAGTAGGAATTCAGCATTTAAAATTGTTTTCCAAGGATAACATGAAACAGCTAGAGTGTTTTACTTAGAGCAATTATATGATGATTTGAATTATGTTTTCAAAAATCACATTGGCATCTATAGAAGGTTAATGTAGGAAGTTGTTGGAAGATTAAGAAGTGTAAGCATTTCTGAAACATAAGAATATGAAGTACCACTATAAGAAGTTACTCTTGGGGGACATGTACAAACAATTGAATAAGGCAAGAAATGTTAAGGACCAAATAAGTGCTCTATTTAAAAAAAAAAAATCAAGGAAATTATTAGAAGTAAATACAGAAGAACAATCATGTTGGAAAATTTTCTTTCCCTTAATATTTAAGAAATGCTAAAAACAATTAAAGTAGGAATAACCATTTTGAATAAATAACTGGATCATTTTATTTTTTAAATGACACGTATACTTTTATATACCCTTGGGACACTGAAAACTTTGAATGGTAGAAGTAGAGAAAGGAAGTGAGTTTAGTTCTCCATTATAGAAAATAAAAGGGTATATTCTCTCATGATAAGTGAGAGGTATTAATCTTCTTTTAATACCAGAGGACATTTCAGGGAGCTCTAATTGCCAATACGTACACTTTGTGTTGGATGACTTAATGAAAGGCAGTTACTCATTAAGTCTCATTTATCTGGCATGGTGAAGGACACAATCATTTCAGAAGAAAATGTTTGCTTTGGGGAAAAAAGACTGATCTTGGACTAGTGCAGTAGTAAATAAATTTGATGTGATGTTATTAATGTTATACTTAATCTGTTTAGTCTTTGGATGGAAAGGCAATTAAGGTAGAGCAAGCCAACAAACGATCTTTGGAAAGCGGTGGTACACAGAGACCACAACCTCCTGCAAGAAACAGGGGCCATCTGAGAAATCCGAGACATGGAAGAGGAAGAAATCGAAGAGGAGGAAATAGAAGAGGTGGAAATGGAAGAGGAGGAAGTGGGAGCGCAAGAGAGCATCCCTCACCTGGAGGACACCTGGGTAATGTTTTGAAATACAAGGCTGCAACCAGAGGACCGAAAAATAGTAGGTTTAACTGTATAGAAACCTCTCAGTTTTTATTCCATCCTTTATGAGCAAAGTAGTGTGTAAGAACTATCAGATGATGACTCACATTGATAGTCAGAAGTATTTCTAAGTGGTGAAGAATTATTGTAGTTATAAAATGACTTAACTAGGTAATGTGCAAAACGTTAATCACCTTACAGGGGAATAGCATAAATTTTAAACTAAATTCAGTCTCTTTTACCATTATTACTAATTGCCTCTTTTCTTCGAGAATTTTTCTACCGAGTTTCCTACTGTTGATCATACATTAGAATTTTTCACTTTAGGACCGATAACTTGATATGAGTTTAAATCAATGATTCATTCATAATCTCTTAAAAATACATTGGTTAATTTTATTCTGAGAGTAGCCTTATTGCATCATAAAAATACTAGAGAATCTTGAAAACTCCACAACAGAAAATAAAAGTCACTCAGAATATCCACAATTCAGGGCGAAACACTTCATATTTTAGGTTTCACCTTGCAGTATTTGTCTTAAGTATATGTGTTCAGACATCTAAGCAAATCTCCATTGTCATTTTGATATGAGGCTTTTCTACCTGGGTCTGTGGTTTGCATTTGGGAAAATACCTTAGGGAAATAAATAGAGCTTTAGATTCTAAAAGGTGTCTTTGACCCAGGAAAAGAGTAAAAAACTCTGCTTCAGAAATATGTATGTTTTCTTTGTGTGTGTATTAGAGGAGGAAGTCGTTGAAAATGCCTTTTTTTGGATTTTTTTCAGAGAAGTTTTCTACTTAGTAAGAAAAGGAGGAAAAGCACTTTGCATTTCAAAAACTTCCATATATTTAACAACCTCTGCTTCATCTATTAACCAGAACCAGTCTTCAGAAATAAAACGTTTAGTTTCTTTTTGTGCTAATTCCATGTGTGAATTTTAGGAAATGTTTTTTGAAAGTTCAGTTAGAGGGTGTGCCCATTTTAAGATAACACAGTTTTGTTCTTTTCCCACTATCTTGAGCTTGAGAAAAGTTGACCAGTTCATATTCTGCCATGTGTAAGAGTACTCATTTTTTCTTGCCTGTGGCACTACCGGGGAATTGGAATACATCTAAACACCTTTCTGGTTCGAAAGGTAACACATCAATTTTCAGTATTTAGTGTGCATTTCTTAAATACTATTAAAATTGAACAGAACATAGCCCTTTTGACTGAGAAATGAACATTAAGAGTTGATCTGTGAATAACACAGGCCTGAACTGTTGATCAACTTACAAGCAGATTTTGTTTTTCAATAAATACATATAAGATCACTACGTGATCCAAGGTTGGTTGAATCCATGGATGCAGAACTAGGGATACTGGACCAAGTGTAAAGTTATAAGCAGATATTCTCCAGCAAAGGGAGTTATTTGTATGTATGTACTTAACTTTTAGGTAATGCATTTTTTATTCATCCTTTTTATTTTTAATGCTTTGATTTATACCTAGGATGTTGTGTTTTTCAAAAGCTTCCTTGACACCAGAATTATATAACTAATAACTTACCATCTTCCTCCTAAAATGATGAAAAATTCAGTTTTACATTTAATTTATCCAGGTTTTTCTGTACTCTCTCTCTTCTCCCCAGAGCACTTTCATACCAGTGGTTCTTCAGTTTTTTTCCTAGATTTTCCAAACTGACTTTTACGGTAAGTCTTTGAACTCTACTGACTTCTGTGTCATATGAGGAAACAATCATATTGGTTTAGACAGATAGGAAAGCTGAAGACTGGAGTAATGGTTTAGTGAAAATTTATAACAATAAGTGAAACTTGCCCAATGAAAAAATGTTGATTCTGCTTAACTAAAAAGATTTCATTTAAACACAGGTCTTGGTGGACACACTCCTAGTCCCAACGCGAGTTCTTCCCGGGGAGCCTTTCCAGTTAAAAGAGGACCATGTTCCAGAAGTGGAGGTCCTCCTCCTAAGAGATGTTGCCAAGGGCGAAGCAGTAGGGGGGTGGGAAGACAAGGTAAATGCTATATAATGCAGAGACAGTTGTTTCTAATTAATGAAAGGGAGCTATTTTAAACAGAATGTTTAAGCAAAATGGAAAGTGAGAAGTATATGGACATGTTAACCAATCACTAATTTATTGATTGATTTGTGGTTGGGAAATAACTTGTCAGTTTTTGATTATAGATGTAGTAGGTGATTAGCACTGCAGTGGGGAAAACATTGCTTGTAAGTCCATGTTGGCTATAGAATTCCTCTTAATTTAAGTTGCTGCTAACACTTTTTGGTTAGTAGGCTTCTTTATCACATAGTTTCAATATCAGAATTTTCATGAAAACTATGTCCTGTGAGAGAACGTTCTGGTCTGTAGACTAGTTTAGCTATGTATATTGGCTAGCTGGTTTTATTAATTATTATAAACAATAATTGAAACTTGCCATATGAACTGTAGTTTGTGCTCTTAACTTTTCTAGCACTGTTTTCTGATCCGTAATATGGTAGAGACTTGAAACAGCCATTATCAAATTGCCCTTTTACGTGTAGAATATGAATGAAGCCAAATGTAGCACGATATTGACTTCAAAACACAACAGAAGCTAAGAAGCCTACCCTTTCCATTAGTAGATGGTTAGCCTAGTGAACAAACAAGAGAAGAGAACAAACAAGGTCCTAGTGACCTCCAGGAATGAGGAATAAGAATTAACACAGGAAGAGAACGTTATTTATGGGAGATAGTTTCATATTTTGGGAGCGGTACAGTGTTTTTCAAATGAGCCCTTTATTGCTAATAAACAAGAGAAGTCACTATTGCTATCCTCATACAAGGTCCATAATTAAGGTTGTACACTTAAAGGAGAGAGCCGACCACTTGGTGGTTGAATATGTGACAGTAGTTACCAAAAATCAATGTTTTGCTCAAAGTCTGAGAAGTGTTCCCTACTGCTGGTAATCTAAAGGTTATGCCAACTGTATGGGGAACGGGAGATGTCAGAAAATACAATGTTCAGTGGTACCATTGAAAGGGAAACGAAAATGTGCGTAAATGGAATTTTAGAAGGGGTAGTTTTTTTAAATGATTTTGGAGAGTGGAAGGCTATCAGACTTTGGGATTTTTCTTTGAAACATTACTGTCAATTCTGAGATACTTACATAAGCATTTTTAAATTAAAGGTTCAGGATCACATGGAAGAGAAAATTGTGGAGGTCCTCCTCGTAGAGAGCCAGTCTCTTTTCGGAGAGTTGGCTATATGTCACAGAGATGGTGGTTATGCTACTAAAGATAGGTAATAGGAAGCACAGTATATGAATTAAGTCATGGTTCGTTTTGTTGTTCTTGTTGAAATTTACCTAACACAAAATTGAACATTTAAAAGTGAACAGTTCAGTAACATTTAGCACACTTAACAGTGTTATGCAACCACCAGCTCTGTTCAGTTCCAAAACATTTCATTACCCCAGAATAACATTAATCAGCAGTCACACCCAATTTCTCCCCCCTTGTCCCCGGTAGGTACCCACCTGTGTCCTTATCTATGAATTTATCTACACCTGAATATATCATACTAATGGAAGCACACAATATGTGACCTTTATTATCCAGCTTTCCCTTAGCATAAATATTTTCAAGGATCATTCATGCTGTAGCGTGAATCAGTACTTCAGACCTTCTTTTTTTTGGCTGACTAAATATTCCATTATATGTGTGGTTAACATGGTTTGTTTATCCATCTGTGTGAGTTATTCCCATCATGGTGCTGTCATGAATACTCCTGTACAAGCATTTGGGTACCTGTTTTCAATTCTTTTTGAGTGTATGTATACTTAAGGAGTGGAATTCCTGGGACATAGAGGAATTCTTTACATTTTTTAAGAAACTGCTAATCTTTGCCACAGAGCCTGTACTATTTTACATTTCTGCCACGCACATATACTTGGTTTGTTTCTCTGCATCTGCACCAACACTTGATATATTCTGTCTGTCTATTTTTCATTATAGCCAGTGTGATACGTGCAAAGTAGATATTTCATTTGGGGTTTGAATTTCATTTCCCTAATAAATATGTTGAGCAGGTTTTCATGTCCTTGTTGCTCATTGTATATCTCCTTTAAACAAAAGTATATTCAAGTCCTTTGCCCATTTAACAGTTTTTGTCTTTTTGCTGTCTTGAGTTCTTAAATATTCTGGATATGATAAGTTGCATTTAAAATTGTAGCTGCTTTATTTCAGTTATTCAAGGAGAGATTATCCACACTCCTGAGCCAGCAAGGATTATACTCCACCACGTAGACGCTATGCACACAGTTATTACGGACATTCAAATTCTCGGAATGATCATCCCTCTAGAGGACATAGGTAATATAAAATGTTGTGTTTATATCAAATAAAAACCTTCGTTTCAATTATGTTATTGTGACACATAATTTAAATTGATGACATAATTTATGACATTCTTTTCAATTCAGTGACCGTGATGGCTATGGTGGAAATCGTGATAGAGATTATTCTGAATATTGAAGTGGAAGCTTTTACAGGGATTCATATGGGAGTTACGGTAAGAGTCCAGTTACAACTTGTAAATCATAGAATTAGACTTAACCAGATCGTTGTTTACTCTACTTTTACTTCAGTTCCTCAAAGGTAAAAGTATGTTTAGCATGTCCTTTTAGATAAGTTAAAGACCTTTGAATGGTTTTGTTAATAGCTCACTTAAAATAAAAGGCTATGAAGGGTAAATGGGCAGTCTCATCTTTTTTTCTCATTACAGAAAACCAATTTTAACATTATTATGATTTTTTATTTTTATTTTGTGTGCGGGACACGGGCCTCTCACCATCGTGGCCCCTCCCGTTGCGGAGCACAGGCTCCTGACGCGGAGTCCCAGAGGCCATGCATGGCCCACGGTCCCAACCGCTCCCCGGCACGTGGGATCCTCCTGGACCGGGGCACGAACCCGTGTCCCCTGCATCGGCAGTCGGACTGTCAACCACTGCGCCACCAGGGAAGCCCCACTGAATCTTGTTAAAAGTTGCCACTCGACTGATTATTTAAAAATGCTAAAATAGGGGCTTTTACTTTCAAAGAAACTACTTAGGCTGAAAAATATTGCTCGCTCTTTTAAAGAAATGTAGAAGCCCTTCACCGTTGCTACCTAGTTTATATTTTCATAGCAGAGAGAGCTGAAGCTTATCTTTTCAAATATTTAGCACTGTAAGTCATGTTATATGATCCCAGAAAAATTTGTAATGTTTAGCGTTTGTTTATCAATCAGTAACTTCCCATGTGACTCCCGTGGTGCACCAGCAGCACGAAGGGCCCCTGTGACTTACGGTGGAAGCAGTCGCTGTGATAGCAATATGAGAGATGGATATGGAGGAGGTCCGGAAGGTTACTCCAGCAGGCAAAGTAATACTTATTCAAGGGGTCGAAAGCGTAGAAGACAGGAACAATGAGGGTTTCCACCCTCTGTGAATAGGGAGTACCTTGCTCCCCGTGACTCATACAGTAGCTCAGTTTGTGGGGCTTCCAGACGAGGTTATGCGGGAAGCCAATCTGAAAGAGAGGGCCGAAGCAGATATTAAAAATTAACACTGAGTCATGCACCAAATGTTCGTTACAAAGGAAAAGTTTAAGTTGTTTTCCTTAATTGATGCTTGAACACTACTAAAAGAAAAATGTTGGTTTGGGGGGAAGAGGCATATATTAACTTTTCCTCTAGGAATTTTCAGACAAAGGGGAAACATGGAATTATTCAGAGGACTTTCATGTTGTTAATGTTAATTGAAAAGTAGAAGTCGTGTTTCAAATGTTCAAAATTTTCAGAGTAAAAAAATTTCGTGAAATATGTTTTGTTGATGATACTGCTGAGTTAAACAAGCATAAAACTTTTGTTTGGAGGGTGAATTGTGCTGTTTGCCTAAACTTTTCCTTTGTACGTGAATGTATTCAAAATTAAGCAATGTGTTATTTCTCCATCGCAAGCTGTGACTGTTTTCCAGTTAGGCTAAAGAAATTACATGTTCCTTTTTGAAAGCTTGTAAACATGTAAAAGGTTTGAGAAGTCTCCAAAAAGGCTGAGAAACAATGCTTGCATTATTAGTGAAAGTCGATGTGTCTTTATCCCTTTAAAGCCATAGTATAGATGAAAGGAAAATTGAGACAGGTGACTGTAAAGAGTTTAAGAAATCTTGAGGTTAAGTATCTATTTTCTGATCCATATTCAAGTGGCAGATGACCAACGTGGGAATAATGGTTATAAAACCAATTTTCCACTCAATGTAAATGGAACCAGTTAACTTTTCTGAGTATATATATCTTAGTGAAAGTTAGTACCCCTAGATTTTAAGACATTGGGAAACGTTTTAAGTAATACTGATTTTAACTTTATGTTGGTGTGCTTGATGTAACACAAAGGGTTTCGTAATATACTCATAAGTATAGAGTTATCTGGAGGGTTAAGGGTTTTTTGTCAGTGACTTCAGGTGACATTTAATGAGTAATGCTTACAATTTGGGAAGAAGCTGGAGTGTAAAAACTTTAAGCCAAATTGGAATCTGCAAAACTAGTACAGAAATCTGCAATTTCCTTTTAAAGGAACAGCAAAAATGAAGTTCAGGGGAAGGAGAGTATTATTTGAGCCAAACTGAGGATTATAACTCAGGAGACAGACTCAGAAAGTTCTGAGGACTGTTCTACCTGTTAGAAGTCAAAGGCATGGTTACATTCATTTTGAAGAGAAAGGACAGTATATCACATCAAAGTGACATACAGATATTTTACATGAAGATCAGCAGGGATACGTAGTCTGGGTAAGCAGGTACAAAGTGAGCAGCAAGTCAACATGATCCCAGTACAGAGCTGGGAAAGAACAGTATTCTTTTTAAGAAGTTACAGCCTAAGTGTCAGAGGAAGGTAAAATAATTGACCTTTATGATCAGGAAGGCAATCTTGTCTTTGAGGAACTCTGGTTAATGTGTAATGCAGATATTAGGGAGGGAGGGAGGATGTCTCAATGACCACAGAATTTTATGTTTAATTTTTCTTGGCTGGCCTTAAAGTACTGTATTTCATAAAATCCTACGGGGCATGAAAGGTTTGCTTTTAGTATCTAACATATCAGATTGATGAGTCAAATCCTTAAAAGGAAGGATAAAGCAAACGAAGTTTCGAACCCAAAACTGAACCGTTTACTTTTTCCTGAGTACCTGTTCATGAAAAACCCATAAAACTCTTAAGTGTTTAACAGTTGGGTGATCTTCAAAATACAGGGATACTGTGGGTTTGGTTCCAGAACAGTAAAGCAAGTCATGGTTTTTCTCAATTTCACGGCTTCTTATGTAACCCAGTCTTTGCTATTAACAGAAAACATGTATTTCTCCACTAGTTTTTAAGAGAAATGTGTTTGTTCGTTTGTTCCTCGTGTGTAAAAATACTCATTGTGTTCCCAGTGAATTGAAGCTTCTTGCTCTTCATGCCAAGAGTTGGGCATGAGACAGGCGGTTAAGCAAGTAAAGTGAGGATTTATTTAAGCAAGAATATGCCCTCAGGGAGAGCAGGCAGTTAGGTGAGGAGCTGCTGCCCTGGGTTCCATTGGCAAGCCAGTTATGAGGGGCATACAAAGGAAGGGGTGGCATACTCTTTGGGGAAGCAGGAGTTTGGGGGTCAAATTCCCTGTTTCTTTGCAGCTCCAGAAGGGATTTTTGTCCTTATTTAGCTTAATCAGAAGTGTCATGGCCTCACTGCACGGTGTGTGCTGCTTGTCTGCAAGGCTAATTTTATTGTAAGGAGAGCATAATGAGCAACAGGTTACATTTGGAAGTAGGAGATTCCTGTCTTTCCTCATCTCTCTTTGTCTGCCTTCAGGACACTTACCACCGAAAATGTGCAGTTTCCTGTCAGTCTGGAGGTTCCTGTTTTTCTTTGTCGGCCCATGGACCTCTGCTCTTTACCAGGTGCTTGATTTCCTGCCACCTGGCCCCTCTTCCATTACTCTGCTCATATCTAGCTACTCGCCTGCTGTAGCAATTACAGTCATCTTAACCTCACAGTCCTTTAATTGCATTGCAGTCACTGAAAAACATGCTTAACATCCAGATTGAATTTTGTTCATGAATGAGTGATATCCAAACCTCTCTAAGAGGATTTTCTCAGACACCATCTGAGATTTAATATCAATTGTTTTTCCTCTCTTGTTTCTTTCCTGTCAGGCAGAGGATTAAAATATTAAACAATCATTATTGAAATACTAACAATTCTTTGATTTCCTACTATATACTGAACTTGTCCCTTCCAGTAGACTTGCTTGGAAGCTGCCGGTTGGCCTACATATTAGGTAGAAACCATAAAACCCCTGAATTAGGGAACAGTTATAACTTTGCCTGATTTAAAGATCAGCTTTTGTATAATGCATACAGCTGTTTTCTATCTAGACTATGGAAAGTGTCCCAAGAAATACTAACTGATCACCATCAACTGATCAACTGGTGTTTACATGAACACATTTCATTGCATAGTTTTCTCAAGTGCTCAATAATGGTTAATATACGATTAAGACACTACCAATGCAAAGCATTAACACCACAGATCTGGGCTTCCCTAGTGGCCCAGTGGTTGAGAGTCCGGCTGCCGATGCAGGGGACACAGGTTCGTGCCCCGGTCCGGGAGGATCCCACATGCCGCGGAGCGGTTGGGCCCGTGAGCCATGGCCGCTGAGACTGGCTTCTGGAGCCTGTGCTTTGCAATGGGAGGGGCCACAACGGTGAGAGGCCGGCATACCGCAAAAGAAAAAACCAAAAACCAAAACAGTTTCATGATTTGGACCAGTCTCTAAAAAAGGCAGGATTACAAATTAACCTCAGGCTCCCACTTAATATAAAAGTAATGACAATATTTTCACACTTTTGTTTTGAACCCTGAATTATGTTTTCGGCGTTGTGCTCAATGTGCTCAGTACATCATTTAACCTCACAATAACCCTATCTGATAATTCTTTATCATCTTGTTTTCGTAGACTGGGTAAATTTAAGAGTTTAGGTAGCTTACCCAGTTTCATATAACTACTAAATTTTGAAGTTTAGATTATTTTCTGTCTGCCTGACTTCGTATCATATTAAATCACTATACGCATTATATCTTCTAGACATTCATATTTCTGTTTCAGATTATTCTAACAGTTCCACTAAAAAAATTAAGTAAGTAGCCTATCTGCATAGCAAGCAAAATGCTTCATGATCTGGTCCTCCCCATTTTACATCTATCAAGAAATCCCTGAACTCTCCCTACTGATTACCTGGAGCTTCACGTTATTAGCCCAAAATGCGTTTTCCTTTTTTTTTTTTTTTACGGTACGCGGGCATCTCACCGTTGTGGCCTCTCCCGTTGTGGAGCACAAGCTTCAGACGAGCAGGCTCAGCGGCCATGGCTCAGGGGCCCAGCAGCTCAGGGGCATGTGGGATCCTCCCGGACCGGGGCACGAACCCGCATCCCCTGCATGGGCAGGCGGACTCTCAACCACTGCGCCACCTGGGAAGCCCTTCTCCTTTATATTGATTAAATTAAAGCAACTGGGAAAAGTATGCAGTAAAAAGTAGAGAACACATTCTGCTGTTGCAGTTTTCTTTAGAGTTTCTCCCGCGAGTTCTCCCGCGAGTTTCTCTGTTCACCCCTCCCCTACCTCCACATCTTCCATCTTCCCTACCTCCCCTGCGGCTCATCCCTTCCCCCACCTACCGCTACATCTGGTTCCTTAGCCTCTTTCTAGAAGTAGAGCGCTTGCTCTCGAGCCTTAGTTTAGTTAACGGTCGTCTGAAGAGACGCGGAAGGAGGACTTCTGAAGAGGAGGACAAAATAAGGTAAGAAATTCGGCATTTTAGGGAGGAGAGAATAATTTATACCTCAGGAGAAAGAGTTGAGACCTATATGTTCTCCTGTTACCAGAGAAAGCATGGTAATTCAGATTTTGATTTTTCTCTCAGGCTTTTTCTGTAAGAGATAAGAGCCGAGTAAGTGGTGTTTGTATAACTATGTCTGAATAGACAGTGTCTCGGGAAGTCTATCAGTTGTTCTTGAACAGTACGTTTACTGTTTGTTCTCCTGGAGAATCAGTTGCCAAGGCAGCGATGAAAAGCCAGTGAAGTTCCTGGAGTTGGTCCTTGAATTGCGAAGTTGGGGGTGGGGGTGGAGCTAGGTTTGAAATGCTGCGGGAGGGAATATTGAGTAGATAACTTAAGTGTGATTAGCGGCGTACCCTCTTTGCTGTTTACTCTCACATGCGGGTAGTGGAGCGTATGCCGGGCGCCAGTTTGTTCCGCTTGCACTTTTGTTTTTTGCGGTATGCGGGCCTCTCACTGCTGTGGCCCCTCCCACCGCGGAGCACGGGCTCGGTACCCAGAGGCTCCAGACGCGCAGGCCCAGCGGCCATGGCTCACGGGCCCAGCCGCTCTGGGGCTGGTGGGCTCCTCCCGGAGCGGTGCCGAACCCGTGTCCCCTGGGTAGGCAGGCGGACTGTCAACCACTGCGCCACCAGGGAGACCCTCTCGTGCAGTTTTTCTTTTTTCTTTTTTGTTTCCTCGGGGTTTCTTTGTGAAAGCAGAGGTACTGAGCAATACAAGCAAGATAGCTATTTTAACTTAAATGATTTAAAACTTGTAATTTTAGTTATCAAATGTCAAAATGTTGATTCACTTGACAAAAAGCGTCTGATTTAATTTGGCATATAAAGAATGGTACTCTCTTTTGACCAGTGTTTCTTAAAGTCTCTCGATCTAAGTAAACACAGTTTACATTTTCCTCAATAAAGGAAGTAACTCCCTCCTTTGCTTTTATGACTTACCACTTTTAAAGTTTGTGGGAAAACATTATTTTAAACATTATTTGATGCATAGACAAGAAAAATGTGAGTAGATGTGAAAAATTTAAAAATATGTTTAAGGTATATTCTGCACAGTTCATAAAACATATTAACTGTTAGATGTGTAGAATCCAGGACCATTTATTATTGCTTATTTTTTTGTTGTGTTTTGGAAAAGAAGCCTTGAACCCTGCAGGTAAACTAATTTACAGTTGCCTTCTAATCTAGTTTTTACATACAGGTTTTTGTAAGATATCTATAAAGAATGGAGCATTTGTTACGCCAGTGCTTGTTTTGCTTTGTGTTACAAGTTTCCTCTCTTTTAAGTAAGAAACGGCAAATATTTTCACTGATATAGGGTACTTCAGTTGAGTTATAAACAGGTGTAATAGTTTTTGCTTATAATTTACTTTTTGCTATATGTATAAAGATATATTTTTAATTACTTACAGAAAAATGGCGGAAGCAGACCAGGCTGGGAAACTGTTCATAGGAGGCCTCCATGCTGACACCAATGAAAATTCTCTTGAAGTGGTATTTGGGAAATATGGTCACATTATGGAAGGTAATTTTTAGAACCTATATATATACATACACACACACACACACACACACACACACACACACACACACACACACACATATATATGTTCGAAGCAAATGTGTATTAAACATACACCATTGAACAGCTAAGTTAAAGTGCTTTTTCTATTTGTAACACACGAGCAGTTTTTTTTAAAGTTTCTGTTTTTTATTAGGAAAGCACTGGGCAATGAGGGAAATTGTACAACTTAGGGGCTCCTACTACTGAGAAGGGAAAAAAGCAGCGTTTCTTTCTTCACCCCAGCCACGCTTTGCAGCATGCTGGGTTTTACTTACCTGACCAGGGATCAAGCCCACGCACAGTGGCATGCGGCATGTGGATCTTAGTTGCCTGACGAGGGATCAGACCCGTGTCCCCTTCATTGGGAACGTGGAGTCTTATCCACTGGACCACCAGGGAAGTCCCAGGGCTTTTTAAACATACTGGGGTCATAGGACATGAAATGGGATGAGATATGCTAGCTGTAGAATGGTTGAAATTACTGACTCTCTTTTTAAACTACTAGAAATGATATAAAATGGAAAGGGTTTTTTTGCTTTATTTGTTTTTGGTGTTTGTTTTGTTTTTAAGTAACTTCCGGGAGGCTGTTACTGCACTGTGTCCATAACATGAAATTAAGGAGGCCTTATGAGAAAGTGTCAAAGGATGGATTATTTTGAAAATATGAAACGTTCAATTTTATGTGCAATTTAAATTAAAAATATTTATGTATATTACAGTTATGTTGATGAAGGATCAGAAAAAAAAACAAGTCTAGAGGCTTTGCTTTTATTACTTTTGAGAATCCTGCAGATGCAAAGGATGCTGTCCAAGATATGAATGGAAAAGTAAGAGACTTTAATAATATTTTGTGTTCTCCATTTATTACTATTTCAAGATTTTTTTTTCTTATTTTTTAAAGTAACATGATGCCATATAAGCCTTCACTCTCCATTTTGTCACGTACGTATTGGATTGTCCGGTTGGAAGGAGATTGACATTAACGTGACCGTTAACAATATATTTTAAACCTGTTTTAGCATTCAAATGTAAAAGTAAATGAGTTTTAGCCTGTAGAGCTCTCCCCAATATCCCGTACTGTCATTTTGAAGTCTCGACTTTTTTGTACTTCAGAGTCACTCTTCCTTGTGTCATTGTTACAAATAATCATTTGTCCCTTACAACTGTACTTTTAATTGCATCTTTGCTCAAAGAATTCTTTTATATTGTAGGTAATATTTTTCCCATTTTATGTGGCAGGTACTATCTTTTTATATTCATCATCCTGTGAATTGTTCATTGTTAAAAGTACTTCCAGTGCATCTCAGTTCTCATAGTGTGGAACACATACATTAATTCCCTTTGTCCTATAGCTTGGTTTCTGGTATGCTGCAGGCACTTGGCACATGTTGACCCTTTTACTTTACTTTCATATTTTAAGGTATGGTAGTACCTAAAAGTTGATCTTGACTCATGATTTTATTTTGGGTGCAGAGGTAAATTTGTGTCATGAAGGATAGTAGACCCCCATTATTTGTTTGTTTTCAAGCACAAGAACGTGTAGTCCGTGTAGACATTATTCTTCAATTCTTTATTCAACAGATATTTTATTGCCAGGCATTGCTTTAGCAATTGATTAATGGTTGTGGGTACTACAAAATGCCTATTTTCTTGGACACTTGTGTTGTAGGGTGAAAGATGAGAAACGTACAAGTAAAAATAAATACAATTTCATATGAAAAATATTAAGGAAAATAAAGTAGGTAATTTCATTAGAGCTTAAGGGGAGTGGTTTTCTATACATATAGATCTAAGAATGTTAAATCCTGAATGTTGGAAGGGAGGCAGCCATTCATCAGTCTGTGGGAAATATTTTGGACCCAGAAACAGAAAAGGAGGCCCTAATGTGGGAGCACATGGCTCTTGAGGCTGTTTGTATTGGGCCAGGGCCCATCCATATCCACCAGAAGTCTTAGTAGGAATTCAGCATTTAAAATTGTTTTCCAAGGATAACATGAAACAGCTAGAGTGTTTTACTTAGAGCAATTATATGATGATTTGAATTATGTTTTCAAAAATCACATTGGCATCTATAGAAGGTTAATGTAGGAAGTTGTTGGAAGATTAAGAAGTGTAAGCATTTCTGAAACATAAGAATATGAAGTACCACTATAAGAAGTTACTCTTGGGGGACATGTACAAACAATTGAATAAGGCAAGAAATGTTAAGGACCAAATAAGTGCTCTATTTAAAAAAAAAAAATCAAGGAAATTATTAGAAGTAAATACAGAAGAACAATCATGTTGGAAAATTTTCTTTCCCTTAATATTTAAGAAATGCTAAAAACAATTAAAGTAGGAATAACCATTTTGAATAAATAACTGGATCATTTTATTTTTTAAATGACACGTATACTTTTATATACCCTTGGGACACTGAAAACTTTGAATGGTAGAAGTAGAGAAAGGAAGTGAGTTTAGTTCTCCATTATAGAAAATAAAAGGGTATATTCTCTCATGATAAGTGAGAGGTATTAATCTTCTTTTAATACCAGAGGACATTTCAGGGAGCTCTAATTGCCAATACGTACACTTTGTGTTGGATGACTTAATGAAAGGCAGTTACTCATTAAGTCTCATTTATCTGGCATGGTGAAGGACACAATCATTTCAGAAGAAAATGTTTGCTTTGGGGAAAAAAGACTGATCTTGGACTAGTGCAGTAGTAAATAAATTTGATGTGATGTTATTAATGTTATACTTAATCTGTTTAGTCTTTGGATGGAAAGGCAATTAAGGTAGAGCAAGCCAACAAACGATCTTTGGAAAGCGGTGGTACACAGAGACCACAACCTCCTGCAAGAAACAGGGGCCATCTGAGAAATCCGAGACATGGAAGAGGAAGAAATCGAAGAGGAGGAAATAGAAGAGGTGGAAATGGAAGAGGAGGAAGTGGGAGCGCAAGAGAGCATCCCTCACCTGGAGGACACCTGGGTAATGTTTTGAAATACAAGGCTGCAACCAGAGGACCGAAAAATAGTAGGTTTAACTGTATAGAAACCTCTCAGTTTTTATTCCATCCTTTATGAGCAAAGTAGTGTGTAAGAACTATCAGATGATGACTCACATTGATAGTCAGAAGTATTTCTAAGTGGTGAAGAATTATTGTAGTTATAAAATGACTTAACTAGGTAATGTGCAAAACGTTAATCACCTTACAGGGGAATAGCATAAATTTTAAACTAAATTCAGTCTCTTTTACCATTATTACTAATTGCCTCTTTTCTTCGAGAATTTTTCTACCGAGTTTCCTACTGTTGATCATACATTAGAATTTTTCACTTTAGGACCGATAACTTGATATGAGTTTAAATCAATGATTCATTCATAATCTCTTAAAAATACATTGGTTAATTTTATTCTGAGAGTAGCCTTATTGCATCATAAAAATACTAGAGAATCTTGAAAACTCCACAACAGAAAATAAAAGTCACTCAGAATATCCACAATTCAGGGCGAAACACTTCATATTTTAGGTTTCACCTTGCAGTATTTGTCTTAAGTATATGTGTTCAGACATCTAAGCAAATCTCCATTGTCATTTTGATATGAGGCTTTTCTACCTGGGTCTGTGGTTTGCATTTGGGAAAATACCTTAGGGAAATAAATAGAGCTTTAGATTCTAAAAGGTGTCTTTGACCCAGGAAAAGAGTAAAAAACTCTGCTTCAGAAATATGTATGTTTTCTTTGTGTGTGTATTAGAGGAGGAAGTCGTTGAAAATGCCTTTTTTTGGATTTTTTTCAGAGAAGTTTTCTACTTAGTAAGAAAAGGAGGAAAAGCACTTTGCATTTCAAAAACTTCCATATATTTAACAACCTCTGCTTCATCTATTAACCAGAACCAGTCTTCAGAAATAAAACGTTTAGTTTCTTTTTGTGCTAATTCCATGTGTGAATTTTAGGAAATGTTTTTTGAAAGTTCAGTTAGAGGGTGTGCCCATTTTAAGATAACACAGTTTTGTTCTTTTCCCACTATCTTGAGCTTGAGAAAAGTTGACCAGTTCATATTCTGCCATGTGTAAGAGTACTCATTTTTTCTTGCCTGTGGCACTACCGGGGAATTGGAATACATCTAAACACCTTTCTGGTTCGAAAGGTAACACATCAATTTTCAGTATTTAGTGTGCATTTCTTAAATACTATTAAAATTGAACAGAACATAGCCCTTTTGACTGAGAAATGAACATTAAGAGTTGATCTGTGAATAACACAGGCCTGAACTGTTGATCAACTTACAAGCAGATTTTGTTTTTCAATAAATACATATAAGATCACTACGTGATCCAAGGTTGGTTGAATCCATGGATGCAGAACTAGGGATACTGGACCAAGTGTAAAGTTATAAGCAGATATTCTCCAGCAAAGGGAGTTATTTGTATGTATGTACTTAACTTTTAGGTAATGCATTTTTTATTCATCCTTTTTATTTTTAATGCTTTGATTTATACCTAGGATGTTGTGTTTTTCAAAAGCTTCCTTGACACCAGAATTATATAACTAATAACTTACCATCTTCCTCCTAAAATGATGAAAAATTCAGTTTTACATTTAATTTATCCAGGTTTTTCTGTACTCTCTCTCTTCTCCCCAGAGCACTTTCATACCAGTGGTTCTTCAGTTTTTTTCCTAGATTTTCCAAACTGACTTTTACGGTAAGTCTTTGAACTCTACTGACTTCTGTGTCATATGAGGAAACAATCATATTGGTTTAGACAGATAGGAAAGCTGAAGACTGGAGTAATGGTTTAGTGAAAATTTATAACAATAAGTGAAACTTGCCCAATGAAAAAATGTTGATTCTGCTTAACTAAAAAGATTTCATTTAAACACAGGTCTTGGTGGACACACTCCTAGTCCCAACGCGAGTTCTTCCCGGGGAGCCTTTCCAGTTAAAAGAGGACCATGTTCCAGAAGTGGAGGTCCTCCTCCTAAGAGATGTTGCCAAGGGCGAAGCAGTAGGGGGGTGGGAAGACAAGGTAAATGCTATATAATGCAGAGACAGTTGTTTCTAATTAATGAAAGGGAGCTATTTTAAACAGAATGTTTAAGCAAAATGGAAAGTGAGAAGTATATGGACATGTTAACCAATCACTAATTTATTGATTGATTTGTGGTTGGGAAATAACTTGTCAGTTTTTGATTATAGATGTAGTAGGTGATTAGCACTGCAGTGGGGAAAACATTGCTTGTAAGTCCATGTTGGCTATAGAATTCCTCTTAATTTAAGTTGCTGCTAACACTTTTTGGTTAGTAGGCTTCTTTATCACATAGTTTCAATATCAGAATTTTCATGAAAACTATGTCCTGTGAGAGAACGTTCTGGTCTGTAGACTAGTTTAGCTATGTATATTGGCTAGCTGGTTTTATTAATTATTATAAACAATAATTGAAACTTGCCATATGAACTGTAGTTTGTGCTCTTAACTTTTCTAGCACTGTTTTCTGATCCGTAATATGGTAGAGACTTGAAACAGCCATTATCAAATTGCCCTTTTACGTGTAGAATATGAATGAAGCCAAATGTAGCACGATATTGACTTCAAAACACAACAGAAGCTAAGAAGCCTACCCTTTCCATTAGTAGATGGTTAGCCTAGTGAACAAACAAGAGAAGAGAACAAACAAGGTCCTAGTGACCTCCAGGAATGAGGAATAAGAATTAACACAGGAAGAGAACGTTATTTATGGGAGATAGTTTCATATTTTGGGAGCGGTACAGTGTTTTTCAAATGAGCCCTTTATTGCTAATAAACAAGAGAAGTCACTATTGCTATCCTCATACAAGGTCCATAATTAAGGTTGTACACTTAAAGGAGAGAGCCGACCACTTGGTGGTTGAATATGTGACAGTAGTTACCAAAAATCAATGTTTTGCTCAAAGTCTGAGAAGTGTTCCCTACTGCTGGTAATCTAAAGGTTATGCCAACTGTATGGGGAACGGGAGATGTCAGAAAATACAATGTTCAGTGGTACCATTGAAAGGGAAACGAAAATGTGCGTAAATGGAATTTTAGAAGGGGTAGTTTTTTTAAATGACTTTGGAGAGTGGAAGGCTATCAGACTTTGGGATTTTTCTTTGAAACATTACTGTCAATTCTGAGATACTTACATAAGCATTTTTAAATTAAAGGTTCAGGATCACATGGAAGAGAAAATTGTGGAGGTCCTCCTCGTAGAGAGCCAGTCTCTTTTCGGAGAGTTGGCTATATGTCACAGAGATGGTGGTTATGCTACTAAAGATAGGTAATAGGAAGCACAGTATATGAATTAAGTCATGGTTCGTTTTGTTGTTCTTGTTGAAATTTACCTAACACAAAATTGAACATTTAAAAGTGAACAGTTCAGTAACATTTAGCACACTTAACAGTGTTATGCAACCACCAGCTCTGTTCAGTTCCAAAACATTTCATTACCCCAGAATAACATTAATCAGCAGTCACACCCAATTTCTCCCCCCTTGTCCCCGGTAGGTACCCACCTGTGTCCTTATCTATGAATTTATCTACACCTGAATATATCATACTAATGGAAGCACACAATATGTGACCTTTATTATCCAGCTTTCCCTTAGCATAAATATTTTCAAGGATCATTCATGCTGTAGCGTGAATCAGTACTTCAGACCTTCTTTTTTTTGGCTGACTAAATATTCCATTATATGTGTGGTTAACATGGTTTGTTTATCCATCTGTGTGAGTTATTCCCATCATGGTGCTGTCATGAATACTCCTGTACAAGCATTTGGGTACCTGTTTTCAATTCTTTTTGAGTGTATGTATACTTAAGGAGTGGAATTCCTGGGACATAGAGGAATTCTTTACATTTTTTAAGAAACTGCTAATCTTTGCCACAGAGCCTGTACTATTTTACATTTCTGCCACGCACATATACTTGGTTTGTTTCTCTGCATCTGCACCAACACTTGATATATTCTGTCTGTCTATTTTTCATTATAGCCAGTGTGATACGTGCAAAGTAGATATTTCATTTGGGGTTTGAATTTCATTTCCCTAATAAATATGTTGAGCAGGTTTTCATGTCCTTGTTGCTCATTGTATATCTCCTTTAAACAAAAGTATATTCAAGTCCTTTGCCCATTTAACAGTTTTTGTCTTTTTGCTGTCTTGAGTTCTTAAATATTCTGGATATGATAAGTTGCATTTAAAATTGTAGCTGCTTTATTTCAGTTATTCAAGGAGAGATTATCCACACTCCTGAGCCAGCAAGGATTATACTCCACCACGTAGACGCTATGCACACAGTTATTACGGACATTCAAATTCTCGGAATGATCATCCCTCTAGAGGACATAGGTAATATAAAATGTTGTGTTTATATCAAATAAAAACCTTCGTTTCAATTATGTTATTGTGACACATAATTTAAATTGATGACATAATTTATGACATTCTTTTCAATTCAGTGACCGTGATGGCTATGGTGGAAATCGTGATAGAGATTATTCTGAATATTGAAGTGGAAGCTTTTACAGGGATTCATATGGGAGTTACGGTAAGAGTCCAGTTACAACTTGTAAATCATAGAATTAGACTTAACCAGATCGTTGTTTACTCTACTTTTACTTCAGTTCCTCAAAGGTAAAAGTATGTTTAGCATGTCCTTTTAGATAAGTTAAAGACCTTTGAATGGTTTTGTTAATAGCTCACTTAAAATAAAAGGCTATGAAGGGTAAATGGGCAGTCTCATCTTTTTTTCTCATTACAGAAAACCAATTTTAACATTATTATGATTTTTTATTTTTATTTTGTGTGCGGGACACGGGCCTCTCACCATCGTGGCCCCTCCCGTTGCGGAGCACAGGCTCCTGACGCGGAGTCCCAGAGGCCATGCATGGCCCACGGTCCCAACCGCTCCCCGGCATGTGGGATCCTCCTGGACCGGGGCACGAACCCGTGTCCCCTGCATCGGCAGTCGGACTGTCAACCACTGCGCCACCAGGGAAGCCCCACTGAATCTTGTTAAAAGTTGCCACTCGACTGATTATTTAAAAATGCTAAAATAGGGGCTTTTACTTTCAAAGAAACTACTTAGGCTGAAAAATATTGCTCGCTCTTTTAAAGAAATGTAGAAGCCCTTCACCGTTGCTACCTAGTTTATATTTTCATAGCAGAGAGAGCTGAAGCTTATCTTTTCAAATATTTAGCACTGTAAGTCATGTTATATGATCCCAGAAAAATTTGTAATGTTTAGCGTTTGTTTATCAATCAGTAACTTCCCATGTGACTCCCGTGGTGCACCAGCAGCACGAAGGGCCCCTGTGACTTACGGTGGAAGCAGTCGCTGTGATAGCAATATGAGAGATGGATATGGAGGAGGTCCGGAAGGTTACTCCAGCAGGCAAAGTAATACTTATTCAAGGGGTCGAAAGCGTAGAAGACAGGAACAATGAGGGTTTCCACCCTCTGTGAATAGGGAGTACCTTGCTCCCCGTGACTCATACAGTAGCTCAGTTTGTGGGGCTTCCAGACGAGGTTATGCGGGAAGCCAATCTGATATTAAAAATTAACACTCAGTCATGCACCAAATGTTCGTTACAAAGGAAAAGTTTAAGTTGTTTTCCTTAATTGATGCTTGAACACTACTAAAAGAAAAATGTTGGTTTGGGGGGAAGAGGCATATATTAACTTTTCCTCTAGGAAGTTTCAGACAAAGGGGAAACATGGAATTATTCAGAGGACTTTCATGTTGTTAATGTTAATTGAAAAGTAGAAGTCGTGTTTCAAATGTTCAAAATTTTCAGAGTAAAAAAATTTCGTGAAATATGTTTTGTTGATGATACTGCTGAGTTAAACAAGCATAAAACTTTTGTTTGGAGGGTGAATTGTGCTGTTTGCCTAAACTTTTCCTTTGTACGTGAATGTATTCAAAATTAAGCAATGTGTTATTTCTCCATCGCAAGCTGTGACTGTTTTCCAGTTAGGCTAAAGAAATTACATGTTCCTTTTTGAAAGCTTGTAAACATGTAAAAGGTTTGAGAAGTCTCCAAAAAGGCTGAGAAACAATGCTTGCATTATTAGTGAAAGTCGATGTGTCTTTATCCCTTTAAAGCCATAGTATAGATGAAAGGAAAATTGAGACAGGTGACTGTAAAGAGTTTAAGAAATCTTGAGGTTAAGTATCTATTTTCTGATCCATATTCAAGTGGCAGATGACCAACGTGGGAATAATGGTTATAAAACCAATTTTCCACTCAATGTAAATGGAACCAGTTAACTTTTCTGAGTATATATATCTTAGTGAAAGTTAGTACCCCTAGATTTTAAGACATTGGGAAACGTTTTAAGTAATACTGATTTTAACTTTATGTTGGTGTGCTTGATGTAACACAAAGGGTTTCGTAATATACTCATAAGTATAGAGTTATCTGGAGGGTTAAGGGTTTTTTGTCAGTGACTTCAGGTGACATTTAATGAGTAATGCTTACAATTTGGGAAGAAGCTGGAGTGTAAAAACTTTAAGCCAAATTGGAATCTGCAAAACTAGTACAGAAATCTGCAATTTCCTTTTAAAGGAACAGCAAAAATGAAGTTCAGGGGAAGGAGAGTATTATTTGAGCCAAACTGAGGATTATAACTCAGGAGACAGACTCAGAAAGTTCTGAGGACTGTTCTACCTGTTAGAAGTCAAAGGCATGGTTACATTCATTTTGAAGAGAAAGGACAGTATATCACATCAAAGTGACATACAGATATTTTACATGAAGATCAGCAGGGATACGTAGTCTGGGTAAGCAGGTACAAAGTGAGCAGCAAGTCAACATGATCCCAGTACAGAGCTGGGAAAGAACAGTATTCTTTTTAAGAAGTTACAGCCTAAGTGTCAGAGGAAGGTAAAATAATTGACCTTTATGATCAGGAAGGCAATCTTGTCTTTGAGGAACTCTGGTTAATGTGTAATGCAGATATTAGGGAGGGAGGGAGGATGTCTCAATGACCACAGAATTTTATGTTTAATTTTTCTTGGCTGGCCTTAAAGTACTGTATTTCATAAAATCCTACGGGGCATGAAAGGTTTGCTTTTAGTATCTAACATATCAGATTGATGAGTCAAATCCTTAAAAGGAAGGATAAAGCAAACGAAGTTTCGAACCCAAAACTGAACCGTTTACTTTTTCCTGAGTACCTGTTCATGAAAAACCCATAAAACTCTTAAGTGTTTAACAGTTGGGTGATCTTCAAAATACAGGGATACTGTGGGTTTGGTTCCAGAACAGTAAAGCAAGTCATGGTTTTTCTCAATTTCACGGCTTCTTATGTAACCCAGTCTTTGCTATTAACAGAAAACATGTATTTCTCCACTAGTTTTTAAGAGAAATGTGTTTGTTCGTTTGTTCCTCGTGTGTAAAAATACTCATTGTGTTCCCAGTGAATTGAAGCTTCTTGCTCTTCATGCCAAGAGTTGGGCATGAGACAGGCGGTTAAGCAAGTAAAGTGAGGATTTATTTAAGCAAGAATATGCCCTCAGGGAGAGCAGGCAGTTAGGTGAGGAGCTGCTGCCCTGGGTTCCATTGGCAAGCCAGTTATGAGGGGCATACAAAGGAAGGGGTGGCATACTCTTTGGGGAAGCAGGAGTTTGGGGGTCAAATTCCCTGTTTCTTTGCAGCTCCAGAAGGGATTTTTGTCCTTATTTAGCTTAATCAGAAGTGTCATGGCCTCACTGCACGGTGTGTGCTGCTTGTCTGCAAGGCTAATTTTATTGTAAGGAGAGCATAATGAGCAACAGGTTACATTTGGAAGTAGGAGATTCCTGTCTTTCCTCATCTCTCTTTGTCTGCCTTCAGGACACTTACCACCGAAAATGTGCAGTTTCCTGTCAGTCTGGAGGTTCCTGTTTTTCTTTGTCGGCCCATGGACCTCTGCTCTTTACCAGGTGCTTGATTTCCTGCCACCTGGCCCCTCTTCCATTACTCTGCTCATATCTAGCTACTCGCCTGCTGTAGCAATTACAGTCATCTTAACCTCACAGTCCTTTAATTGCATTGCAGTCACTGAAAAACATGCTTAACATCCAGATTGAATTTTGTTCATGAATGAGTGATATCCAAACCTCTCTAAGAGGATTTTCTCAGACACCATCTGAGATTTAATATCAATTGTTTTTCCTCTCTTGTTTCTTTCCTGTCAGGCAGAGGATTAAAATATTAAACAATCATTATTGAAATACTAACAATTCTTTGATTTCCTACTATATACTGAACTTGTCCCTTCCAGTAGACTTGCTTGGAAGCTGCCGGTTGGCCTACATATTAGGTAGAAACCATAAAACCCCTGAATTAGGGAACAGTTATAACTTTGCCTGATTTAAAGATCAGCTTTTGTATAATGCATACAGCTGTTTTCTATCTAGACTATGGAAAGTGTCCCAAGAAATACTAACTGATCACCATCAACTGATCAACTGGTGTTTACATGAACACATTTCATTGCATAGTTTTCTCAAGTGCTCAATAATGGTTAATATACGATTAAGACACTACCAATGCAAAGCATTAACACCACAGATCTGGGCTTCCCTAGTGGCCCAGTGGTTGAGAGTTCGGCTGCCGATGCAGGGGACACAGGTTCGTGCCCCGGTCCGGGAGGATCCCACATGCCGCGGAGCGGTTGGGCCCGTGAGCCATGGCCGCTGAGACTGGCTTCTGGAGCCTGTGCTTTGCAATGGGAGGGGCCACAACGGTGAGAGGCCGGCATACCGCAAAAGAAAAAACCAAAAACCAAAACAGTTTCATGATTTGGACCAGTCTCTAAAAAAGGCAGGATTACAAATTAACCTCAGGCTCCCACTTAATATAAAAGTAATGACAATATTTTCACACTTTTGTTTTGAACCCTGAATTATGTTTTCGGCGTTGTGCTCAATGTGCTCAGTACATCATTTAACCTCACAATAACCCTATCTGATAATTCTTTATCATCTTGTTTTCGTAGACTGGGTAAATTTAAGAGTTTAGGTAGCTTACCCAGTTTCATATAACTACTAAATTTTGAAGTTTAGATTATTTTCTGTCTGCCTGACTTCGTATCATATTAAATCACTATACGCATTATATCTTCTAGACATTCATATTTCTGTTTCAGATTATTCTAACAGTTCCACTAAAAAAATTAAGTAAGTAGCCTATCTGCATAGCAAGCAAAATGCTTCATGATCTGGTCCTCCCCATTTTACATCTATCAAGAAATCCCTGAACTCTCCCTACTGATTACCTGGAGCTTCACGTTATTAGCCCAAAATGCGTTTTCCTTTTTTTTTTTTTTACGGTACGCGGGCATCTCACCGTTGTGGCCTCTCCCGTTGTGGAGCACAAGCTTCAGACGAGCAGGCTCAGCGGCCATGGCTCAGGGGCCCAGCAGCTCAGGGGCATGTGGGATCCTCCCGGACCGGGGCACGAACCCGCATCCCCTGCATGGGCAGGCGGACTCTCAACCACTGCGCCACCTGGGAAGCCCTTCTCCTTTATATTGATTAAATTAAAGCAACTGGGAAAAGTATGCAGTAAAAAGTAGAGAACACATTCTGCTGTTGCAGTTTTCTTTAGAGTTTCTCCCGCGAGTTCTCCCGCGAGTTTCTCTGTTCACCCCTCCCCTACCTCCACATCTTCCATCTTCCCTACCTCCCCTGCGGCTCATCCCTTCCCCCACCTACCGCTACATCTGGTTCCTTAGCCTCTTTCTAGAAGTAGAGCGCTTGCTCTCGAGCCTTAGTTTAGTTAACGGTCGTCTGAAGAGACGCGGAAGGAGGACTTCTGAAGAGGAGGACAAAATAAGGTAAGAAATTCGGCATTTTAGGGAGGAGAGAATAATTTATACCTCAGGAGAAAGAGTTGAGACCTATATGTTCTCCTGTTACCAGAGAAAGCATGGTAATTCAGATTTTGATTTTTCTCTCAGGCTTTTTCTGTAAGAGATAAGAGCCGAGTAAGTGGTGTTTGTATAACTATGTCTGAATAGACAGTGTCTCGGGAAGTCTATCAGTTGTTCTTGAACAGTACGTTTACTGTTTGTTCTCCTGGAGAATCAGTTGCCAAGGCAGCGATGAAAAGCCAGTGAAGTTCCTGGAGTTGGTCCTTGAATTGCGAAGTTGGGGGTGGGGGTGGAGCTAGGTTTGAAATGCTGCGGGAGGGAATATTGAGTAGATAACTTAAGTGTGATTAGCGGCGTACCCTCTTTGCTGTTTACTCTCACATGCGGGTAGTGGAGCGTATGCCGGGCGCCAGTTTGTTCCGCTTGCACTTTTGTTTTTTGCGGTATGCGGGCCTCTCACTGCTGTGGCCCCTCCCACCGCGGAGCACGGGCTCGGTACCCAGAGGCTCCAGACGCGCAGGCCCAGCGGCCATGGCTCACGGGCCCAGCCGCTCTGGGGCTGGTGGGCTCCTCCCGGAGCGGTGCCGAACCCGTGTCCCCTGGGTAGGCAGGCGGACTGTCAACCACTGCGCCACCAGGGAGACCCTCTCGTGCAGTTTTTCTTTTTTCTTTTTTGTTTCCTCGGGGTTTCTTTGTGAAAGCAGAGGTACTGAGCAATACAAGCAAGATAGCTATTTTAACTTAAATGATTTAAAACTTGTAATTTTAGTTATCAAATGTCAAAATGTTGATTCACTTGACAAAAAGCGTCTGATTTAATTTGGCATATAAAGAATGGTACTCTCTTTTGACCAGTGTTTCTTAAAGTCTCTCGATCTAAGTAAACACAGTTTACATTTTCCTCAATAAAGGAAGTAACTCCCTCCTTTGCTTTTATGACTTACCACTTTTAAAGTTTGTGGGAAAACATTATTTTAAACATTATTTGATGCATAGACAAGAAAAATGTGAGTAGATGTGAAAAATTTAAAAATATGTTTAAGGTATATTCTGCACAGTTCATAAAACATATTAACTGTTAGATGTGTAGAATCCAGGACCATTTATTATTGCTTATTTTTTTGTTGTGTTTTGGAAAAGAAGCCTTGAACCCTGCAGGTAAACTAATTTACAGTTGCCTTCTAATCTAGTTTTTACATACAGGTTTTTGTAAGATATCTATAAAGAATGGAGCATTTGTTACGCCAGTGCTTGTTTTGCTTTGTGTTACAAGTTTCCTCTCTTTTAAGTAAGAAACGGCAAATATTTTCACTGATATAGGGTACTTCAGTTGAGTTATAAACAGGTGTAATAGTTTTTGCTTATAATTTACTTTTTGCTATATGTATAAAGATATATTTTTAATTACTTACAGAAAAATGGCGGAAGCAGACCAGGCTGGGAAACTGTTCATAGGAGGCCTCCATGCTGACACCAATGAAAATTCTCTTGAAGTGGTATTTGGGAAATATGGTCACATTATGGAAGGTAATTTTTAGAACCTATATATATACATACACACACACACACACACACACACACACACACACACACATATATATGTTCGAAGCAAATGTGTATTAAACATACACCATTGAACAGCTAAGTTAAAGTGCTTTTTCTATTTGTAACACACGAGCAGTTTTTTTTAAAGTTTCTGTTTTTTATTAGGAAAGCACTGGGCAATGAGGGAAATTGTACAACTTAGGGGCTCCTACTACTGAGAAGGGAAAAAAGCAGCGTTTCTTTCTTCACCCCAGCCACGCTTTGCAGCATGCTGGGTTTTACTTACCTGACCAGGGATCAAGCCCACGCACAGTGGCATGCGGCATGTGGATCTTAGTTGCCTGACGAGGGATCAGACCCGTGTCCCCTTCATTGGGAACGTGGAGTCTTATCCACTGGACCACCAGGGAAGTCCCAGGGCTTTTTAAACATACTGGGGTCATAGGACATGAAATGGGATGAGATATGCTAGCTGTAGAATGGTTGAAATTACTGACTCTCTTTTTAAACTACTAGAAATGATATAAAATGGAAAGGGTTTTTTTGCTTTATTTGTTTTTGGTGTTTGTTTTGTTTTTAAGTAACTTCCGGGAGGCTGTTACTGCACTGTGTCCATAACATGAAATTAAGGAGGCCTTATGAGAAAGTGTCAAAGGATGGATTATTTTGAAAATATGAAACGTTCAATTTTATGTGCAATTTAAATTAAAAATATTTATGTATATTACAGTTATGTTGATGAAGGATCAGAAAAAAAAACAAGTCTAGAGGCTTTGCTTTTATTACTTTTGAGAATCCTGCAGATGCAAAGGATGCTGTCCAAGATATGAATGGAAAAGTAAGAGACTTTAATAATATTTTGTGTTCTCCATTTATTACTATTTCAAGATTTTTTTTTCTAATTTTTTAAAGTAACATGATGCCATATAAGCCTTCACTCTCCATTTTGTCACGTACGTATTGGATTGTCCGGTTGGAAGGAGATTGACATTAACGTGACCGTTAACAATATATTTTAAACCTGTTTTAGCATTCAAATGTAAAAGTAAATGAGTTTTAGCCTGTAGAGCTCTCCCCAATATCCCGTACTGTCATTTTGAAGTCTCGACTTTTTTGTACTTCAGAGTCACTCTTCCTTGTGTCATTGTTACAAATAATCATTTGTCCCTTACAACTGTACTTTTAATTGCATCTTTGCTCAAAGAATTCTTTTATATTGTAGGTAATATTTTTCCCATTTTATGTGGCAGGTACTATCTTTTTATATTCATCATCCTGTGAATTGTTCATTGTTAAAAGTACTTCCAGTGCATCTCAGTTCTCATAGTGTGGAACACATACATTAATTCCCTTTGTCCTATAGCTTGGTTTCTGGTATGCTGCAGGCACTTGGCACATGTTGACCCTTTTACTTTACTTTCATATTTTAAGGTATGGTAGTACCTAAAAGTTGATCTTGACTCATGATTTTATTTTGGGTGCAGAGGTAAATTTGTGTCATGAAGGATAGTAGACCCCCATTATTTGTTTGTTTTCAAGCACAAGAACGTGTAGTCCGTGTAGACATTATTCTTCAATTCTTTATTCAACAGATATTTTATTGCCAGGCATTGCTTTAGCAATTGATTAATGGTTGTGGGTACTACAAAATGCCTATTTTCTTGGACACTTGTGTTCTAGGGTGAAAGATGAGAAACGTACAAGTAAAAATAAATACAATTTCATATGAAAAATATTAAGGAAAATAAAGTAGGTAATTTCATTAGAGCTTAAGGGGAGTGGTTTTCTATACCTATAGATCTAAGAATGTTAAATCCTGAATGTTGGAAGGGAGGCAGCCATTCATCAGTCTGTGGGAAATATTTTGGACCCAGAAACAGAAAAGGAGGCCCTAATGTGGGAGCACATGGCTCTTGAGGCTGTTTGTATTGGGCCAGGGCCCATCCATATCCACCAGAAGTCTTAGTAGGAATTCAGCATTTAAAATTGTTTTCCAAGGATAACATGAAACAGCTAGAGTGTTTTACTTAGAGCAATTATATGATGATTTGAATTATGTTTTCAAAAATCACATTGGCATCTATAGAAGGTTAATGTAGGAAGTTGTTGGAAGATTAAGAAGTGTAAGCATTTCTGAAACATAAGAATATGAAGTACCACTATAAGAAGTTACTCTTGGGGGACATGTACAAACAATTGAATAAGGCAAGAAATGTTAAGGACCAAATAAGTGCTCTATTTAAAAAAAAAAAATCAAGGAAATTATTAGAAGTAAATACAGAAGAACAATCATGTTGGAAAATTTTCTTTCCCTTAATATTTAAGAAATGCTAAAAACAATTAAAGTAGGAATAACCATTTTGAATAAATAACTGGATCATTTTATTTTTTAAATGACACGTATACTTTTATATACCCTTGGGACACTGAAAACTTTGAATGGTAGAAGTAGAGAAAGGAAGTGAGTTTAGTTCTCCATTATAGAAAATAAAAGGGTATATTCTCTCATGATAAGTGAGAGGTATTAATCTTCTTTTAATACCAGAGGACATTTCAGGGAGCTCTAATTGCCAATACGTACACTTTGTGTTGGATGACTTAATGAAAGGCAGTTACTCATTAAGTCTCATTTATCTGGCATGGTGAAGGACACAATCATTTCAGAAGAAAATGTTTGCTTTGGGGAAAAAAGACTGATCTTGGACTAGTGCAGTAGTAAATAAATTTGATGTGATGTTATTAATGTTATACTTAATCTGTTTAGTCTTTGGATGGAAAGGCAATTAAGGTAGAGCAAGCCAACAAACGATCTTTGGAAAGCGGTGGTACACAGAGACCACAACCTCCTGCAAGAAACAGGGGCCATCTGAGAAATCCGAGACATGGAAGAGGAAGAAATCGAAGAGGAGGAAATAGAAGAGGTGGAAATGGAAGAGGAGGAAGTGGGAGCGCAAGAGAGCATCCCTCACCTGGAGGACACCTGGGTAATGTTTTGAAATACAAGGCTGCAACCAGAGGACCGAAAAATAGTAGGTTTAACTGTATAGAAACCTCTCAGTTTTTATTCCATCCTTTATGAGCAAAGTAGTGTGTAAGAACTATCAGATGATGACTCACATTGATAGTCAGAAGTATTTCTAAGTGGTGAAGAATTATTGTAGTTATAAAATGACTTAACTAGGTAATGTGCAAAACGTTAATCACCTTACAGGGGAATAGCATAAATTTTAAACTAAATTCAGTCTCTTTTACCATTATTACTAATTGCCTCTTTTCTTCGAGAATTTTTCTACCGAGTTTCCTACTGTTGATCATACATTAGAATTTTTCACTTTAGGACCGATAACTTGATATGAGTTTAAATCAATGATTCATTCATAATCTCTTAAAAATACATTGGTTAATTTTATTCTGAGAGTAGCCTTATTGCATCATAAAAATACTAGAGAATCTTGAAAACTCCACAACAGAAAATAAAAGTCACTCAGAATATCCACAATTCAGGGCGAAACACTTCATATTTTAGGTTTCACCTTGCAGTATTTGTCTTAAGTATATGTGTTCAGACATCTAAGCAAATCTCCATTGTCATTTTGATATGAGGCTTTTCTACCTGGGTCTGTGGTTTGCATTTGGGAAAATACCTTAGGGAAATAAATAGAGCTTTAGATTCTAAAAGGTGTCTTTGACCCAGGAAAAGAGTAAAAAACTCTGCTTCAGAAATATGTATGTTTTCTTTGTGTGTGTATTAGAGGAGGAAGTCGTTGAAAATGCCTTTTTTTGGATTTTTTTCAGAGAAGTTTTCTACTTAGTAAGAAAAGGAGGAAAAGCACTTTGCATTTCAAAAACTTCCATATATTTAACAACCTCTGCTTCATCTATTAACCAGAACCAGTCTTCAGAAATAAAACGTTTAGTTTCTTTTTGTGCTAATTCCATGTGTGAATTTTAGGAAATGTTTTTTGAAAGTTCAGTTAGAGGGTGTGCCCATTTTAAGATAACACAGTTTTGTTCTTTTCCCACTATCTTGAGCTTGAGAAAAGTTGACCAGTTCATATTCTGCCATGTGTAAGAGTACTCATTTTTTCTTGCCTGTGGCACTACCGGGGAATTGGAATACATCTAAACACCTTTCTGGTTCGAAAGGTAACACATCAATTTTCAGTATTTAGTGTGCATTTCTTAAATACTATTAAAATTGAACAGAACATAGCCCTTTTGACTGAGAAATGAACATTAAGAGTTGATCTGTGAATAACACAGGCCTGAACTGTTGATCAACTTACAAGCAGATTTTGTTTTTCAATAAATACATATAAGATCACTACGTGATCCAAGGTTGGTTGAATCCATGGATGCAGAACTAGGGATACTGGACCAAGTGTAAAGTTATAAGCAGATATTCTCCAGCAAAGGGAGTTATTTGTATGTATGTACTTAACTTTTAGGTAATGCATTTTTTATTCATCCTTTTTATTTTTAATGCTTTGATTTATACCTAGGATGTTGTGTTTTTCAAAAGCTTCCTTGACACCAGAATTATATAACTAATAACTTACCATCTTCCTCCTAAAATGATGAAAAATTCAGTTTTACATTTAATTTATCCAGGTTTTTCTGTACTCTCTCTCTTCTCCCCAGAGCACTTTCATACCAGTGGTTCTTCAGTTTTTTTCCTAGATTTTCCAAACTGACTTTTACGGTAAGTCTTTGAACTCTACTGACTTCTGTGTCATATGAGGAAACAATCATATTGGTTTAGACAGATAGGAAAGCTGAAGACTGGAGTAATGGTTTAGTGAAAATTTATAACAATAAGTGAAACTTGCCCAATGAAAAAATGTTGATTCTGCTTAACTAAAAAGATTTCATTTAAACACAGGTCTTGGTGGACACACTCCTAGTCCCAACGCGAGTTCTTCCCGGGGAGCCTTTCCAGTTAAAAGAGGACCATGTTCCAGAAGTGGAGGTCCTCCTCCTAAGAGATGTTGCCAAGGGCGAAGCAGTAGGGGGGTGGGAAGACAAGGTAAATGCTATATAATGCAGAGACAGTTGTTTCTAATTAATGAAAGGGAGCTATTTTAAACAGAATGTTTAAGCAAAATGGAAAGTGAGAAGTATATGGACATGTTAACCAATCACTAATTTATTGATTGATTTGTGGTTGGGAAATAACTTGTCAGTTTTTGATTATAGATGTAGTAGGTGATTAGCACTGCAGTGGGGAAAACATTGCTTGTAAGTCCATGTTGGCTATAGAATTCCTCTTAATTTAAGTTGCTGCTAACACTTTTTGGTTAGTAGGCTTCTTTATCACATAGTTTCAATATCAGAATTTTCATGAAAACTATGTCCTGTGAGAGAACGTTCTGGTCTGTAGACTAGTTTAGCTATGTATATTGGCTAGCTGGTTTTATTAATTATTATAAACAATAATTGAAACTTGCCATATGAACTGTAGTTTGTGCTCTTAACTTTTCTAGCACTGTTTTCTGATCCGTAATATGGTAGAGACTTGAAACAGCCATTATCAAATTGCCCTTTTACGTGTAGAATATGAATGAAGCCAAATGTAGCACGATATTGACTTCAAAACACAACAGAAGCTAAGAAGCCTACCCTTTCCATTAGTAGATGGTTAGCCTAGTGAACAAACAAGAGAAGAGAACAAACAAGGTCCTAGTGACCTCCAGGAATGAGGAATAAGAATTAACACAGGAAGAGAACGTTATTTATGGGAGATAGTTTCATATTTTGGGAGCGGTACAGTGTTTTTCAAATGAGCCCTTTATTGCTAATAAACAAGAGAAGTCACTATTGCTATCCTCATACAAGGTCCATAATTAAGGTTGTACACTTAAAGGAGAGAGCCGACCACTTGGTGGTTGAATATGTGACAGTAGTTACCAAAAATCAATGTTTTGCTCAAAGTCTGAGAAGTGTTCCCTACTGCTGGTAATCTAAAGGTTATGCCAACTGTATGGGGAACGGGAGATGTCAGAAAATACAATGTTCAGTGGTACCATTGAAAGGGAAACGAAAATGTGCGTAAATGGAATTTTAGAAGGGGTAGTTTTTTTAAATGATTTTGGAGAGTGGAAGGCTATCAGACTTTGGGATTTTTCTTTGAAACATTACTGTCAATTCTGAGATACTTACATAAGCATTTTTAAATTAAAGGTTCAGGATCACATGGAAGAGAAAATTGTGGAGGTCCTCCTCGTAGAGAGCCAGTCTCTTTTCGGAGAGTTGGCTATATGTCACAGAGATGGTGGTTATGCTACTAAAGATAGGTAATAGGAAGCACAGTATATGAATTAAGTCATGGTTCGTTTTGTTGTTCTTGTTGAAATTTACCTAACACAAAATTGAACATTTAAAAGTGAACAGTTCAGTAACATTTAGCACACTTAACAGTGTTATGCAACCACCAGCTCTGTTCAGTTCCAAAACATTTCATTACCCCAGAATAACATTAATCAGCAGTCACACCCAATTTCTCCCCCCTTGTCCCCGGTAGGTACCCACCTGTGTCCTTATCTATGAATTTATCTACACCTGAATATATCATACTAATGGAAGCACACAATATGTGACCTTTATTATCCAGCTTTCCCTTAGCATAAATATTTTCAAGGATCATTCATGCTGTAGCGTGAATCAGTACTTCAGACCTTCTTTTTTTTGGCTGACTAAATATTCCATTATATGTGTGGTTAACATGGTTTGTTTATCCATC
This sequence comes from Mesoplodon bidens, assembly GCF_964165515.1. NCBI lineage: Eukaryota > Metazoa > Chordata > Mammalia > Artiodactyla > Ziphiidae > Mesoplodon > Mesoplodon bidens. Next base: position 8,701 of record NW_027671724.1, on the reverse strand, counting down.
TGTGTGAGTTATTCCCATCATGGTGCTGTCATGAATACTCCTGTACAAGCATTTGGGTACCTGTTTTCAATTCTTTTTGAGTGTATGTATACTTAAGGAGTGGAATTCCTGGGACATAGAGGAATTCTTTACATTTTTTAAGAAACTGCTAATCTTTGCCACAGAGCCTGTACTATTTTACATTTCTGCCACGCACATATACTTGGTTTGTTTCTCTGCATCTGCACCAACACTTGATATATTCTGTCTGTCTATTTTTCATTATAGCCAGTGTGATACGTGCAAAGTAGATATTTCATTTGGGGTTTGAATTTCATTTCCCTAATAAATATGTTGAGCAGGTTTTCATGTCCTTGTTGCTCATTGTATATCTCCTTTAAACAAAAGTATATTCAAGTCCTTTGCCCATTTAACAGTTTTTGTCTTTTTGCTGTCTTGAGTTCTTAAATATTCTGGATATGATAAGTTGCATTTAAAATTGTAGCTGCTTTATTTCAGTTATTCAAGGAGAGATTATCCACACTCCTGAGCCAGCAAGGATTATACTCCACCACGTAGACGCTATGCACACAGTTATTACGGACATTCAAATTCTCGGAATGATCATCCCTCTAGAGGACATAGGTAATATAAAATGTTGTGTTTATATCAAATAAAAACCTTCGTTTCAATTATGTTATTGTGACACATAATTTAAATTGATGACATAATTTATGACATTCTTTTCAATTCAGTGACCGTGATGGCTATGGTGGAAATCGTGATAGAGATTATTCTGAATATTGAAGTGGAAGCTTTTACAGGGATTCATATGGGAGTTACGGTAAGAGTCCAGTTACAACTTGTAAATCATAGAATTAGACTTAACCAGATCGTTGTTTACTCTACTTTTACTTCAGTTCCTCAAAGGTAAAAGTATGTTTAGCATGTCCTTTTAGATAAGTTAAAGACCTTTGAATGGTTTTGTTAATAGCTCACTTAAAATAAAAGGCTATGAAGGGTAAATGGGCAGTCTCATCTTTTTTTCTCATTACAGAAAACCAATTTTAACATTATTATGATTTTTTATTTTTATTTTGTGTGCGGGACACGGGCCTCTCACCATCGTGGCCCCTCCCGTTGCGGAGCACAGGCTCCTGACGCGGAGTCCCAGAGGCCATGCATGGCCCACGGTCCCAACCGCTCCCCGGCACGTGGGATCCTCCTGGACCGGGGCACGAACCCGTGTCCCCTGCATCGGCAGTCGGACTGTCAACCACTGCGCCACCAGGGAAGCCCCACTGAATCTTGTTAAAAGTTGCCACTCGACTGATTATTTAAAAATGCTAAAATAGGGGCTTTTACTTTCAAAGAAACTACTTAGGCTGAAAAATATTGCTCGCTCTTTTAAAGAAATGTAGAAGCCCTTCACCGTTGCTACCTAGTTTATATTTTCATAGCAGAGAGAGCTGAAGCTTATCTTTTCAAATATTTAGCACTGTAAGTCATGTTATATGATCCCAGAAAAATTTGTAATGTTTAGCGTTTGTTTATCAATCAGTAACTTCCCATGTGACTCCCGTGGTGCACCAGCAGCACGAAGGGCCCCTGTGACTTACGGTGGAAGCAGTCGCTGTGATAGCAATATGAGAGATGGATATGGAGGAGGTCCGGAAGGTTACTCCAGCAGGCAAAGTAATACTTATTCAAGGGGTCGAAAGCGTAGAAGACAGGAACAATGAGGGTTTCCACCCTCTGTGAATAGGGAGTACCTTGCTCCCCGTGACTCATACAGTAGCTCAGTTTGTGGGGCTTCCAGACGAGGTTATGCGGGAAGCCAATCTGAAAGAGAGGGCCGAAGCAGATATTAAAAATTAACACTGAGTCATGCACCAAATGTTCGTTACAAAGGAAAAGTTTAAGTTGTTTTCCTTAATTGATGCTTGAACACTACTAAAAGAAAAATGTTGGTTTGGGGGGAAGAGGCATATATTAACTTTTCCTCTAGGAATTTTCAGACAAAGGGGAAACATGGAATTATTCAGAGGACTTTCATGTTGTTAATGTTAATTGAAAAGTAGAAGTCGTGTTTCAAATGTTCAAAATTTTCAGAGTAAAAAAATTTCGTGAAATATGTTTTGTTGATGATACTGCTGAGTTAAACAAGCATAAAACTTTTGTTTGGAGGGTGAATTGTGCTGTTTGCCTAAACTTTTCCTTTGTACGTGAATGTATTCAAAATTAAGCAATGTGTTATTTCTCCATCGCAAGCTGTGACTGTTTTCCAGTTAGGCTAAAGAAATTACATGTTCCTTTTTGAAAGCTTGTAAACATGTAAAAGGTTTGAGAAGTCTCCAAAAAGGCTGAGAAACAATGCTTGCATTATTAGTGAAAGTCGATGTGTCTTTATCCCTTTAAAGCCATAGTATAGATGAAAGGAAAATTGAGACAGGTGACTGTAAAGAGTTTAAGAAATCTTGAGGTTAAGTATCTATTTTCTGATCCATATTCAAGTGGCAGATGACCAACGTGGGAATAATGGTTATAAAACCAATTTTCCACTCAATGTAAATGGAACCAGTTAACTTTTCTGAGTATATATATCTTAGTGAAAGTTAGTACCCCTAGATTTTAAGACATTGGGAAACGTTTTAAGTAATACTGATTTTAACTTTATGTTGGTGTGCTTGATGTAACACAAAGGGTTTCGTAATATACTCATAAGTATAGAGTTATCTGGAGGGTTAAGGGTTTTTTGTCAGTGACTTCAGGTGACATTTAATGAGTAATGCTTACAATTTGGGAAGAAGCTGGAGTGTAAAAACTTTAAGCCAAATTGGAATCTGCAAAACTAGTACAGAAATCTGCAATTTCCTTTTAAAGGAACAGCAAAAATGAAGTTCAGGGGAAGGAGAGTATTATTTGAGCCAAACTGAGGATTATAACTCAGGAGACAGACTCAGAAAGTTCTGAGGACTGTTCTACCTGTTAGAAGTCAAAGGCATGGTTACATTCATTTTGAAGAGAAAGGACAGTATATCACATCAAAGTGACATACAGATATTTTACATGAAGATCAGCAGGGATACGTAGTCTGGGTAAGCAGGTACAAAGTGAGCAGCAAGTCAACATGATCCCAGTACAGAGCTGGGAAAGAACAGTATTCTTTTTAAGAAGTTACAGCCTAAGTGTCAGAGGAAGGTAAAATAATTGACCTTTATGATCAGGAAGGCAATCTTGTCTTTGAGGAACTCTGGTTAATGTGTAATGCAGATATTAGGGAGGGAGGGAGGATGTCTCAATGACCACAGAATTTTATGTTTAATTTTTCTTGGCTGGCCTTAAAGTACTGTATTTCATAAAATCCTACGGGGCATGAAAGGTTTGCTTTTAGTATCTAACATATCAGATTGATGAGTCAAATCCTTAAAAGGAAGGATAAAGCAAACGAAGTTTCGAACCCAAAACTGAACCGTTTACTTTTTCCTGAGTACCTGTTCATGAAAAACCCATAAAACTCTTAAGTGTTTAACAGTTGGGTGATCTTCAAAATACAGGGATACTGTGGGTTTGGTTCCAGAACAGTAAAGCAAGTCATGGTTTTTCTCAATTTCACGGCTTCTTATGTAACCCAGTCTTTGCTATTAACAGAAAACATGTATTTCTCCACTAGTTTTTAAGAGAAATGTGTTTGTTCGTTTGTTCCTCGTGTGTAAAAATACTCATTGTGTTCCCAGTGAATTGAAGCTTCTTGCTCTTCATGCCAAGAGTTGGGCATGAGACAGGCGGTTAAGCAAGTAAAGTGAGGATTTATTTAAGCAAGAATATGCCCTCAGGGAGAGCAGGCAGTTAGGTGAGGAGCTGCTGCCCTGGGTTCCATTGGCAAGCCAGTTATGAGGGGCATACAAAGGAAGGGGTGGCATACTCTTTGGGGAAGCAGGAGTTTGGGGGTCAAATTCCCTGTTTCTTTGCAGCTCCAGAAGGGATTTTTGTCCTTATTTAGCTTAATCAGAAGTGTCATGGCCTCACTGCACGGTGTGTGCTGCTTGTCTGCAAGGCTAATTTTATTGTAAGGAGAGCATAATGAGCAACAGGTTACATTTGGAAGTAGGAGATTCCTGTCTTTCCTCATCTCTCTTTGTCTGCCTTCAGGACACTTACCACCGAAAATGTGCAGTTTCCTGTCAGTCTGGAGGTTCCTGTTTTTCTTTGTCGGCCCATGGACCTCTGCTCTTTACCAGGTGCTTGATTTCCTGCCACCTGGCCCCTCTTCCATTACTCTGCTCATATCTAGCTACTCGCCTGCTGTAGCAATTACAGTCATCTTAACCTCACAGTCCTTTAATTGCATTGCAGTCACTGAAAAACATGCTTAACATCCAGATTGAATTTTGTTCATGAATGAGTGATATCCAAACCTCTCTAAGAGGATTTTCTCAGACACCATCTGAGATTTAATATCAATTGTTTTTCCTCTCGTGTTTCTTTCCTGTCAGGCAGAGGATTAAAATATTAAACAATCATTATTGAAATACTAACAATTCTTTGATTTCCTACTATATACTGAACTTGTCCCTTCCAGTAGACTTGCTTGGAAGCTGCCGGTTGGCCTACATATTAGGTAGAAACCATAAAACCCCTGAATTAGGGAACAGTTATAACTTTGCCTGATTTAAAGATCAGCTTTTGTATAATGCATACAGCTGTTTTCTATCTAGACTATGGAAAGTGTCCCAAGAAATACTAACTGATCACCATCAACTGATCAACTGGTGTTTACATGAACACATTTCATTGCATAGTTTTCTCAAGTGCTCAATAATGGTTAATATACGATTAAGACACTACCAATGCAAAGCATTAACACCACAGATCTGGGCTTCCCTAGTGGCCCAGTGGTTGAGAGTCCGGCTGCCGATGCAGGGGACACAGGTTCGTGCCCCGGTCCGGGAGGATCCCACATGCCGCGGAGCGGTTGGGCCCGTGAGCCATGGCCGCTGAGACTGGCTTCTGGAGCCTGTGCTTTGCAATGGGAGGGGCCACAACGGTGAGAGGCCGGCATACCGCAAAAGAAAAAACCAAAAACCAAAACAGTTTCATGATTTGGACCAGTCTCTAAAAAAGGCAGGATTACAAATTAACCTCAGGCTCCCACTTAATATAAAAGTAATGACAATATTTTCACACTTTTGTTTTGAACCCTGAATTATGTTTTCGGCGTTGTGCTCAATGTGCTCAGTACATCATTTAACCTCACAATAACCCTATCTGATAATTCTTTATCATCTTGTTTTCGTAGACTGGGTAAATTTAAGAGTTTAGGTAGCTTACCCAGTTTCATATAACTACTAAATTTTGAAGTTTAGATTATTTTCTGTCTGCCTGACTTCGTATCATATTAAATCACTATACGCATTATATCTTCTAGACATTCATATTTCTGTTTCAGATTATTCTAACAGTTCCACTAAAAAAATTAAGTAAGTAGCCTATCTGCATAGCAAGCAAAATGCTTCATGATCTGGTCCTCCCCATTTTACATCTATCAAGAAATCCCTGAACTCTCCCTACTGATTACCTGGAGCTTCACGTTATTAGCCCAAAATGCGTTTTCCTTTTTTTTTTTTTTACGGTACGCGGGCATCTCACCGTTGTGGCCTCTCCCGTTGTGGAGCACAAGCTTCAGACGAGCAGGCTCAGCGGCCATGGCTCAGGGGCCCAGCAGCTCAGGGGCATGTGGGATCCTCCCGGACCGGGGCACGAACCCGCATCCCCTGCATGGGCAGGCGGACTCTCAACCACTGCGCCACCTGGGAAGCCCTTCTCCTTTATATTGATTAAATTAAAGCAACTGGGAAAAGTATGCAGTAAAAAGTAGAGAACACATTCTGCTGTTGCAGTTTTCTTTAGAGTTTCTCCCGCGAGTTCTCCCGCGAGTTTCTCTGTTCACCCCTCCCCTACCTCCACATCTTCCATCTTCCCTACCTCCCCTGCGGCTCATCCCTTCCCCCACCTACCGCTACATCTGGTTCCTTAGCCTCTTTCTAGAAGTAGAGCGCTTGCTCTCGAGCCTTAGTTTAGTTAACGGTCGTCTGAAGAGACGCGGAAGGAGGACTTCTGAAGAGGAGGACAAAATAAGGTAAGAAATTCGGCATTTTAGGGAGGAGAGAATAATTTATACCTCAGGAGAAAGAGTTGAGACCTATATGTTCTCCTGTTACCAGAGAAAGCATGGTAATTCAGATTTTGATTTTTCTCTCAGGCTTTTTCTGTAAGAGATAAGAGCCGAGTAAGTGGTGTTTGTATAACTATGTCTGAATAGACAGTGTCTCGGGAAGTCTATCAGTTGTTCTTGAACAGTACGTTTACTGTTTGTTCTCCTGGAGAATCAGTTGCCAAGGCAGCGATGAAAAGCCAGTGAAGTTCCTGGAGTTGGTCCTTGAATTGCGAAGTTGGGGGTGGGGGTGGAGCTAGGTTTGAAATGCTGCGGGAGGGAATATTGAGTAGATAACTTAAGTGTGATTAGCGGCGTACCCTCTTTGCTGTTTACTCTCACATGCGGGTAGTGGAGCGTATGCCGGGCGCCAGTTTGTTCCGCTTGCACTTTTGTTTTTTGCGGTATGCGGGCCTCTCACTGCTGTGGCCCCTCCCACCGCGGAGCACGGGCTCGGTACCCAGAGGCTCCAGACGCGCAGGCCCAGCGGCCATGGCTCACGGGCCCAGCCGCTCTGGGGCTGGTGGGCTCCTCCCGGAGCGGTGCCGAACCCGTGTCCCCTGGGTAGGCAGGCGGACTGTCAACCACTGCGCCACCAGGGAGACCCTCTCGTGCAGTTTTTCTTTTTTCTTTTTTGTTTCCTCGGGGTTTCTTTGTGAAAGCAGAGGTACTGAGCAATACAAGCAAGATAGCTATTTTAACTTAAATGATTTAAAACTTGTAATTTTAGTTATCAAATGTCAAAATGTTGATTCACTTGACAAAAAGCGTCTGATTTAATTTGGCATATAAAGAATGGTACTCTCTTTTGACCAGTGTTTCTTAAAGTCTCTCGATCTAAGTAAACACAGTTTACATTTTCCTCAATAAAGGAAGTAACTCCCTCCTTTGCTTTTATGACTTACCACTTTTAAAGTTTGTGGGAAAACATTATTTTAAACATTATTTGATGCATAGACAAGAAAAATGTGAGTAGATGTGAAAAATTTAAAAATATGTTTAAGGTATATTCTGCACAGTTCATAAAACATATTAACTGTTAGATGTGTAGAATCCAGGACCATTTATTATTGCTTATTTTTTTGTTGTGTTTTGGAAAAGAAGCCTTGAACCCTGCAGGTAAACTAATTTACAGTTGCCTTCTAATCTAGTTTTTACATACAGGTTTTTGTAAGATATCTATAAAGAATGGAGCATTTGTTACGCCAGTGCTTGTTTTGCTTTGTGTTACAAGTTTCCTCTCTTTTAAGTAAGAAACGGCAAATATTTTCACTGATATAGGGTACTTCAGTTGAGTTATAAACAGGTGTAATAGTTTTTGCTTATAATTTACTTTTTGCTATATGTATAAAGATATATTTTTAATTACTTACAGAAAAATGGCGGAAGCAGACCAGGCTGGGAAACTGTTCATAGGAGGCCTCCATGCTGACACCAATGAAAATTCTCTTGAAGTGGTATTTGGGAAATATGGTCACATTATGGAAGGTAATTTTTAGAACCTATATATATACATACACACACACACACACACACACACACACACACACACACACACATATATATGTTCGAAGCAAATGTGTATTAAACATACACCATTGAACAGCTAAGTTAAAGTGCTTTTTCTATTTGTAACACACGAGCAGTTTTTTTTAAAGTTTCTGTTTTTTATTAGGAAAGCACTGGGCAATGAGGGAAATTGTACAACTTAGGGGCTCCTACTACTGAGAAGGGAAAAAAGCAGCGTTTCTTTCTTCACCCCAGCCACGCTTTGCAGCATGCTGGGTTTTACTTACCTGACCAGGGATCAAGCCCACGCACAGTGGCATGCGGCATGTGGATCTTAGTTGCCTGACGAGGGATCAGACCCGTGTCCCCTTCATTGGGAACGTGGAGTCTTATCCACTGGACCACCAGGGAAGTCCCAGGGCTTTTTAAACATACTGGGGTCATAGGACATGAAATGGGATGAGATATGCTAGCTGTAGAATGGTTGAAATTACTGACTCTCTTTTTAAACTACTAGAAATGATATAAAATGGAAAGGGTTTTTTTGCTTTATTTGTTTTTGGTGTTTGTTTTGTTTTTAAGTAACTTCCGGGAGGCTGTTACTGCACTGTGTCCATAACATGAAATTAAGGAGGCCTTATGAGAAAGTGTCAAAGGATGGATTATTTTGAAAATATGAAACGTTCAATTTTATGTGCAATTTAAATTAAAAATATTTATGTATATTACAGTTATGTTGATGAAGGATCAGAAAAAAAAACAAGTCTAGAGGCTTTGCTTTTATTACTTTTGAGAATCCTGCAGATGCAAAGGATGCTGTCCAAGATATGAATGGAAAAGTAAGAGACTTTAATAATATTTTGTGTTCTCCATTTATTACTATTTCAAGATTTTTTTTTCTAATTTTTTAAAGTAACATGATGCCATATAAGCCTTCACTCTCCATTTTGTCACGTACGTATTGGATTGTCCGGTTGGAAGGAGATTGACATTAACGTG